>NC_091688.1:1222121-1525151 GCF_041296265.1 Equus caballus
CCCTGCCCCGGGGCTGGCCCGAGGTCAGGCTCAACGAATGTGGGCTGGGGAAAGAGAGAAACGGTGTGGTGGACCCCGGCTAGCAGCAGGGCCCCTTGACAGAAGGCTTCCTGTAAAGGTGGCAGTCCCCTCAAGGGTGGCGAGCCTGGGTCCCGCTGGAGGAGGCTTAGCTTGCGTCTGGACTAGAAGCGGGGGCTGGGTGACAGTGAGAGGGCTGTGGGCTCCTCCCATCTGGATCTCACGCTGGTCTACTCCCGTCTCCCCGGAACCTTCTCCCCCTGCACCTGCACAGGGGGAGGGACAGGAAGGGAGTTCACCGCCGGGCACCCTGGCAGGGTTAGGGCTAGCTCTGCGAGATGGGCATCCTGACTCACTTCACAGACGAGGGCACCGAGGCTCCGAGGCGACGGCCTTGCCCAGCGCCAGGCAGACGCGGCACAGAGGTAGGTAGGTCCGGCTCTAGAGCAAGAGTCCTTTTCTTGACAAGATGCTGCCTTCTCCAGAAATCCTAACACAGCCCCCGAGGAAACAGGGATGGGAAAGACACACACAGTGTGTGCCTGCGTGTGTGATGTTTCTCCTCCACCGGTGAGAAGACAAAGGGGATGAATCAGTTGCCACGTGCCACCCGACAGACGCTCCCCAGCATGTCTGGATGTGGGTCCGCTGGTCCACACGGGGTTTAGGTTACAACCAACCCTCTCTGGTGCCACCATCCCCCACGGCAAGGGAGGGCTAGTTTAGCACAGCGCCTTCTCCCTCTGACTCAGAGCGCGCCACCAGGCTTCTATCCCACCATGTTTGGTTACCTGCACTACTTGGCCACAGCCTCAACCCCCAAAACGGCGGGGAGGAAACGCGGGGAGGGGAGGAGCAGCCCCCCACGGTGAGCAAAGAGGGGACTCCCAACACTGGTGAAGTGGGGGAAGGCGGCTCGGCCTGAACCAGCCCATCTCATCACAGACTTGAGCGCCTTTACTTTTGATCAGAAATGTTGACCTGAAAAAACTTGGGACTTATTTCTATGCTTTTTCGGGTGTTTTGGGGGGCACGTTATTGTTTTCCTTTAGTTTTTAGTGAACGTTCCTTTCTAAAAAATCTACTCTTGTTTCCTTTGAAGCTGAGAGAAAACAGGGATGGCAGGCCCGCGGGGTAGTGGGCAGCTTGGAGCAGCACAGCCTCTCAGGGAGGGCAGCTCTCCTCATCTCAGAGTCTAGGGCACTGGGGGGCGGGTGGGGAACACCAGCAGTGACGCCCAGGAAGGAAGAGCGGCTGTGGGGACGGCTGGGGCCCCTCCTGCGCGGGGGCTGTCTCAGGACCCGGTGAGACTCATGGGCAGCCCCAAGCACTTCCATTCAGAGCCGGCAGGCAGCAGCAGCCTCTATGGCTTCCTTGGGGGGCCAGGGAGCAGGGGAGGCGCCGCCGATCATGGCCTGCAGTGACTGGAAGATTCTGACTCCAGGTAGGCAAGCAGCAAGCAGGGAAAAAGAGGCTGGAAATTAGGGGAGAGGAGGCCTGAGGAGCCTGGTGTGGCAGGGTTAACAGTTTCTTTCCTTTCAGAGAGACTTCACGCCATGTTGAATAAATAAAATGCTACCCAATTGCAAAAGACACTGTCCACAGTGTACTAGATACCATGTGCTGTCACCATCTGTCAGCCGCTGTCGGGGGACGGATGACTTCTCAAAAGCCACTCTGACGTTTCCAAATGAGATGTTTTGATAGAAGTGCCATTCAACAGGGCCCGGAGAGCCAGATGGAGCCTGAATGTGAAGGAGGGACATTTGCCACCTTTGTCTCACCTGTTTAAAGGGTTCTTGTCTGACAACAAGGCCTTCTCCAGGAGTGAGCTGAGGAGGGTGGGGGGCTTACTGGTTGGCCGGCAGGCGAGGCCAGAGAAGAGCAGGCTGCTCCCTGAGGACAGCAGGATGCCAGGGCAGCAGCGGGCGGCGGCAGGGTGCCGATTTCCACGCAGGCAGGCGCTCCAGGCCTCAGCAGAGTGCAGCAGCAGTCCACTCTGCGCTGTCCACCGTGTGGCCTTCGAGCATCCGGAGTGTGGCCGGTCCAAACCGAGACGTGCTCCACATGCAGGTGCACACCAGCTCGTGAAGATTTCATACGGAAAAGAATGCAAGATATCTCACTAATAAACTCGTTATGCTGATTGCATTTTGAAATGCTAATATTTTGGATATACTGGATTAAATGTGTTATTAATTTCACCTGTTTCCTTTTACGTTTTTAAGGTGGCTACTCGAATATTAACATCACATACGTGGCTTGCATTATATTCCTATGGAACAGCGCTAGCACAGACTGGATGAGAAAGACAGAGGCTCAAATCCTGCCTCCACCACTCACTCAAGGCCTCTTCACCTCTCCAAGTCTCAATTTCCTCATCTTATCAAACATGAAAATATAGTGTGTCCTCGTGAGGTCGCTGTGAGGATTAAATACGGAAAACACCGGCATGATACCAGCTACCTGGACCATCTATAAACCCTGCTCCCGGGCACAGGTCTGAATGCTCTCCCAGCCTCATCACTAGTTAGCTGCACACTTAGTTTCTGTACCGGCTGTCTGTGGGAAACTGGGAAACTGTTACCCCTTTGTAGACCTCAGTTTTGTCGGCTATAAAATGAAGAGGTTGGGGCAGATGATTTCCCAAAGCTAGATGACCCTTAATCGGAATTACCTAACCTTTGTGGGTGTCAGTTTCCTCACCGGAGTCATGGTGAGGGCAGTAGCAGCAGTGGCCCAAAGGCAGGGGTGCAACACGGTGCTCTGACCTGCCAGGGGACACCACGCACTGAGTGAGCCCAGGGCAGCAACTCCAAGGGCTCTGATCCAAAGTGTGTCTAAAAAGGTGGGGAAAGCCTTAAAACCCTGAGCCAGGAACATCACAGCACTGCCCAATCCCTGGGGAAGTAAATCTCCTTCCTCCGGAGCTGTCCCTGCTCCCAGCTGCTCCCCCCAACCAGACTGCTCCTCTCCAGAGGCCCCCACCTCGCCAAGCCAGTGCTGGGTGGGGATAGAGATCAGGATCCCTAGGGGGACCAGGGCAGAGAGGGTGCTGATAGCAACCTGAAGCCCAGTCCTCCAGGCTTCTGACTGAGTCTGCGGATGGGGGGCTGAGTTTCCCTGTCTGACCTTGAACTCCAAGGTCTGGAAGAGCTGGAGACAAGAGCTCTTCGTGGTAGATGCAGATCAAGCGACGTTTCACACAGAGGGGTCCCTGGTCCCCTGAAGCCAGAATCAGGTTCAGAACAGCCAGCAGAGCGCTTGTTGATCCTGCAGAGTCCTAGAATCTGCCTTGGACTTCTGGAATCGGATTCTCTGGAGCTGAGACGCAGGGACCTGCAAGTTCACACACTCCGGAGGTGGCCTCTGAGAACCGCTGACGGAGATCCCAGGCGAGGACCGCTCTGGTGACTGCTGAGGCTGACGAGAACCCGGGTCCCGGCATCGCTCCCCGACACCCACTTCACCACCCAGCAGCTTTCACTTCTGTCGACCCCATCATCAAGTGGGTAGGGGAGGTTCGAACTGACGGTGAAGGACGAGGATGGACCATGAGGGGGAAGGGAGAGCGGAGTGTTATCGCACCTCTTCTCATGTCCGAGCAGCTCCACGTGCAGGAGACAGTCCCAGCCACCTGGAGGAAACAGGTCACGCTGCACAGCAGGTAAGAATGTCCGGTGACGAGGAGCAGGCCACGCTGGAGGGGCTGGTTTCTCTCCTCCAGTGACGAGACAGGCATGTGATGAGGCGCTGTAAGCTCCTCCCAGGGGAACAGGTGCTGAGGCTGTGGACACAACCACCCAACACCTTCCCTGGGGTCAGGCCAAGGAGGGGATGGGAGGGAGATGTAGCAGCTGGGGGAGGCAGACACGGGGTGGGGGCAGCGCAGGGAGAGGAGGCAGGTGGCCCAGCTAAAGACACCAAAGGCAAGATAGCAATGGGGAAACGATACGGGACTGGAACGGGTCGGGTCATGGGTTGGCTGGGAGGCAGACGATGGGGAAAATACAGAGAACGCGGGAGAGGAGCAGCCAGTTGTGCCTTCCCTCAGGAGGCAATGGAAGAGGGACCTGAGCAGGACACGGCTGGAACTGGGGCCACTCACAGGCTGCCCTCACTGCTGGAGAACTCTCAACTGCGGGATCTCGCAGCTGGAAGCCTGAGAGCTGACCCAATCCAGTGGCGCAGGAATCTGAGGCTTGGAGAGGCGACCTCCCTTCCTCTCCCGATGCCCAGTTCCATGCGCTTCCCACCTCCCCACCTGCCTCAGGTTAGCGCTTCCTCTGAACTGAAGGATGGCACCTGAGAAGCAGGCGTGACGACAGGGCAAACAGTGGCTCCCTCTCGTGCGGCGGGGCAGGTCTTACTCAGGGGGTCAGGTGGGCACCCCGTGCTCGTCCGCTGATTTGCAGACACCTTCACCTGCACGGCCTCATTACCAGGCAGGTGGTCACCACCTTCCCCAGTTTACCGATGAGGAAGAGGCGGCGCAGAGACTTCAGGGCCCCCGGTGGAAGAGGCAGGCCCCAACCCTGGCTGCTCGGGACCACACCAGGGCCCTTCCACCAGCCACGCTGCCTCCACTACGCATGGAGCGGGGATGAGGCTCTGTCAGTCACAATTCAAGGGTGGAGGCAGCACAGCCAAGGCCCTGGCTTCAGGACAGAGGAGGCAGGTGAGGGGTCTGTGGAACGCCACAGACGGGGTCAAGGGCAAAGCCAGGACAAGAACTCGGGGTCCTGATTCCAAACCAACTCCTCAAGCAGCAGTGACTCAAAGCCGTGCACGAACTCGGGGTCACTTTGCAACCAGAGGCAGGAGCCCAGGGCCAGGGTTCATTCCTTCACCCGCCACAGCTCAGGGTTTAGCGTCAGTTCTCACTGAAGAGCGACCTCTCAGGAGTTGGGGACCCAGGCTGAACAGCCCCACTCAGAAGCCACCAGGCTGTGAGGGCCTCGAGGGCAGTGAGGGTCTCATCTGTGTCCCAGCACACAGCTACAGGGAGGCATAATGCACGATGCGGGAAGGAACCAATCACTGGACCTGGCCGGGAGTGAGGCAGCATCGGGGAGCAGTGTGGACGAATCAATCCGCCCTAACCAGGAGTGAGGTGGCGTTGGGGAGGGGCGTGGTAGAAGGCGGTGGAGGGGGCTCCGGGCTGCTTCCTCCTTCCTTCCTGCAGCTGTGAGTGTCCCAGGCACTGTGCTGGGTGCACGCCACAGGCAAGAGAGGAGAGAAACGTCCAAGAAGAGGGGAGACAGCCAAGTGGCAGCCCGACGGGCCACGTGTTCTGCTGAGTCCAGGTCCCAGCGTGACCCTGAGCAAGTCCCTTCCCTCTTGAAGCCCTGGTATGTTTAGCAGGAGTGGGGTAGACTAAATGATGCAAGGCCACTTCCCACACCCACCCGTGACTGGCAGATGGACCCTGGAGCCCCTCCCAGCTGCACAGAATCACAGCCCCACACGGAGAGCAGTGAGGCAGGTGGGGGCAGCGAGGCCAGGCAGAGGCACCCCGGCCCCAGGGAGGCAGGCAGACCTCCCGGAAGCTGCGTTCCCAGAGACTGTGGGGCCGGAGGTAACGGGCTGTGACAGAGGAGCGAGCCAGTAGTCCATTTCATTCAATAAAACTTCGATTGCCTGGGAGCCTTGTAAACAGGCAGCTCCCGTGTGGGCCTGAGGCGCTTTTCCCTCCCTCCTGGTGGCACCTGCCTGGCCCAGCCCTGTGCCAGCCCCAAAATGTCCCCCTTCGTCCTCCCGCCCGCCTGCCTCCGGTACAAGGTGGGCAGCCGAGGGTTAAGTGCCTGCTGGCAGGTGAGGGCCCAGGGCCACAGGGTAGTGGGAGGGGGAGGGAGCCGGAATCACTTAGCGCTCATTAGTCCAAATTAAAATCAGGAGTGAGATGACAATTACAATTTGCAGTGGGCTAATTGTTTTCCCTCAGAAGCTGATGGTTTTGCAGATTGGGGAAATTAATTGTGTGAAGTCCCAGGTGGACTGGCTTTGAATCCAGCTGAGGCAAGGCAGTCCCAGCCTCCTGGACTGGTCCTCCACCTCTTCACCTTCCCTCGGGGACCCAGCCTCAGGCTCCTGCCCTCTGGGAGCCTCAGGCGGGGAGGGACCGTGGGTCAGGGGTCCTGGCGGGAGGAGGGAGAACACTGGCGGCCTGTCAGCCGGCGGCACCGCGCTCGGCCTTGCAGCCCTGCTGCCAGGAGTGGGCTCTTCCTTCAGAGGTTTCCCCTGCCTGACCACCCGCCATCTGCCCAGCTGAGGAGTGGGCTCCGGGAGGCATCTCTGAACTTGCCAGAAGTTCCCATTTCTACTGAGCACTCAAGTCCCTGCAGCATTCATTCAACAAACACCAACGGCCTACTGTGTGCAAGCACTGTCTAAGGAGGGCTAGGGACACTGCAGTGAGCAACACACACACCACCCCTTCTCTCATGGAGCTGGGGGTGGGGGCAGTAGAAGGAGAATAAACATGAAAGCAGATAAGATCAGAGCGACAGGGCTCTGAAGAACATGGTAAGCAGTGTGGCTTCCAGAGATGTTCACAGCCTGACCCCTGAACCTGCTGAATCTGCTACCTTACGTGGCAAAAGCGATGGGCGTAATTAAGATTATGCACTTTAGGGCTGGGAGAGTGTCCTGGATTACCTGGGTGGGACAAATCTAATCACAAGTCCTTAAAAACACAGAGCTTTGGGGCTGGCCCCGTGGCCGAGTAGTTAAGTCTGTGCGCTCCGCTGCAGGCGGCCCAGTGTTTCGTTGGTTCGAATCCTGGGCACGGACATGGCACTGCTCATCAAACCACGCTGAGGCGGCGTCCCACATGCTACAACTAGAAGGACCCACAACGAAGAATATACAACTATGTACTGGGGGGCTTTGGGGAGAAAAAGAAAAAAAATAAAATCTTAAAAAAAAAAAAGAAAATGATGTGTTAAAAAAATTAAAAAAAAAAACCAGAGAGCTTTGTCCAGCTGGAAGCAGAAGAGCGCTTCCAAGCGTGCAGGTTCCCTGTCCTGTCGCTGGTTCTGAGATGTAGGGGCCGTGCACAAGGCCTGAAGAGGGGCCTCTAGGAGCGGCCAGCCAGCAAGGAAACGGGAACCTCAGTCCTACAACCAGGAGGAACTGGGTTCCACCAGCCTCCTCAATGGTCGGAATCAGCTTCTCCCCAGAGCCTGCAGTTAGAGGCCAGCCCCAGTGACACCTTGATTTTGGCCTTTGAAACCTGGAGCAGAGACCAGCTGAGCCAATCCAGATGGACCTCTGACCTACGGAACTAGCTGTGGGGCAGCAAACGTGTGTTCTTTAAGCCGCTAAATTTTGTGGTAATTTGTTACAGCAGCAACAGAAAACTAATTCATGACCTAAACAGGGTGACAGGGTCGAGTGACTTGGGGGCCTGGAAAGGCCTCTGAGGGGGGACAAGCGGACTGAGACGTGGATGAGGAGGAGGCAGAGCAGGGGCCCAGTTTGTCCCCATTTCCCAGCATTAGCACGAAAGTCCTGAGACCCAAAAACCCCGTCCGTCCCGGACAAGCCGAATGGTTTTGGTCACTGTAAGGCAGAGGGAACGGCCAGGGCAAAGGCTGAGGTGAGCCGCCACAGCACGCATCCCGAGGGAGGTGCCGCCGCTGGAGCAGGGGACAGGTGCCGGGAACCGGCTCAGCAAGCTCTTCAGAACGGGAGCCATGCCATTCCAGCGGGAGGGTGTGGGCCTGTGGGCGTGGTTGGGTGCGAGCGCTCAGGGCTCCTTCCGCAACCCTCTCCTCCCAGCTGCAGGCCTTCAGAACTACCACCGCCTTCCATGCCCTTCCCCGTGCTACTTGCTTTCTCCCCACGCTGCCTCCCTTCCCCAGTGGGCTCCTGCCAGCGCCCAGGCGTCTCCACACTGCAGGGCACCGGTACCCGCTGCCACTCTCCTGCGGATGTTGCACACGCAGCAGGGGCAATTATTCAAGGCGTCTTTCATTAGTGAGACAATAGGAGGCTGGGGAGGAGGGAAGACAGAGGTTGTGGACGGCTTCCCGCCCTGTCAAAACAGCACCTGTGAACCTGAAGAACGCCTGAGAGGTAGAGGACAAGGGAAAGGCAGAGGAGGGCAGTGGGCCCCTCGCCTCTGCCACCCCCCTCCCCACGGCTGCTCTGCCTTTATGCAAACCCACCCCCTCCCAGTTCAGCTGGTCACCTCCAGAGCCCGAGGCAGGCACGAAGCAGAGGTTTAGGCCCTGAGCAAGGAGCCGGAGTTGTGCAGTGGGAGAGCAAGACGGACCTGAGTTAAAAGTTTGGCTCTTTGTCTCTTTAGCTGTGTGAGGTCTGGCAAGTTAAATTGCTCTGGGTCTCAGTTTTCTCTTCTGTACAATTAGAGTAATAATACCTACTTTGTAGTGTGGTTGTTGTAAAGATTAGAGACGTCAAAAAGGGCCCCACGTGGAGCGGGTCCTGGATAAACGGTAGCTATTTTGATTATGAGCACTGAACCTCCCACCCAAGTCCCAGCCCGCCTACTCCCAAATTTGTCAAATCAGAGAGCGCCCTGGCAGACAGCACCCGGAGCGCTTGTTAACATCGAACCCCTCCCACTCCTCTGTCCCTGATTCTGCAGGCTGAACGAGCTCCCAAGCAGGTGATGCTGATGTAGGCGCTGGGTCCCCACTTGCTGTCCCAGGCCAGTGTCTGCCTCTGGGGAAAGGAGAGCTGGCCCAAGGCTGTGCCGCACCTGCATCCATTTCAGAAGCTGCCTTCACAGGCGCAGAGAGCTGGCTGGGAGGGGGAGCCTTCCCGCCACGCTCTGCCCTCACCTGGGGTCTGCGCCTTGGGCAGCCTCAACAGCTAAGCAAGGTGAGCTGGTCCTCGGCCTCCTGGGATGCTGTACATCCTCAGAAGGTCAGACCAGAGGCAGCTGTATCCACCTCATTGGCTTCCTTGTTTTTCAGTGGGAGACACCGAGGCACAGAGCAGGGGAGTGACTTGTGCAAGTGCAGCTGGAACTCTGGGCTTCTGATGCTGACCTGCAAGATAAAAGCGCTTGGCTATACGGCCGCTAGTCCCTCTCAACTCTGAAGTTCCGTGTTTGGGGGATTATTTACTCCAGGAATTGGCTCCACTGGCCCAGGCTGGGGGACTCTGGAGGAAGCCCAGGCCTGACTGCCTCCTTGACCTCTAATCAACCTCTCTGATTTCCAGGCCAGGAGGCCTGTAAAACCTTTATCGCATCCCCACTCCAGGTCTCATTCACTGTGCGGGCTGCTTTTGGTGGGAGTCTTTTCCTCTTTCCTCCTCTCTCTTCCTCTTTCTACACCTTCATTCAAGCACCGATTCTGTGCCTGCTCCCTGCCAGGCACTGGGGCTAAACGAGACAAACAGGACCCAACCCTGTCCTGGGCAGCTCTCAGCCTGGCAGGGCAGACAGACTGACACACAGACCGACAGGGCCCTGGGGCTGTGAGACATGTCGGATGGGGCGCCGGCGATGCGGGACAGTGGTTAGCGCAGCCCAGTGGCCCTGAGAGTGCCATACCTGTCCTGTTTCCTCTGTACCTCTCCTGCCTCTGGCTCTCTGTATCTGCTGACAAATATACCACAATTCAGGTACAATACAGCATCATTATTGAAAAATGAGAAAACATAGAAAAACACATGGAGAAGATGTAAACAACCACCTTTTCCACCTTTGATGCTAACAACCAACCTTACGGTTCTGGCGCGGGTCCTTCCAGGCTTTTTCCAGGGGTAGTGAATATTCTGTCTCTCTCCCGGGTTCCTGTCATCTCTCCTGTTGTCGGGGGGCACACGCTCAAGTTACTTTTGGAAAAGTGGTAAGTTTCTTGAAAATTTGCATGTTTGAAAATGTCTTTATTTGATCTCCATAATTACTTGATAAATTGGCTGGAAATATAATTTCACATTGAAAACCACTCTCCCTCATGTTTGAAGGCATTTTTCTGCTATCTGTTTGCTTCCAGGGTTCTGCCGAGAAGAATGCTGCTGCCCCAGAGCCTCCCTTTCTTTCGAGATGCCCGCAGAACTGCCACTTCATCCCTGACGTTTTGAAATTTCAAAATGTTGTGTCTTTTTTCATTGCCTGTGCTGGGCACCTAGTGGATGCCTGCAATCTGGAAAGTAATCATTTTCATTTGAGGAAACAGTATATTTTCAATTTCTAAGAACTCATTCTTGTTCTCTGCATTTTTCCTAAAAAACAAAAATCATCCAAATGTCCATTAACTGATAAATGGATAAATAAAACGTGAAATATCCATACAGTGCAATATTACTCAGCCACATACAGGAATGAAGTGCTGACACACGCTACAGCACAGATGACCTTTGAAAGCACTATGCTGAGTGAAAGAAGTCAGACACAAAGGCCACATATCGTGTGATTCCACTTACGAAACGTCTACAACACGCAAATCTACAGAGACGGAAAGTAGATTGGGGCTTGCCAGGGGCTGGGGGGCAGAAAGAATGGGGAGTGACTGCTTAAGGGTGTGAGGTTTCTTCTTGGGATGATGAAAATGTTCCAGAATTAGATGATGGTGACGGTTGTACAACTTTGTGAATATACTAAAACCCACTAAATTGTACACTTTAAAAGGGTGAATTTTATGGTACGTGAATTACATCTTTTTTTTTTTAAAGGCCCCTTGTTCTTGCTCTGTGGGCATAAAATCTGCTCTTCTCTCTCCAAAGGTATCAGTTGTGGTGGGAGTGGTGGTGGTGTTTGTTTTCTTTTGCTCCCTGCATACTACCTGCTTTCTTCAAATTGTTTCCCATTTTAGCTTATGCTTTTTTATATTGGATGCTTTCCTTAAAAATCGAGTCATCCTCAGCCGCTGATTTATGTTTACGAGACATTTAGAAGCTGACTGGGAGCTCAGTGTACATGGGCAGAGCTTGTTAACTGGTGGGTCCCACCGTGGGAGGTTTCTGTGGAGTCCTCCGAATGTCACCGATTGCCCAGGCACCAGCGCTCTGAGAGCGCACAGGAGGAAGAGGGCCAGGGGCTTCCCCATTTGGCTTGCAAACTTTCAGCAAATCCCCCTTTTTCAGTATATTGCCTCATTTCCACCCATACTAGTAGGAATGTCCCCAAGCCAGAGCTTCTTGGTCTAGTCCCTCTGGGAACAACGCTCCCTCCTGGAGGCTGCTGTGGTGGGCAGGGACAGTCCCTGCTGGACGGGGTGAGCAGGCGCTCCGGGTCTCACTCCCCTGCTCGGGGGCCTATCCCCCACCCTTCCTCAGAGTCACCCAGTTCTGAGCCCTCTGTGGTCCTGGGGCAGGGGTCTGCCCATTTCTCATTGGCTCCTCCACTGGGGCCTCCAGGTTTTTCTTTTTGTAACGAGCCAAGTCAGCCGGCTTCTCAACTTCCAAAATTGCACTGACATCACTGATTTGCTTTGGTCCCCGCCCTCATCCTTGTGGGCTTGCGCCTTGTCACTCCTCTGCCCCGTGTTAGTGTGGTGGTCAGAGACCATGGAGGTGTTGTCCACCACGTTTAATCCAAGTCCCTCTCTGCTCCCTGTGGTATGGAAAGCAGCAGACACTTGGCATTCTCAGGTTTATCATAAAGTGGTCTCTACTTTAACAGCCCGCCCTGGGCCAACATGAAATAGTGTCCAGAGCTGACCCGCAAGTGCTGTGAGACAGGCCCCAGGAGACCTCCCGGCAGCTCAGAGTTAGGTGACTTTGCCCTCGCTGGCCATCCCCCTCATGTTTCTCAGTCATACCTTCCTGCATTTTATGGGGGAAAATTACACGGTAGTCTCTCATCCTGGATTCGTGAAGGGCGATGACGTAACCCTGGAGAACATCGAGGGTCTAGTGTACTCCTGTCACCATGGAAACTAGCTCCCTGGTGACAGCCTTGGCGACACCCACCATGGTGCCATGCACATGGATTCTGGCTCTGGTAATGGGCAAGAGCAGGCTCTGGTGAGAGGGACACTCACCCAAGTGCCATATCTTTCAGGACCTCTCCTGGGTCTCCTCTCTCCCTGAGCACCTGGCTTGGAGCGCTTCAGCTCAGGACGAGGAGGGAGAGAGTGAGTATGTCCGGCCCACAAGATTTGGAATCATTCACGTGCTCCTGGGACTGCTTTCAAATCCAGCCTCCCAGGACCTCTGCTTCATGGTCACCCAGCAAAGGAGAGTTGGCTTGGAGCTTTCAGCGGTCAACAGTTCACAACCAATTTTCAGTGTGGGAGAGTGTGTGTGTGTGTGTGTGAGTGTGAGTGTGTGTGAGAGTGTGCGAGTGTGTGTGAGTGTGTGTGTGCGTGTGTGTGTGGTGGGGGAGGAGATGGACAGTTTAGAAGTCACTTGTGTTTGGTTTTTTTTTTTTAAAGATCGGCCCTGAGCTAACGTCTGTTGCCAATCTTCTTTCTTCTTCTTCTTCTCTCTAAAGCCCCCCAGTACATAGTTGTATATTCTAGATGTAGGTCCCTCTGGCTCTATGTGGGAGGCCGCCTCAGCATGGCCCGATAAGTGGTGCTAGGTCCACACCCAGGATCCAAACTGGTGAAACTCTGGGCGGCTGAAGCAGAGCGCGCACAAACTTAACCACTCGGCCACCGCGGGGCCGGCCTCTCTTTGGCTTTGAAACGCACTAGGATTTTTCTCCCGCCTATTTACTATGCAGATAGATTAGCACATGTTAAGTGCTTAGAACAGCCTGGCTAATGGTAAGTGTTTTATAAGTGTCTGCTATTGTTATTATAAAAATTGTATTTCGCTCCATAAAAAAACAAATTTGCATTCCCTGCCTTTCTGCAACTCTCTCAACTCAGAAATGCATGAGATAGAGACCCAGGGGTTGAGAACTTCTGGGTCTCGACTCCTCTTTGCACAATGGGGAGTAAACCACTGACCAAGTGTGTTCTGACTGGTTCACTCCATTCACTGGATGGAGCCCGGCCCCTGCCAGCCCCTCTCCTTTACACTTTACCAGGAACCAAGCAGCTGATGTCTGTAAAGCCATTTGTGAGCACGCCCCTTCCAGGCTGTCCTCCTGGCTGTCCTTCCCTGGTCCAGGGCTCAGAGGCAGGCCCCCTCCTCCTCCTCCCAGTTCCTTCCTCCCAGCTCTGCACCTGCTGCTCCAGTAGCTCCCTGGTCTTGAAATGGCAGTGGCTTGCCCGTGGGCCCCCGCTCCTCCTTTCTGGCCGTGTATGCTCATCTCCAGCTCTCCTGTGCGTCCTCACTTCTCCCTTCCAGCTGCTGCTTCTCCTTTTACAGCCGAGTCTCCATCTCTCCTTGCCTATTCTGCTATGGTCATCATCATCTCACTTTCTCTCTTTTCTTCCCCTAGGCTGGGGGACCCTTAAGGGCAGGTCCTGTCTGTCTTTATAACCTGAACGCTGAGCACAGGGCCTGGCACATAGTAGATGCTTGAAATATATTTTTTTCTTTTGCAATGATGAAATCTCCTCTCTCTGTCGCCTGGTTTCTGTACCTGCTCTGTGTCCCCTGCCTGTCCCCTCTTCCCCCGACTCCACACACAGGCACCCTCGCTAGCTCCCCTCAAAGCCTCGTGAGCTGCTCCTCTGGCTGGCTGCGAAGGAGACAGGGTTGCCCATTGACGGAAAAGCCTCTCTGGCCTCAGTCGAGGGAAGGCCTAACTAGGCCGTGTGGCTGCGCACGGCAGGACTGACGCCTGCTGACGAGGAGCAGGCTTGTTCTGTGCAGTTTCCATCTCATTTGTCTTTTCATTTGTAGTTTAAATTGGCCAATTTCATCTGGAATGTGCCTGGCCTCTGGCAATCCACACACAACAAATGAGTGTCCCCAGGAGCTGTGACAGGGAGACTGGCAGGGGAATGGGCCCAGTCCTCCACGCAGCACAGCGACGGGTCCTGAGCCTCCAGACACTAATGCTTGAAGGACGCCGTTCCGCAAGGCCTGGCCGGGGAGGACTCGGGGAAACCGCAGTGAGAGTGGCTTCAGGTCAGGCCCTGGAAACGCTGCTTCCTTTCTTTCCCTTTTCGTTTGTCCCTATCTGTCTACCCGCCAACCTGTCCTGAGGGAGAGAGTAACGTGAGGGAAGGGAAGGGAAGGGAAGTCGTTTGGGCTTTTAAGAGTAGGCCGCACTGCCACAACGTTGAGTGAAGGAAGCCAAACACTCGACCATACGAAACACAAACACAGGCAGAACTCATCGGGGTTCTAGGCCTCTGCGGATGGCCACCTCTTCAGGGGCTGCTGAGTGCACGCCTGTGCGGGAGCTGCAGCCGGGCTGTGGTGACGTGGGGCTACTGTACACCCCATGGACAAATTCATCAAGTGTACACTTACGATTCGTGTGCCTCGTTGTTTGAGTTCTACCTCAACAAAAACGAGAAAAGAAGTCACACCAATGGTTTTCAAACTTCACTGTGCATAAGAATCACATGGGAGCTTATTTAAAATGCAGATTTCTGGACACCCTGGAATCTATTTAGTTGGTCTGGAGCGCTGTCTGGGAATCTGCATGAACATCCCCCTCCTCCCCAACGGTGATTTTGAGACCAGACCAGACCACATAGGGGCTGGCACATCTGACCAGTCAAAAGGCCTAAGTGCCATCCTGCTGGGAGCCTGGTGGGGCAGCTGGGTGGGTAAGGGCTCCCAGGCACCCTTGGCAGCGAGGGTCAGAGGCTGGCCAGGCTGCAGCACAGAGGAAGCGCTGTCAGGCAGCAGGAGCAGCAGTGGGCCGTGAGCGGGCAGCTCTCTGGGCTAAGGAGGATCAGGACGGGGAGGAGGCCCTCCTCAGGGAGAAGCACTCTCTGAGCCGTCTCCAGCACTCCTGTCCCCTGGACATGCTGCCCTGGGATGGCTGGGCAAACAGGAAAGCCAGCACGGGGAAAGCTGGTCCCTAGCAGAGGCGGAGGGCCACCAAACGGCCTGACGACTCCACAGGGACTGGGGACTGGGTTGACCAGTCGTGCACTCCTCAGCAAGCACCTACTGTAGACGAGAAGAAGGAACCCAAGATGGAAGACACGTGGCTGAGGAGGATGTAGACAATGTGGCATTTCCAAAGAGAAATGCCAGGACAGGCTGAATGTCTGAAAGTGTGTGCAAATTACATCTTCCGAGCTGCCCTTGACTTGAAGGCCTGGGAGGGCGGAGACAAGGGAGGGGGAGCTAGATTTGGGGCGTGGGGAAGGGATCAACATTTGGGGAGCCTCTCCCGTCTTCCAGACCCTTTACAGACACCGTGTCATCTGATCCTCACAATAATCCTCTGACATGGCTTACTTGTGTCCACTTTACAGATGATGGAACCACAACTAAGAGATGTTCACCAACTTGTCCAAGGCCACAGGCACACAAACAGCTGGAATTTGAACTCACACCTGGATGCCTCTAGCCTCACGATCTCCTCACAGTCCCTGCCACCTCTCCCCTCAACCTCTAACAGTGATCGAACATTTAAGAATTTGTAAAATACTTTCTCACACGTTATTTCATTTGATTTCACCAACACTTCGTGTAAGGTGTAAGTCCCATTTTATGGATGAAAAGTTGACCATCAGGTAAAGAACAACCTTCCCAAGGGCAAACAGGTGACAGGTAGCTGGGAACTGAGCCTTAAATTCAGATGTCTTTAAATCTGCCACAATCCCTTGTCTGGACACTGAGAAACAGTTCAGCTCTGTCCTAAGCCTGGGGAGGCCACTGCTCAGAGCACAGCTTGGTTTCATGCTGACTGGAAACTCCTTTTACTAAATCTCCTTAGGGTCTGAGATGGAAAATGGCCTCCGCAGGGGAATGGAGGCCCAGAAAGCCTTGGTGAATAGCTCAAGATTATACAGGACACTGAGGCCAGAGCTGAGACTGGAACTCATGTTTTCTCAAATGGGTCATTTCCAGAGGCATGTGGGATATTCCTTCAACCTCATGTTCTTTGCTGCAGCAGCCCTCTCCCTCCTTCAGCTGGACCGTGGACTGCTGCCAAAGGTGCAAAGGAAGCAGAAGCCATTCTGGGTGAGGGGAGGGGGGGCAGAGCAGCAGCCCCCGGAAGCCTTCATAGTCCTTTAGCAAAGAGGTGCTCGAGGCATCCGCTCACGGGCCTGGGGCACGTCAGCATGTGCAGGCAGTGAGAGGGATATGTCACGCTGGACCACTGCCCTGACACAGCCCATCTGCACAGGCATTCTCCCTGTTAACCTGGCCATTAGGAGGTCAACACATAACATGCGAGGAATACGTTGATAAGGAAGCTGTGTTCTGGGTTGACCTGCCAGTATCTGGACTGCTCTGACGTGCCAAGTTTTCAAAGACTGGCAGCCACCATGGACCCTCCATTCTGCTTGTGTGTACACTTGGGGATTATAGTCATGCGCCTCATAATGACGTTTCAGTCAATGACAGACCACGTATGTGACGGTGGTCCCATAAGATTAGTACGATAGAGCCTAGGGTGTAGTAGGCTATGCCATCTAGGTTTGTGTAAGCACACTCTGATGTTCGCACAGTGATGGAAGTGCCTAATGACACATTTCTCAGGACGTACCCCTGTCATTAAGTGATGCATGACTAGATTCACCTGGTGGCTTCTCTCCAGCAAACACTCCTTGCCCATTCTGGTTTCTCCTCACTGTCTACTGTACCCTGGGAAATGCAGCCAGTGTTCCCCAAGTCAGACCTAATTAGGCCAGCCAATCGGCAGCATTCAAGTCAGCATTGCACATGCCAAGCATGAGAGGAAATGCTGTTTGGATTATCCCTCGAGCTGCATGTTGCGTCTGTTTGCATTTCCTTGGATTATCCATTCTCGGCTTCCCACCTTCCATCCCCTCCCTAATGGAGAGGCAGGACCAGTCCTCCTCAGGCTGGTATTCATCTTCCCAGTCTGACCCTCTTGTAGGCTATTAAGCTGCTGTTGCAAGATCGAGGAGGCGAGAAAAATGAAAACAGTGCACAGAGGGCAGCAGAGGGCAAATGGGGCTCTTTTAGAGCTGGACCCACTGACAGGTCAGGCCAAGGAGAAGTGGCCTCAAGCTCTGAAAAGTGGAGAGCTTCCCAGGAGGCAGGGCCAAGCAGGCAGACCTCCTTGCTGGGCTGTTCATGGGAGGAGGCCAGGTTGGGGGTGGGGTGGGGGGGCGCGGTGTCTGCAGAAGACTGGGCTGCTTTGGAGCCGGGCAAAGGTTACTGAGGTCATTGCTGCCCCTGGCTCAACTTAAGAATTAGCAATTCTCCCCACCCCGTGCCTGTTCCTCTCCTCACAAGGCGCTGCAGGAAGAAACTACGGAAGCCAGCAGACCAGCCTATTAGAGCCCCGGGATTCCAGCTCGTGCCTCCCTGCCCAGGCCTTTTACTCCTTGCTCACTGCTGCCAGCACACTCCGCAGAGCCGTCTCTAGATCTGCCGCTCACTGTGCTCGCTTCTGCGCCCTGACCTCTGGACAGACGACCTTGCCGACCTCGGGGGACCGAAGGGATGGGCAGGCGAGACTTCCGTTGCCCTCCCTCACTGTGCTCCGCCCCACACCTCTGCCAGCTACCCCTTCTCTCTGCCTTCCCTCTGACTTAAGGACAGAGGTTTCCTCCTTTTACAATCAACCTCATCATCCCTTCCCACCTCCTCAGGAAACTCAGTCCTTTACTTACCACTCTCCACTTTTGAAAACAACAACAATGCCCCCTTTGTCTGTTACTCCCTCTAAACACAGACCCTTCTTGCTTATACGCCCCTGAGTTGCATTTCAATCCCACAGCTCTTCTGGATCCAGCAGCATTTTCTCAGCATTCAGCCTGGAGGAGCTTGACAGAATCATCCAGCGTGGCTGAAAACCCTTCCTTCTTGGAAGGCTCTCCCTGTGGTCTGCGGGTCCCTGTGCTCACCCTCCCTCTGGGATCAGCTTCTCCTGCAGGCTCATCCCCACCCCCTAGGCAGCCTCTCCTTACGCCCTCATGCAGTCTCTTGGCACACTGCCAGCTCTATCCCAGTGACCATCTCGTGCTGTCATATTTTCTTCCCGTTCAATTCCCCTGAATGACAAACTTCCACTTGAGTCCTTAGGACACTGTCCTAAATCAGAGCATCACACCCTCTCCCCCAGTACTGGCCCTAAGGAGCTCATTCTCCCAACAGTCCATCTGTCTCCTTAACTATCGCTCCATCCCTTTAGAGAGGACTCTTCAACTTTTCCTTTGAGGTGCCCTGACAGCAGAGTGACATGCATTCCTGGGAGCATAATCCCAATCACCTGCCAAAGGTCAAAATTAACTTTGACGTCTTGTTTTTTTTTTTCCAAAGATTTTATTTTTTTCCTTTTTCTCCCTAAAGCCCCCCGGTACACAGTTGTATATTCTTCGTTGTGGGTCCTTCTAGTTGTGGCATGTGGGGCGCTGCCTCAGCGTGGTTTGATGAGCAGTGCCATGTCCGCGCCCAGGATTCGAACCAACGAAACACTGGGCCGCCTGCAGCGGAGCACGCAAACTTAACCACTCAGCCACAGGGCCAGCCCCTTGACATCTTATTTTGAACCTTTTTGTGAGCTTCATACTAGATCCCTATTTGCTTTCTTCTAACGTTTCCTTCCGAGTCTCTGAGTCCATGTGGTCCCATTGCTGGGTTCCTAGGCCTAGTCTTCAACATCCAGCGTGAGTCTCACCTCCTCCAGGACGCCCTCTCCAATTAGTGTGGTCTCTTTTTTCCACCAACTACCACTAGCTTTAGGGCCTGTAACATTGAGTTTGGCCTTTGATTATCTGTAGTTGCTTAAGGTGCGCCAACACCATTAGTAGCTCCTCGGGGACAGGGCCCCGTCTCACCCTTTCATCCGACCCTGTGACGAGGTGTTACCTTACCAAGGTAAGGCCTTGATTGGACTAAAACCACAGGTTCCCTGTGAGGCCACGGGGCACATTTCCAAACACTCTCTGTGGAAGTCCCACCCTGGAGACTCCACTTAACTCCAATGCGTCCCTATAGGCTGGGGTCAGCTCACTCCTGCCTCACCTCCCAAGCAGAGGGATCGAAGAGGCATTCAAGCAAGCCCGTCTCCTGGGCACTGTGCCCAGGACGGAGACTAGTCCGACCTGTGGTCCCTTTCCAATCACTTAATCACATTTGGCTCTCCACACCTGAGGGTGAGGACGTCCACCAGATCCACAAATTCTCCTTAATTAACTCTCCTGAGGCTCCTGCCGAGTGGCGGTAACTCGGCTTCTCTTCCACAAGCAAAACACCTGAGCGGACTCTGCAGCTTCGGGTGGGACTTTCAGGACCCAACCCACCGTTTCTGCAGGCTTCACCAGCACAGTGTGACCCAGGAGCAGTCGGGAGGTAGTGGCGACAAGAAGCAGGAGCTGGAAGGATTTCTCTGCATTGTGTTAAAATGAGCAGCCTGCAAATCAGATGCAAACACCATGCAAACAGGCATATATGGATTTGGAACCAATAGCTTTTTGGGCAATAAAATGCCAGCCCTGTATGTGATCATATTTACTGCCCAAATTTTCCTTTTCTGAGAATTCCAAGCAAAGCTGAAAGTAGATACTGAGAGGGACACACTCCTCTCCCGTGGATATCCAGGCACAGGGGTAAGTTAGATGTTGCTGCTACCTACGTACACAAAGATGCTACTGGACCCGCGTCTTCACTGGCATATTTATTGGGCCCTGACTTGGTGAAACACCGTGCGGGTGCTAAGAGCACAAAGTACCCTCACTCAGTTGAGCTCGGTACAATAAACAGCCACGAGGTGCCTATTACTAAATGTTTATTAAGTACCACTTACGAGCTGTGTCCGCTTCCTCACGCGTAAAATGGGGTAGTGGGTGCAGACCCCATCACAGGGCTCCACTCAGCAACAAGGAGCAGACTATGGACACAGGCGACAACTGGGCGAACCTTGAGGGGATCACGCTGATGAAAACAAGCCAACAGCAAAAGATTATAGCCTGTCTGATTCCATTTATATAACATTTGTGAAATAACATAACCACAGACGGAGGACAGGCGAGTGGCTGCCAGGGGTCAGGGATGGGGCTTGGGGCCATAAAGGTTAGCACAAGGGGGCCTTGTGATGGCACAGTTAAGCGTCTTGTGGTGGTGGTGGTTACACAAAGCTACACACGCGCGGGCACACACACACATGAACGTCTGTGTAACTGGTGAAACCTGGAGAAGCTCTCTGAGTTATAGCAATGTCAGTTTCCTGGTTTTGATATTGCACTGTTGTTACGTAAGATGTTAATATCAGGGGAGGCTGGATGAAGGACACTCAAGACTTTCCTGTACAGTTCTTTGCACTTCCAATGAATCTAAACTTACTTTAAAATAAAAAAGTTAAAAACAGTGGGGTATAGAACCCATAGCAAAAGGTTATTTTTAGGGTCCGCTGAGTTACTATAAAGCAGCTGGCACACAGCGAGTCTTCATCACATGTTACTGTTGCTACTACTACATGCCAGGTACTGGGAGCACCAACGGGAATAAGGCGCAGTCTGTCCTCAAGGAGAGGCCTACCCAGCAGAAAAGGAAGACAGCAGAGAGATTTTAAATAGACTATGCTGAGTGTACTCTGGGCTTGGAGGAAGGTTTCCTGGATGAATGAAGTCACTTCCCCAATAGTTTTGAACACCTGCTCTGTGCCAGGCAGCAGTGCTACAACAGTGAACTAAACAGACAGGGTCTCCACCCTCCTGGGTCACAGCCTAGTGGCAGAGACAGACGTTTATCTAATAAGTACCAATTATATAATTAGATCTCGTGATGCATGTGATGAAGGAAGCACATGGTCATTCAGAGAGGGTTTCACAGGGCCTGGTAAAATTCTGGAGGGACCCTGGGGAAGCTCTTGGAAAGAAGAGCTATTTGACCTGAGATCTGAAAGATAACTAGGATTTCGGGAGGAGAAGTTTGGGGTGGGAAGGGTGATTAGGGCCGGGGAACAGCATGTGTGAAGGCCGTAGGACAGAGAGGAGCTCAGCAGTCAAAGAACTGAAAGAAGCCAATGTGCAGAGTACCTGAGGGCAGGGCAGGCACCGGGAATCCCTGGAGAGCTCTGAGAGTCTGGGAGATTGTGACCAGATCAGATCTGTGTCCTTAAAAGGCCGTTCCAGGAGCTATTCAGAGACTGGACTGGAGATCCAAGGGCAGATTTAGGCACACCAATTAGAAGGTCATCCCAGTGGTCCAGGCGAGAGGTGAGGGCAGCCTCAAGAGGAGGCTGTGAGGATGAGGAGGAGTGAATGGATGCAGGTGCTGTTTCCGAGATCAGACAGCATCTAGTGATGGACTGGATGTAAGGGGGTAACGGGAAGAGTCAACAATGACTCCCAGTTTATGGCTCCCAGAATACAGAACTGGTTTGAGGTGGTGCCATTCACAGAAACAGGCAATGCTGGAGGGGGACCAGGCAGGGAGTGGAGAAGGCAGTGGGAGACTCAGGAGGAGAATCACGACTCTGTCTTTACATCTGCCAAGTCTGAGGTTTCTTGGGACATCAACTTAGTCAACTAGGCAGGTGGCTATAAGGATATGGAACTCAGAAGAAAAGGCGCAGGGTACAGACGTACATTTGGGTGTCACCTGCATGTGGGTGATAACAGAAGCCTCTCATAAGATGGCCTGGGGACAAGTACCCAGTGGGAAAAGAATACCCTGAACCAGACATGAGGGACGCCAACATTTAAAGAAAGGGAAAGGAGGGATGAGTCAGCAAAGAAGACTTACAAATAACCAGAAAAGCCAGGAATATGAGGTCAGAGAAGCCAAGGGAAAAGCAAGTGGCAGAAAGGAGTGAAAAATGCTGCTGAGAAATAAAAAATGTTCCCTGTGCTTAGCGACACAGAGAGCTGTTCCCGGAGAGCGACGGGGAGGAAGGCAGACTGAAGTGGGGCAGAGGAAGAAGTGGGAGGTGCAGAAATGAAGAGCGCTAGCGTAGCCAACTCTTTCAAGAAATCTGGAGAGCAAGGAGAAGAGACAGGGTGGTGGCAGGAAGTGGAGCTGGGCTTGAGGACGGTTTTTGTTTTTGTTGTTTCTGAAGATGGATAAACTTGAGCATGGTGGAAGGGTGCTCCTGAGGAGGCCAGAGGCCGGGATCTAGAACCCAGGCAGGGAGGAGCGGGGCTGCAATGGAAGTGTCGCCTCCTCTGCGGAGACCGGAGGGAAGGAGGGGAGCACTGGCGCAGACGCAGGCGTGTCTCAGGGTTGCTGGACAGGCTTAGGGAGTCCTGCCTGACGACCTGTAGTTCTCTGTGAAGTCGGAGGGAGGTCCTCAGCTGAGAGTGAGGGCATGGGTGGACTTGTGGGGAGGAAGGTGTGAAATGGTCGCTGTGGAGAGTCAGGGCAGAGATAGCCAGAGGAGTGTGGTAGGAACACCAGGCACTTTTGAAGAATAAGTTGGGTTGGTGATGGCGAATTTTTAGAGGTACCAATCTGCATCATTTAGTGTCTTTTTCTAGCAGTTGAGTTGTCTGGACGCAGGCATAGAGACACAGAGAGAGCGATTAATCCAGACCTGGGACTTCACCAGACTGGGGCAATAAAAAGACAGAGGGTCAAGAGAGCTTAGGATATTGGCAGGGGAGTTCTTAAAATGATGGAACATGGAAGCTACCTGGACTCCGAGAAGGCAAGGCAGAAGAAGGTAATGGATGGTTGGCAAGAAAGTGGAGCTGCCAGTGGACCAAAGGTCCCAATGAGATCAAAGATGGCTGTGTGGGAGTCACTGGACAAGCAAGCTGGGAGACCAGGAGGTGCTGACCAGAAAGCAGGGTGCTCTGTTAAGTGATTTTCAGGTGATGGCAAGATCTAGGGTGTGACCTTGGAAGGGAGTGGCTGAGGTGGGGAAACCACTGCAGACGAGTTGCCCATCTAGTCACTGAGCTCACCCAGGACAACGGGCGGACTTGGAAAGGTGAAGACGTCTACGCACAGATGCCAAAGGCTTCACAGAAGCAGGAGGTGGCTGCTGAGGAAAGGGGGAGGGGCAGACGCAGCCTCATTTTCTGAGATTTAAGGAATAATGCTCTCTTAGAGAAAGTACACTCCCGGGCACTTGAAGTACGTTCTCCACAGAAAAAGGGCAGGAGAGAAAGCGGAAGGAGTCTTGAGAAGAGATAACAGATACAGCACAGGGTTAGAAGTTAGGAGGTTTATATCTAGTCCTGATGACACTCACAGGACCTTGGGCGAGTCCTTTTCCCTCCCTGGACCTCAGACTCTCATCAGTAAAGGTAGGCTGGGGGAGCTGGCTACGCCGGAGCTCCCAACGGCTCTTGGAGGCCACAAATGGTTAAAGGTGTGCAAGACCTCGACCTTCAGCCCCGGGCCCAGGGACTCCGACTGACCAGCGGGCAGACTGTGTACGTGTGCTACAATGTGAACGAGAAGGTGGGGAAGCGTGGGCCAGACACTCCCCAGGGCCCCAGCTGTCTCTGACGTTCTCTTTGCGCATCTCTGGCGCTCTGTCTTGGAGGAGGCTGCAGGGAGGCTGCTAGAAGAACAGACAGGCTCCTGCTGCAGGCAGAAGTCCATCTGCCGGCAGAGACGGAAGCCAAGGCTCCCAGCTCCCCCTTGCTCCCCTCCCCTCCTCCCAGCACCAGCTGAGGGAGCCGTGATCTGCTCACATGCCCAGGTGAGTCCAGGTGCATCTGCTCCTCTTGTCTGGTGGCTGGGTGGTCACTGGTGGCCCCCTCAAGCCTCAGCAGCAGCTTACGAAAGTGGAGGAGCAGGCACCCACCGGCTCCCACATCCACTTTCCAGTTCTAAAAACAGACTCGCCCCTTTTGAGGAGTCAGGCATGTCTCAGTGCACATGACCCACACAGAGCAGAGCCTTCACAAGGCAGATCTGTCTCGTGGGGCCAGCCGCTTCTCAGCAATCTGCGGAAGATCCACTTACATGGGTGACCCTGGGCCACCCTCTCTCTGCTCCCAGTCCTCCTTGGCCTCCTTCTCTCTCCCTCTCCTGTCAGATGCTGTATGCTGAGAGACGCACAGCCCACCTGATTTCGCCCTAATCATAAAGGAGACCTAGCCCCTGGCCCTAACAGCCTGGACCTGTGTACTTTGTGCACAATAGATCCTCAATAAATGCTTACCGAATAAATGAAGACTACTTTCAAATATTTAAAAAAGGAAACTCTACCACTCCCATCAGAGCTTTTTAAGTTACTGATCACATTGCTCCTATTTGAGCAGATAAAAGATGACTTTTAAAATTCTTTCATATTTATTAGTGCCTACTATGTGCCAAGCATTTCAGGAGTGTGAGCTGGTTTCATTTTCACAACTCTGTGAGATGCGTATGTCAACCCCATTTCATGGACAAGCACACTGAGGCTCAAAGAGAGACTAAGAGACATGTCCAAGGTCACAGAGCTGATAAGCAATGGCCACTGGATTCTAACCCAGATGGGTCCGACTCTAAGATGGTGCTCACCAAGCTGCCCCTCAGGACTGGATAAACAGAGAATGGACCTGAGAGAGACAGAGGAAGGCGAGGTAGAGAGGTGTGGGGGAAGACTGAAGCAACCGGGCCAGGGCCTTCCCACTGCCTTGCCCTGGGGAAGGAGTTCTGAGCTCGGGAAACTTTGCCGAAGAGCAGCGGAGACGGCCAGGCCCTCACTCATCCCTCCACGTTGGACTGCGTGGCTGGCTCACCCAGTACCTGTGCAAGCTGGCGTTTCACTCACGCTGCCCGGCTCGGTTCTCTGAGCGAGAGGCCAAGTGCTACAAGGAGCTGTCCTGGGGGTACACTACCCTGCTCCCTCCCCAAGAGGCAGCGGCTACTGGGCCCAGGAGGCACCCTTGTCCTCAGGGCCCAGGGAATAGGCAGGGGAGTGGCAGAAAACACGAGTGGTCTGACCTGCCATAGATGAGCATGCCCTCAGCACCCCATGCCTGCCCGCCTCTGCCTGACAGGTGAGCAGCTGTGCTCCACATCTGTCTGTCCATCTGTCTCCCTCTCAAGGGCCTGGAGAGGGCTGATGCTCCTCGGAGAGGGCAGGACCTGGACGTGAAGCAGCTCCCTTACTCTGGATATTAATCGGCAGGGAACAGGAAGGGTGGGGCAGGAAGAAAGCGTACCTCTATCTCCATCCAAAACTTGAACCCCCTCCCCACAGCCAAGCCCCTCTCCCTGCCCCGTCCCCCTCCCCAGCTCCTCTAGCTCTGCCTGCCAAGCTCTGCCAATTACCACACACACCAATAAGTCATTAGAAACCAGAACGGCAAATGTGGGGTTGCCATGGAGACTGACACCAGGAGCCGGCAGCCCTGGGGGCCGGCCTGTGGCTCAGGTGTGCTGTGGGGAGAGCTGGGAAGGCCAAAACACCTGGCAGAGGGGAGAAAACGTGCTATGAGGGTGCTGATCCCTGGGGGCACCGGGCTCTGCTCCTCCTCGCCCTCCCCTCCCCAGGGCCTGGTCCTGCCCACTTGCAGCTTGTTAGGTGTAATAAATGCTGCATAGGCTGCAGGCGGGCAGGTGTAGCCTAGGCCAGGGGGGCCGAGCCCCGTTCCTTCATAGATCTGTGTCTCTGCCAAGAGGAGGTGGCTGTGATAAAGCCCACCTGGGGACCAGCTCCGGGGCCCACATAGCCCTAAGCAACCTAAGCCGATAGCCTATATTTGGAGAAACTGAGGGGCCAGCCCCGTGGCAAAGTGGTTAAGTTTATGTGCTCTGCTTCAGTGGCCCAGGATTTGCGGGTTCAGATCCTAGACGAGGACCTACACACTGCTCATCAAGCCACCCATCCCACATACAAAATAGAGGAAGAATGGCACAGACGTTAGCCCAGGGCCAATCTTCCTCACCAAAAAAAAAAAAAAAAAAAAGGAGAAGAAACTGAGCCTAGTGAGGGGCCAAGGGCATGACCATACTCGACTGACACTCTCTCCATCTTCCTGAGCTTGGAACTCACTTTGCTTCTGCCCAGGTCTTTGCAGGTAAAAACACACACATACATTTGGTGTGAAAATGGATGAGTGGATGAGAGCGTGTACGTAAGCACCGAGACTGCTCACATGACAGGAGCAGGCCCCGATTGGACTCTCAGCTCTTCCACGAACTCAGTGTGACCTCTGACAAAGCCACTTCTCTCTGGGCCTGAGTTTCATCATCTGGAAAATAATCGTATTGTGTTTCAGACACAGTGTATTTCAAAGTGGGCTCTTCAGAGCCTCCGAGCTACGAAGCGATTCCTTCAGGGCCACGGGTCAGGAGGAGGCTGAGTCAGTGCTGTTCTGGTCCACCAACTCTGCTCCAACTACAGCAGCCTTGTATTAATTTCCTGTTGCTGCTGTGACATATTACCACAAATTTAGTGGCTTAAAACAACATAAATTTATTATCTCACAGTTCAGAAGATCAGAAGTCCAAAATGGGTCTCACTGAGCCATCAAGGTGTCAGCAGCTCCAGGGACAACCTGCCTCCTGCCTCTTCCAGCTTCCAGAGCTGCATGCGTCCCTTGGCCACGGTTCCTTCCACCTTCAGAGCCGCCAATGGCCAGCTGAACCTTCCACACATTGCGTCGCTCTGACACTGACTTCTGCCTCGCTCTTCCATATTGAAAGGGCCCACCCGGATGATGCAGGATAATCACTTATTTTAAGGTCAGCTGATCAGCAAACTTAGTTCCATCTGCAATTTTAACTCCATTCGCCAGGAACACAACACAGTCACAGGCTCTGGGACTAGCTGGTGGGCATCCTTGGGAGGCCATTATTCTGCCTGCCACACATATATAGCTTTGTTTTGAAAAACGGATTAACTGCTATAAATGTTTGAAAGCCACATGACCAGAGGACTCTCAGTCGCCATCAGTTTTAAAGTGCTATGACCTGGACTCCTCCATTTCTCCCTGGGGGATCCTTACAAGAAAACTCAGAGGAACTCTAGGGCCTGCCCATCAAGTGTGAATGCTGGCAGGATTAGGCTGTCCCGCTGGGGTGTGCAGAGATGGGTCTCTATGTGCACCAGAAAAGGGGTCTAGGGAGGAAAGAACGAGGGCTGTTTGGGGGAACCCACCTGTCTCAGCTCTTTCCTCCCCATTCCAGACGCACCCATATATTCAGACTAGCCTGCAGTCATCTGTTCTTGTTTTTATTTCCAGGTAAGGTCAGATGGGGCTGTCTGTGCATGCCCATGCATGCGTGTGAGTGATCTCTCCCATCAGACTGGATGGTCTCTGAGGCAGCGACCTTGTTTTCTTTTGCTTCCCATTACACCCCCCATCCCTTGGCACTGTACCTGGTGCAGAGGGTACACTGATTTAATAAAATTAAGATAGTATCCTCTCTTCCCACACCTTGACCATCAACACTGTTCTCTTCCTAGATCCATCCAGAGGAGTCCTCGGATCATTTGTAACAAACTGCAGAAACAATACCCAAGCTCAGAAAGTATAGGTCTCAGAATCTTCCTGCCAGCACACAATGATCCAGGCCCACAGTGATCAACTCCAGCATCCGCGGGAAAGACAGGCGCTGCCTTGCCCCTGGGGGATGGTGGCCTCTTATTCTCCCACACAGCATAACCTCCGTTCTCACCTCTGCAAGACACCCTCTGCTGAGCGCCTGGAACCCAGTGGGGCTGCTGAATAACAAAACCCTTATGAGAAAGGTGCCCTGGGTATTAATCACAGCCCCTGTGTTTTATGATTTTATGCAAATTACTCACTCTTTCTCAGTCTTATTTTTTTCCTCCGTATAAACCAGCCGCTCATTCCCGTTCCTACCTCTATTGTATGTCCCAGGGGATCCAGGAAAAGAAATGTGATCCAGCAGGGGAAAGGTATTCTTCGGAGGAGCAGCCCTGGGGAAACTCAGGAGAACAGGAACTAACATTTACTGAACTTGTCCTTTGTAGCAGGCACTTTACACAGATTAGCTCGTTGAGAACCAGGGCTCTGGAGTCAGAAAGATTTGGGGCTGAATTCTGGCTCTGCCACCTGCTGGCTGGCGTGGCCTCGGGCAAGTTACTTAATGTTTCCCAGCTTCCGTTCTCTTGACTGCCAAAAGGGGGAAAGAATACCTACTCCTCAGCTTTCCGAGGATGAGATGAGCCCAGTGCAGCACAGCCCTCAGCAGACCACAGGGCTCACCAAAGCCAGCTCCGATTATTAACAACCCAGGAAGCAGGTGTCATTCACCCAGACCTACAGACAGGGAGACGAGGCTCAGAGAGGTGAAGTAAGATGCCCAAGGGCATGTGGTTAGGGAAGGGACTCTACCCCAGTTCCACTGGATCATGAGCCCTGAGCACAGAAGCCCTAGGCTCAGGTCTGCGTCTCTGAGGTGCCGGGCTGCAGGGCCTTCGGGTAGAGGTGGTCGGGCCTCCTTTCTCAGGCCCAGAGGAGGGGAAGAAGACTGCTGAGCAGGACACTCTGTCCACGTGGCTCTTGGCTCCTGCTCTCTGGCTGGGGGCTGGGGCGGGAGGGTGAGGTCACTACCAGTGGATCCCACTCCACTGCAGGGCAGTCTCTCTCCACAGGTCAAAAGTCAGCCAACTGCCCAGACTCAGGCGGCCTCTCTCCAGGGGAAGGACAGACTCAGCGCCCGGGGGAAGAGGCTTCCTCCTTTTGGCGTGACTTTATTTCCTGTTCACTATATACGAAACTAACTGGAATGCTCGAGGAGTAACCTCCCAAACAGGAGCCCAGACAGTGAGAGGAAGGGAGAACAGACGCCAGCTGCAGACCAGGCGGGAAAGTGCAGCTCAAGGGATCTGCAGAGGCCTGGGCCCCAGACCTCAGCCGGCGAGGGCAGCTGGCGGCTGGGACCAGGTTAGGGGCACAGACCTGTGAAACCACTAGAGAGAGCTGGAAAGCAGACCCTCTCAGAGCAGGACAGCTTCAACGGACAGAGACCAGCGGCCCTGCACGGAGAGGGCAAGAACACTGGAGAAGGGGTTTTCGTCCTCTAAAAGGCTGCTCTCCTGTCCCCTGAGAGACTAAGAGGACACCAGAAACCTGGAAGGGGGAAGGGGCTGCTCCGGAGACAAAGCACCTGCCACCTCGCTGCACCCATGCGCTGCCACTGCGCCCGCCCCACCCTGCAGCCCCCTGCTCCCTTCCCGCCCCCAGAGCTGCAAGTCCTCTCCCAGGAATCCTCTCTCTGCAGACCCAAACCCGCCGTTTTCCAGGCCCAAACGGGCCGCGCCTTCTGAGGAAGCGTTCCCTATATACTCCCACACAGAGCTCACAGCTCTGATAACATTTATAGTCTAAATCACACAGTTTAGCACTTGGTTTTAAATACTGTCTGGTATTATTCCCTCGTTATTTCTTGTGACTGTAAGTTCTACCTCCCCAGCTGATCTGTGGGTCTCCTTGCCAGTACGGACTGTGCCCGAGGGCTCTTTATGTTCCCCACCACCCCACACCCCACACTGCCTAGGACGGTGCTCAAAAAGGAACATGGTATGACCACCTAGCCTGCCTAACCTGCAGTCTGCGCCCTGTCCTCACACCTCCCAGAAGTCACCCTCACATTAGTTCCCACGATTGTGGCCGTGGGGACTGACTCTTAGGGTCCAGCGTCTCTGAGGCCACCGGCTGTGTGCGGCCCCCAAGGCACTTAGCTGAGACAGAACGAAATGTTGTTCACTCTCTAAGAGCTGTGACCTGCGGGAGCAGGAGGAAGCAGGGACACCCTCTCTGAAGGTCCCCAAAAGGGGACAGGCTGCCCCTCGCTGGGACAGGACTTGGGGAGCTTCTGACTGTAGGGAGGGAGGACAGGCAGGATGCCGCCAGCGCACCCTTCAGGCCTGAGGGACACTGGATCCTGCAGGGGGTTAAGGAGCAAGAGCCCTCAAGTCAGAGGGGAGGAGAAATCCTCCCTCAGTTTTCTTCTAAATCTATGTCCTTGAGCCAGTTACTGGGCCTCTCTGAGTCTCGGTTTCCTGTGTTTGAATTAGAGATAAGAAGGCTACCCCACCCAACAGGGGTATTTTTGAGGGTTTAATGGGATAATGTAGGAAAAGCACTTGGCACGGTGCCTGGCACACAGTAAGCGCTCAATAAATGCTGGTGCCATTGCAATGTGAGCGGCGGAGGCCCCAGGAGGCACCTCTGCCTGCTCTTCATCTGGGAACTCACTCTGAGTCCATCAAATGCTGAGCAGCAGAAAGGTGTGGGTGGAAGAAATGCACAGAAAGAAACTGAATTCCAAACCAAACCTGCTTCAACTCACCTCCTAAAGGCAGCCCCTCAGGCCAACGTGCCTCCCAGGTCCCCAGGAAGTGCAAGAAGCCAAGGACAAGGGCCTAGGGCCGCTCTGGGCTGGGAGCAGACACTGCCAGATGACAGCTTGGAACATTTAGAGGCCACATCGGGAGACCAGTCCCAGCAGGGACGCACAGGCCCTGCCCAAAGGCCAACTCTCCGAGGCTGGAGAGTGTGGGACGTTCTGTTCCAGCCCCACGGGAAGCTCAGCGCTGCGCACTGGAAACAAAGAGGCCAAGGCAGGACCTGTGCGTGTGTTCCTGATAGCCACCAGAGGCAGCACACACATAACACGGCAGCTTCCGTACACGATCTGTGCCCCAGATGCCCTCGGCACCAGGGTGCCCAGGCCCACCCTCTCTGCCTGGCTGACTCCTTTTCAAGCCTTGCCCCAAATGTCACGTCCTTTGAGAGCCACTTCCTAATCTGCAGACAGAGACAGTCTCTTCTTTATCTGCTCATCCCTGTGTTATAGCACTTGTTTCATTATCCTAAGACTGACTCCTCATTTAATAACAACAATAATGCTTACATCACATTGACTATGCCAGGCACTGTGCTAAGCTCATCACGTGTATCAACTCATGTAACCGTCGTAATTCTATGAAGTTGGCATTATTAGTATCGCACTACAGATGAGGAAACCGAGGCACAGAGAGGTAAGATGACCTGTGCAGTGTTACCCAGCTAGAAATGGTGGACACTGGGTTTGAACCCAAGCTGTGAGGCCTCAGAATCTATACTTTTACTATAAACTCCTGGAAAGCAGGGCAACATCTGATTTGTCTCGCTCCCTACCACCTAGCATAGGCTGAGCACACAGTAGGTGCTTAGAAAAGAGGGACTGATCATGCAAGCAAGTGCCTGCACAAGGCTAATCTGGTGAGTCTTCCAGCCTCTGAACTGTAGGACAGAGAGACACAGCCCTCAGGGAAGCAGAAGGTGAAGGCACCCTTCTTATTTACCCTGTCTTAGCCATCCCACGACACACTGCTGTCCGGCTGCGTCTCTTCTTCCATGCCTCTGGCCTTGTTTCCTGTTTCTCAGTTTATCTTCCGCCCTTGTCTTCCTCCCTTTCTGGTCCTAGGTCCCTCTCCCCCTTGCCTGCCCCATCCAGCCTCCACCCATCGTCCTTGTCCTTCCCTGTAGTTCTCGAAGCCTCAAAAGCCTCCCACCCCCATTCTTTGCCTTGGGGCTTCTACAGCATCCAGACTTGGCCAGGGAGGCTGAGAGCTCCAGTGACCGGCCAGGGACCAAGCTCCGACACGCTGACCCTGAATGAAAACAGTAATTTCCCATCGGCTCTACCTGCACGCGGGGTGGCGTGGGGGTGGAGATGGTTGCCTGCCTACAGCTTGTCCAGATCCGCGCAGGATCAGGAAGATCCACCGCCTGCCCTGCCTCCTCTCCCAGGCTCCCAACCCCTCCAGCAAGCCCTCCCTGGTCACTTGAGAAAACTTATTCACGCAGCCATTCAACAAGCCCTACAGATTCTAATATTCTAACTGAGGAGGTAAGGCATGCTCCTGAAAAATTCTGTTAAAATGTAATCTTCAGATAACAGTACAAGTTACCAGACGTCACACACGTCGGAGGGGCCACATGAACCACAGATAATCAGGGATTTCAAAATGGAGGCCTATGTGACCTGGGGCAAGTGGCTGACAGTCTACTCCTCAATTTCCCCAACTGTAAAGCAGGGAGTGGTAATCCAGACCTTGGAAGGTTGTCAGAAGGACCGAATGAGGTAATTTCTGGAAAGCTCCTGACACACACTGGTGCTTAGTAGGTGCTTGATAATAAATTTGTCTCTTTCTCCCTTCTCTAAGGCCCCGGCATTCTCCTCAGCCCTCCCAGATAAATGGTGAGATACGAACTGGTCCATCCTTGCAGGTGAGAAACACCTGTAAGTTTTGTAGGACCTGGCACACTGTAAGGAGATGAGCATGTCATGTTAGAGGTCACCTGGTGTGATGATGACAATTCACTGCACTGTTCACCCTCCTTCCCTGAAACCCCCCTCATTCCCCACCCGGAAGCGGCAGGTCTTTGAAGAGCCTGGTGGGCAGAGAACTGTCAGCTGGGAAGCCCAGATAAAATTCAGGTCTGCCCTGAGACTGGGGAGGTTTGTTTAATTGCTGTGTCCTCAGCTCCTAAAACAATGCTGGGCACACAGCAGGTGCTCAATAAATTGCTGAATGAATGAATTTTTTAAAAAAGCAATGGATTTTCTTTTACTTTCAAATTTGAAAAGGGGCGTAGGGGTAGGAGGGGCAAAGGGCAGGGTGCAGGAGACCTGAGGACAGGGCAATGCAGCTGCCAGCCGGCCAGCCCGGCTTCCCCTCTGCAAAGGGGATGCAGCAAAGCCAATAGTGCGCGTGCACCCACCCTCACGACATTCGGGGCCGCGTGCACATGCCTGGCTTGCGGTTTAAGCTGCAGTTTACAGAAGAGAAGGGGGCAAAGGTGGAGACAGAGACCCGGGAGGGAGGGAGGGAGCAGACTCAGCAAGAAGGAGGAGGGTGACCCAAGAGGGAAAGCAGGGCGAGGGGAAAGGGGCACGAAGAGATGCTTGAGGAGGAATGAGCAAGAAGAGTGAAGGAGAGAGAAAGAGAGGAGGAGGAAGGAGAGAGACAGGCAGCAAGAATGGGGATGGGGAGGAATCGTGGAAAGGACAGAGGAAAGCTGCTCTCTAACCCCGGGTGGAAATCCTCTGAGCGACCTCTGAGTTCCCACTGCCACTTGGTGTCTCCTTGGGGTTAGGCTGGGCCAGGGGGAGGGTGTGGATCTGGGGATGCTCCTAGACACCAGGTGTCTGCCAGACCCTGGGCAGGTCTCAATCCCCAAAGCACTGAGGCCCTTAGGTCCATCCTTTCCAAATAATGAGGTGCCAGCCCAGGCCCAGAGGGACCCCCAGGGGGGAAGGAGACCCCGTGTGAGGCAGCCCAGGGGAGGGAAGAGGGCCTGGAAGGCTCAGACCTCCTGGCTGTGCCTTTCTCTTTCCATCTTCTCCTGACAAGGGCACCTGGCCAGCCAGGAAAGTGGGTCAGGCCACCCACATGTGACTTTTTTCTGGTAACAACAGGGCCCACAGGCAAGGGGGCCAGCCCTGCCCACCCCATACCCAGAGCTCTTTGTGGGAGGAAGCTTTAAGGAGCTGTGGGCAGCGGGAGGGGATCCTGGCCTTCTCATTCAGGAAGAGGACACTGGGCCAGGCTGGCGGGGAAAGGAGAGCCTGCCGTCAGCCTGGGCGCATGGAAAGACTCAGATCTCCTGCACGATGGTGACCAAGCTGGCAGGGAGCCACCTCTATTCCCTGACCGGAGGAGGCTGTTCTCTCTACGCCTCCCCCCACCCCCGGGGGTCTTCAAGCAGAGGGCCCGTCCCATCCACCTCTGGCAACTGAGCGCTGGGCCCAGTCCACCCCCTCCCGACCCTGCCATTCACCCAATTAGAAGCTGCGTTGGCTCCAACAGATGGGAGCTGCGGCAGCCTGAGGAACAGAGCACAAAGCCCAGCTGACATTTTCCTTCCTGTTCCTTTGGTGGGGGAGGGAGGCCAGGGACGGAGGGGAGCACAGCAACACCCTAGAGCCCACCCCCGGGATCCAGGTCTCCTGCACCTCTTTAGCTTCTCAGCTCGGCCCTCAAAGGAGCTCAGTGCCCCCTCACCCGGCGCCCCCTCGCTGGCTGGGCAGCCAGAGCCTGCGCCGCCCTTGCCTGCAGGACAGACGGACCACCTGTGGCTGGCCAGCCCCTCCCGTCTCGGGTGCTACGGTGGGCCCGGAGCGGTCCTTCTGTTCCGCTTCCCACTCCCAGAGCCCCCAGGCGGCGCCCAAGGCCGCCCCATCCCCCACCCCAAACGTCCCATCCCAGGCTGTGGACAGACCCCTGCCGGCCCGGGAGCAGCCTGGCTGCTGGTTCCAGATACTTCGGGCAGATACCAAGGCGACCCTGTGCCGGCACAGACGCGAGTCCAAGGAAGGGGAAGTTCCCGAGGCTCTGGAGCGCGAGCCCGCCCCTGTCACGCCCTCCCTAACCTCTCGGCCACCTCTCGGCTCCTGGCCTCTCAGGGCCCGCTCCACCCAGCAACAGTTTGGGGCGGGGCGGGCTCTCCGGGAGGGTTAAGGCCCAGACGTCCCCTCCGCCGCCGCCTCGGGTCCAGCCGCGCGGTCGGCCCCTTCTCGACATTCCCCAGCCCCCTTCCCGCTCCCCTCCGGCCGCCTCCCTCCCCGCGTCCCCAGCTCCCCTGCGGGCATCTCGGCGGAAGCCCGCGGCCGCCCCTCCCGGGCTCAGCCCCCGGCCGCACACTCACCCCGCGGACGCCGTCCGGGCTCCCGGGGCCGCCGTCCGCCGCACGCCGCTCGGCTTCCGCGCGCCGGGCTGGGGAGGCCGGTCCGCGCCCTCCCTCCGCGCGCGCCGCCGGCACAGGCCGGGCGAGGGCCGGGGGGCGCGCTCCCCGCCGCGGAGCGGTCCTGGGGCAGGGCGGGCGCAGGGCGAGCGCAGCACCGCCACCCCCGCGCGCCGGGGCCGAGGCGGGCGGCCGAGAGCCGGGCGCGCCCTTTGCGCGCCGCGCGTCCCCGAGCGCACCGAGCGGCCCTCGCGGCGCCCCCGCTGCGCGCCCCTCCTCCCGGCTGCTCCCTCGCCCTCCTCGCTCGCTACTCCGCCGCTCTCCCAACCTCCCCAGCCCGCTCCGGTCGCCCTCTCCTCGTCTGCGTGCCACGCCGCCCCCTCCAGTCCCGCTGCCGTTTTAACTCTTGAGTGGCCAGGGGCCCCCTCTCCCTAGCACACGTAAACACCCCACAGGCAGAAGTTGGGTGGGGCCAGATGCTAAAGCTTGAGTATCTGGGCTGGTGGTGTTCTTGTGCCTTTAGAGGCAAGGCTTGGCTGAAAGGAGAAAGGGGCACAGCGCCTGGGTCTCAAGAGAAGGGGATAGGTCTTCTGATGTCGCCTCTTACCCTGTTGCAAACGCCAGGAGGACAGAGAGGAAAGCCAGCAGCTTTTAGAGGACAGGTACAGAGCACAGGCGCAGTGTGCACCCAAGACCACGTTTTTGCATTGCATGGTGCTACCCTTCCGAAGTTAACAGTGGACTAAGGATTGCAGGGGGGAGGTTAGAATTTGTCCGTGAGTACAGGCACCTCTCAACCTAAAGAATGGAGTGGAATACGCCCCCTGAGTTCTCATGCCCTTCCAACATTGCTCCCTGAGCTGGGCAGTTCTGGCATTTCGGAAGCTCCTGTCCTGGCCCTTAGCAAAGGATGTCGATGTACCTAGGTGTTAGGTAGCAACTGGCCAGCCCACACAGGCGCTTGGCTTTGGGGATGTCCATGCTGCAGGCTGGGCATTATGAACACTGCCAAAGGAGAGCAGGAGCTCATCCATGCTGAGGGTGGGTGCTGGGCTGCTGCCTGGTGGCTTGGAAAGGCTGGCTCACTGCCGCTAGTCTGGCTTACCAGAGTGGGTCTCCTGTTGGAGTGAAGGCTGGAGGCCCATGCCTTAGCGGGGCCTTCAGCTTGGACGCTGGGAATGGACAGGGAGCTGAGCTCCATGACAGGCCACACCCCTCTGATGGGTCCTGCCGCGTTTGCAGAAGCAACAATAAGGGAGGGAGAGGGGGAGCCCAAGGTAGAGGGAGTCCTGCGGCAGTGGTGTCCCTCTGTCGTCCTCCACCCAGGGCTGAGCTCAGTGCCTCCCGTGTGCCAGGCGCAGGACAGAACACCGACAGAGCTCCCGGCTGTCTTTCCCAGGGCTCGGCCGGTGGGCCTGAAGGTCTGTGTGTTCTGTGTGCACAGAGGGTGTTCTCGCCTGCGTATAGTCAATAGGCAGGCAGGAGATTCCCACTGTACCTGTGATCCTCCCATGCCCCAGCTGCCACCCCTGCTGTGGGCCGTAATTCAAGGAGCTTAGAGGAACAAGGTGGAATTATAGGAAACAAATTTACATTTCGAGGCGATGGATGTGCCATAGAAATGCAGAAAGGAAAGGCCATTACGGCCAGGGTTGTTCATGGAAGGTTTGATGGACAAGTTGAGCTTCAGGCTGAGGCTGGATGGAGGGGTAGGTTTTGAACTGACAGAGAAAACAGGGCCCAGCAAGTGCAGGAAAGTGGAGACAGCAGGGTAGAATGGGTGGTGGAGACGGGACAGGGGAGCCACAGCTGGATGCCAGGGCTTTTCACAGGCCTCTCTCACTTCGTCCTCTGAGTGGGCTCGGACCCCATTTAGCAGACAGGAGAACGGAGGCTCGGAGAGTCTGAGATCTCCAGGCAGACCTGAGCCCTCTTCTTTGAACCACGGTACCCTTGCCATGGGACCGCATTGGACTTGCAGAGTGGGAGCAGCTGACAGAGCGCCTGAGTCGCAGGCCGAGCAGCTTAGCTGTGGCCAGTGCGTGCGTGATGTGGGTGAGAGAGGCAGAAAGGTGGAGGCTCCTTTGGGGGCGGGGGAATGGAGAGTAACTGCAGTGGGCCTTGGTAAGGAAGACTGGCAGAATGGGAGATTGACTGAGTGAGTGAAAGGGGTCAAAACTGGACTCCAAGCTCTTGAGCATGAGTATTTGGGTCCCTTGTGAATTCAGTGAAGCCGCCTCACCATCCTGAGGGCCCACGTCACTGTCTGCAGACTGTCACGTAAAGGAGGAAACGTTGCCAGTCCTCTCCCAGCTCCTACGCTTGCTGCCTACCATCTCTTAGCTCCAACCAGGCCGGAATCTTCTAGAGACTAAGGTTGTTGGACACAGCATCAAGTCAAATGCTCAGTAACTGATTATTGGAGAATTAATGCAGGAAAGCAAGTAACCTTTGCTGTGTGGCTGGTTTCTGAGTGGCGGGCCCTGTAAGACGCGTGCTGGGTAAAGGATAGGGGAATTGCATTGCCTGTGGGCAGAGAATGGGGCACCCTTCTCTTGAGCTGACTTCAAATTTCTTATAACCCAATGGGACTGAGGAAAGAGCATAGGTTTTAGAGCCAGAGGTTTGAAACTCTGCTTATCACTTACTCTGTGTTGCTTCAGGAAAAGTGCTCAGCTTCTCTGAGCTCCAGTTCTTTCCTCTGTAAAAATGTTAATTCAAGTAATAGCAGGTCAGACTTGTTGCACACTTGCTATATGTAAGCCCCAATGCAAAGCACATTTATGCATTAGCTTGTTGAAAATTCCACCAAACCTAGGACTCTGGAGATAGGAAGAAACAAAGATTCAACATTTATGTAACTGGTACATGGTGCACTAGTGCTGAGATGTGAACCCAGGGGTATCCAAGCTCTGAACCACCACCCTGCAGCACTTCCTTAGGATGGGGGTAACAGTAAGGGTATTAACCTACACCCGTAGGGTTGTTGTGAGAGGTAAGGGGTCCACGTGTCTGGCAATGAGCACGTCTCAGTAAATGGTAGTCTCTCTCTCAGCGTGGCTCCCATGGCCGCCACTCTGAGCCAGACACTTTCCTGGAAACAGATGAGGACTCAGTCCAGTCCTTTGGAAGCTCGTAGGTCGTGACCCAGAGGGTTCCATGGCCCTGTCCCTGACCTTTCACCCTCCAGGTTTGATCTCCAGGCTTAGCTGTGCGTCACTTCCTGCCAGGAAGTCTGGGACTCTGTGCACCAGAGTGTTTTCGGAGAAGGATACTAGGATTACACACCCCTCCAAATGATCCTCAGCTCAACTCCATTTGGCTCTTTGAGGTGGGGATCAGACACTGAGCTAGCAAGCATGCTGTTTATTTGGTGGGGGCGGTAAGGAGAGGAGGGCTCTTCCTGGAGTCTGGCAGATGAGCCAAGCAGAGAAGCGGGGCTGGGGATGCGGGGCCTCCTCCTTCAGTGGGCTCTCCACTGCTGGGTGCAGCCTATGCCTGGCCCCCCCTCAGCAGGCCCGGGAGAGGTTGAGTCACTGAGGACTGTTGTCTCGCCAGTGGCCCAACTAGGTAGAGTGTGTCCCCAGAGCAGTGGTCCTCAGGCTGAAGCATCGCCTAGAGCACGTGTACAAAGGCAAACTCACGGGGTCTACCCGGGAGTCAGATTCTGTAGTTCTTGGAATCTGCATTTTGACAAGCTTTCCAGGTGATTCTGCTTCAAGTGACTGGATTAACCTTTCTTCGAGACTCACTGGCCTGGTGTGCCCGTTGCTCTTTGACCTCTCCCTGCCTGGGATCAGGGGAGTGCAGAGCCCTGTCTTCTGGTTGTTGGGGACAATGGTGAAAGGCGAAATGAGGTCCCTGCCAGAGACAGGTTCACGGTGATGCTGATGACGCTTAAGCTTTAGGGTTGCTCACTTGTGGGGCTGAGGGGAGGGGTGGCTATGAGAGCTGGAGGCTGTGGAGTGTGCTAGGTGGGCAGGGGAGGCCAGTTTGCCAACAGGAAGCATTTTTATGTAGACATTTCTGGTAAACCGAATGAGGAGCTGTTGGAAGAAATGGATCTGAATTTCCAAGGCTCTTGTAAATGGTTATGATCTTTCTGACTCTAAAGAAATATCGCCACTGGACTTAATTTTGTATTTGTTCTTTTTCTTAAGAGGGCCCCCCAAAACCTGGATCCTCCCCTGTCCCCTGCCCTCGGGGAGCTGCCCAGATCCACAGCCACCCTTGGAGCACAGCCAGCCAGAAAGGCGGAATTGCAGATGGCAGAGCTGTGTGCAGCTGTGGGACTCCTCAAAGCCGTCTTGGGTTATATTCCTGGAAAAGGCACTGCAGGTAAAAATGATGTAGGTTGAATCTGTTTTTTCCCACAAACATTGTGATAATGGAAATTACATTCCTCACCAAGGTCTTGGTGCCCAACTTTTTCTAGGAATAGGTATAAGCACTATAAACACCATATTTAATCAACTGTAAATGACACACCTATACTCTGTATTTGTGAAATTGAATTTGAGTATATAAAACTGCTACACCGGACAATATGGTAACCAAATCCCATTCTGTTTAATTTAATGTGTTCAGAAGATTCCTGGGAGAAATGCTATTTTAGGGGGAGGAGGGAGCCCTGGAGAGGACTGAAGAGACTTTCCCTCCCCCACACGGAACCTGCGTAGGCAAGAGGGAGACTGTCAAAGGTCTGAAGCTGAGAGACGAAGATTTTTGTGCCCCATGGCCCACCTGAAAACAGACCAACCAGGCAGCAGCATTCGTGGGTGCGGCTGGCCCACTCTGACGTGCTCGTCACTTAAGCTAAAAGCTGCCTACACATAGACCAGCAAAGGGGGACGCTTGAGAGGGCTTGCAACACGCGCAGTTGGGTGAGGCTGATCTGGAATGGCTTTCTGGAGGAAGAAAGTTTTGAGAAGATAATTGAAGGCAGGAGAGGAGAATGGTTAGGCTTCCTGAGAGGTCAGTCCCCGGGGCCCTCAAGGACTTTTTCATTTGACTTTTGAGCTACCTCACTGTAACCCACAGGCTGCCAAGGAGACTTTGTCCCCAAGCCTTCATCCACCTCCCACCTACTTCAGTCTTTTCAGACTGCAAGTCAAGACCCACTAGTGGGACACAGGAAGAACTTAAAAAAGAACAGGATAGAACATATTTCATTAATACTTCTGCTCCGGTTTCCTGTGGACATACGTGTGTACTGAGTGGTGATGTTCAGTGTGTTTCTTACTAGGGGTATCTATGATGTCTTGCCTGTTTATTCCCAAAGCCTGCAAATAGGATCCGCACGGAGTATCTCATGTGTTAAGAGTAAAGTGTTTCCCCAAATTCAGCCTTTTCACTTGGTTGAAGACCAAGACCAGATCACTTCTGTTGATTGTCCTCTTTTCCAATCAACCTCTATTCCTTTCTGAACGTTTCGTTACAGAAGTGGTTCACAGGGCAAAGGCACTGGGGACTCCGCATGTCCTCATCCTGTCCTTTCTCTTTGCACTGGTTCTGACCTCTCTATTTTCCTCCTTATTTTCTCTCCGAGAAGGAAGTCTTTCCGGTCTCACTTCCAATATTGAGTTAATTCCAGCGCAGATCTTAGAGCTCACGGGGCTCGCCAAAGATCGTTCTTGAGGTCCGTCCCGGGAGCCACCACCTGGGTTTAGTTTTGCTTTCTAAACTCGTGTTTCTGAAACCATGAGTGCAAAAGGATCACCTGGGGAACTCATTAAAATGTGGTTTCCTGGATCCCACCCAGCGGGTCTGAAGTGGGGCTCCCGAACTGCATTTTTGACCAGCTCCCCAAGTGATCCAGAGGACCACACCTTGAGGAGCACTGTCAACCAGGGAGAAAATTCTGCTCCTTCCAGGAAGCCTTTCACCATTCACTCCTGATTCTGACCACTCTGCTCAGTTTCCCTTCTGCAGGAATAGTCTCAGTTTATGCCACTTTATGTTTATTTGCAATCATTTGCACTTTGTCTGAAAAGGTACTTTATCTGGGTATCCTGCCTTCCTACTTAATTACAAACTCCTCCACGGAGCTGTATCATCCATTACCATTTCCCCAGAGTGCCCAGCAGAGGCCCTTGCTCATGGCGGGCTTCCCATAGGCTCTCTGTGCATAGGACAGAATCTCCCATATGTCCCCGTGCCCCTGCCAGCCCCTAGCTCTGAGTGGGGCGTCCCCACTCGGGAGTGCTCAGGGCAGGGGTAAGTGTCTGAGTCGTTCCCTGGATCCAGCAGCATTATTGATTGGGTGATTTCGACTCTGTCTGACTTTGTCCTTTCCATCTCACCTCCGTAGGTTTAGGGAGAAGTCAATCGGTAAAAACTAATGAGTCTAGATGACTCCCCTGGGATTGTAGCTTCGTCAAGGGCGATTATATTCTTCCCGTTCAGAAACACATGGAACAGCAAAGGCAGAGGGCTGAGCAGCAAGGCTAGAACTAGAATCAGGCAAGCTAGCTACCTGGGGCACAGCATTTAAGAAAGCTCTTCCTCCCAGGGGCTGACCCTGCACCTGCAGGGCCCCAAGAGTGGGCACTGCCTTCAGTTTCAGCTCTAGATGCTTCCCTGCCTCACCTAGTCCCAGCCCTGCTGGGCAGCCTGAAGCAAGCATCCTGGGCCCTAAATCCTGATACTTAGGCCTTAAAATGAACAGAGGGAGAGAGGGCTGAGGAAGGCGTGGCCTGGGCACCATCCTGACCCTAGATTAAATGGTTCTTCAGGCAGAGGTCAGCCTGGTCCGTTCTCCTGTCCTGAGGGGCTGACCTGCATGCTAAGCAACTTGGGTAAAACTGACACTGAGCCCCTGATTCTGTGCTGGGAGCGTTTAGTGTGTTGTCTCACTTAGTGCTTATGAGATTCACGTGGCTAGTCTCCCAGGAAGGAAGAGGTCCAAAGCAGACTCGGCCCGTGTCCTCTGGTCGAAGTTCACTCAGCTTTTGTCGTTGTTTTTTCCTTTTTTTTAACCCCCTCCACAACTCCCCTGCCTCTCATAGCAAAGAGATCCCACACTTCCAGAGACCCACTCGTCAAAGGGATTAAAATCTCCCCTGTCAGAAAGCTCAGCCTCATGGTTTATGCTTATTGCTCCTCCTGTCACGAATCACATTTCTTCCTGTTCTAACCTCAGGGGAGATGAAGAACAGCCTGTCACTGGTCACCAACCTCTGTATGTGGGGCCCCAGGGGCCTTTTGGTTCATCAAATCTTTTCTGTCTTCTTCAGGCCTTATAAACCCATCTCCTTTGCTGGGGGTCTTCTTTTCTTTTCTGAAGAAGAAAAATGATAAGGAGGGGAAGGAGAAAAGTAGGAGGAAGAGAAGGAGCTCAGCTCCAACTGAGCTGAGGGAGACTGAGCAGCCCGAAGGTAGGACGTGAGGGGTGACCCCCAAATGCTGGGCTCCTGGCAGGCCAGGACCCCAGGCAGAGAGTCCAGGCGCTTGGGCCACTGCTGTGTACTTCTACAGGAATGCTAATGGTCCAGATCCCTCACAGACCCCAGGCCCCTGCCTCTGCTGGGCGGGTCCCACCCTGGAAGGGAAGATGGGTGAAATGGCCTCTGGAAGAGGCCTCTTCCCGCCTGGCTCTCCTGGAGGCCTCCGTCTCAGACGAGTGGAATTGTCAGACTCCAGATGGGGCAACAGAAAGCGGAGGGCCCAGGTCAGGCCCCCGTCTCCTCTCCCGCCCCTGCAACGTCAGAGATGATCTCCCCACACGGTGAGTAGGGTGGCTGGAGCGGATGACTAATGCGTGTCATTTTCAAGATGCTCTCTCTGCGCAGGAAAGTACATTCAGGTCCAGGTTTTAATTGTGTGCGGTTTTCGCTGAGATGCGTTAATTTATTTCCTTTGCTCCTTCAGTGGTTCCTCCTCTTCCATCAGGGTGAAATTATCTGGAATGTATCTTTTTTTCTTAAGGACAAAAAGAAGAAGCTGATCTTGCTCCTTTTCCACGGATTGAGCTTTAGAACATTCTGGGGCTGCCGGATGCTGTTCAGTGGGTGCTGAGGGGTAGAGACCCTACGGTCTCCCACCGCGAGCCTCGCTGTCCTCCTGCTGCCAGATTTGCCAGAGAGAATGCTTGATGCCGCCGGGCCCTCCCACCAGGCAGACCTCTGACAAAGTCACCACCAGAGGGGACTTTCAGCCAGGGCTGGCTCCAGTCAGCTTCTGAAACAAGAGGTGCTTTCTTCCTTGCACAACCTTCAGAGAAAAGGGGAACAACTTGACATCCCAAAGGGCTTCTTGGAAGCAGGGGACAAGGTTAATCAAGGAAAGATGGGGCAGGAGGCATCGAGGGCCCCCTGACTGGTGCTCTGAAGCTTGTGCTTTTTGACTTTGGCTGGGAGAGGGGCAACCATTTAAGAAAGTGGGTAGGAACAGGGTGAATATGGTATAATGTAAATATAATGTTTTTAATTGTTTTCTTTTCACTGGAACTTTCTTTGTGATAAGTATAAAAATAGCACACACACCTTCAGAGATTCTGCTGCATCTTGCCCCAGAACGTTGCCCTCTTTGAGAATTATTGTTTTTCTGTGTATCTGCACTAGCTAAGACCATTTTATCAAGCCCGACTTACTCTAGTTTTTATTATAAAAAATAATTTTTATTTTCCAAATACAGAATTATAGTATCATTTGGATATGCTTTTTCAATCTCTGTGTAAATCCCAAATTGGAGATTAAGCTCCCCCATCCCTCCCCATTGGAGAATCACTGAATCACTGCCCTAATATCCAGCACGAGAAAGCAGAAAGCATTGGCCGTGCTGGGCCGGGACTCTTCCAGGACCCAGTTGTCTCTTGGCCGAGTCGCTCTCCCCATCCCTCGACATCAGGGTCTTCTTTGGTCATTGGGCCCACAGTAAGAAATTCAGTAAGTATACGTTGCATGAATCTTACACTATTGAATTATCATCACATGCTTGGCACAGTGCTAGCACCTGGTGTGTGCCAAGGTACACCTAAGTGTTAGCTGTTGTTCCTAAGCTCCCCGACACGCTGCCTCCTCCACGTGTCCTGTAGTCTGCCCTCTGTTAGGAAGCTCTGGCAGCAAAGATGCTAATTTCTTAAGGTGCCCTGGAACAGCTCTCAGCATCCTCTGTTCCGCAGAACTATGTGTCACCTCCAGATGGTGACCAACTGTCCAGATACCGGCTTCTTTAGGTCATGTCAGAAGCCTAGTACAGTGCTCACACACAGGAGGGCTCACCGAATGTTTGTTGAGGGCGTGAGTGGCAGGCCCGGTGCCCTCCACTCAGCAGCCTCTGCGGTCAGGTGAGGTGGAGCCTGGGGAGCCTCCTTAGGGAGCAGTGACGCCTCTCCACTTGTGCTCTCTGTGCGTGGGGCTCTGACTCACAGCACATGATTCGGGCTTGAAGATCGTTCCGCGAGCCCGTCTTTCTAGCGTGGTCAGGGGCTTCTGGGAGGCCAGTACCACCCTGCTGCCGACAGTTTGGTTCTGTGTTCTCCCTTGACTGTGTTGAACAGGTCTGGACTTTGGAGAGCTCCTCCTTCCAGCTGCCCTTGGTCACTTCCCAGCTGTGTCAGCTGCAGGCTCAGGCTCTGTAGGGCCATAAATCTCAGTTCTTTCCCTATCAGGCCCCAGCCTGGACCTGGTGGACACCTCTGCCGTGCAATGGAGACCCCTGCAGTTCCCAGATGTGCCGATCTGTCTATTTGTCCCCAAGTGCTGTTTCTCAAAACCTGAACATATTCTTCCCGTGTGATCCATCAACCACCTTCCTAGACGTGGCCCGAAGAAATGAAGACTTAGGTCCACATAAAAGCTTGTACGTGAGCGTTCACAGCAATTTCATTCGTAGTAGTCCCAAGTGGGAAACAACCCGAACGTCATTCAACAGGTGAACAGTTAGACAAACTGTGGGACATCCATGCTGCAGAGCACGACCCAGCAACCAGAAACGATGAACTGTTGACGCACACCACGCGTTGGATGGATGTCACGGGCGTTCTGTGGAGTGAAAAAAGTCAGCTTCGAAAGGGCACATACTGCATGATTCCATTTATGTGACATTCTCAAAATGACATAGTTATACAGATGGAGAGCAGATTAGTGGCTGGCAGGGGTTGGGGAGGAGGGGTGGTTAAGGACGAGCAGAGGGGTATGTGTGACTGCAGAGGGATCTCTGCAAATGGAGTAGTTCTCTGTCTTGATTATAGAGGTGGTTACACGAATCTATGCGTGATAAAATTGCATGAAACTACACACACACACCCCCATGTAAAACTGGTGAAATCTGAATGTCTGTGGATTGTACCAATGTCCATTTCCTGGCTTGAAAAAAAAAAGGAGCCAGTCATGATGGCCTAGTGGTTAAAATTCAGTGCTCTTTTGGGGCCGGCCCAGTGGCGCAGCAGTACAGTGCGCATGTTCTGCTTTGACAGCCTGGGGTTTGCCAGTTCGGATCCCGGGTGCGGACATGGCACTGCTTGGCAGGCGTCCCACATAGAAAGTAGAGGAAGATGGGCACGGATGTTAGCTCAGGGCCAGTCTTCTTCAGCAAAAAGAGGAGGATTTGCAGCAGATGTTAGCTCAGGGTGAATCTTTCCCTGCAAAAAAAATTGTAAGTTAAAAAAAAGAATGTCCAGTTTTTGTCGCCACTCTCTGTCAGCCCCTGACCCACCTGTGGCCTTGGTGTGATGTTCAGGGAGGTGCGGAAGGGCCAGATTCTCCAGTGTTAGAAATATAGCTATAATACTTTCATTCTCCTTCTAACCTACAATGAATCCATTCTCAGGGAATCATTATAATCTCGTTTGGGATCTCTCTGTATTTCCAGCCCGTGCCTCCTCTTGGGGTATTGTCTTCTAAGTGGATTATCTCCCCTTTGAAGTAGGACTATAAACTTATTTTGTTTATTTGATTATTCTAAGCCTAATCAGCTTCACCTTCAAGTTTAAGGAGGATCCTGAATTCAATTACCGTAGGACTTGCATTACTTGTAGGCTTTGTTTGGGGGCCCAGTCTGCATTCTCTGAGCCAGTGGCGTGCTCTGGTGATCAGAGGCTCCACCCTGCAGTTGGCACAGGAGGCACAGTGCTGCCCCTTACGGGGTCCCAGGGCAGGGCCCTGAAAGAGCCATTCTAAGACTCGATTCATTTAACTACCCTCACACCCTCCCCATATGAACAGCCCCGGGAACTCTGCTCTCTCTCTCCGCCCTAAATCTCTGGAGGGGAGAGACACAGGCCTGTCCTGCTCCACTCACGCTCCACCTCCCCACTGCTCGTCTAGAGCACGTCCCTCTTTTGCATCCTGATCTTGAGGGCTCCCAGGAAGGTAGACAGTCAGCTGGAGTCTATCTTGCCCTTTATCCCATCTCCTTACAAACAGACTGGACTTATCTGGACAAAGCCTCTCATTTTGTGGGTGGAGGCCCTGAGACCCCGCAGTGGTTAATGGCAGAGCCAGTCTACAGCCCACCGTGGTACTTCATGCCGCCTCTCTTGGAGAAGAGTTCCATAAATTTATTTGTGTTTGACAGTTCTGGTGTGTTAATTGCTGGAGTTTGGTGACAAGAGAGGGAGAACTTCACCTGAGCTGCCCTGGCAATGACTCTGAGTCAGCCTGCAGCTCCCTGCCCCCACCCCCCTCTTCCCCTGGGGCCTGTCCTTTGAAAGGGGCTGAAGGAGTAGGGAAAGCTCAGGAAAGGGGAGGAGATGTCTCTGGCTCTTCTTGGGGCTCATTTGCTCTTTGGTGCTCTGGCTTTTGGAGCACCAGGCTTACACTCTGAAGGATCAGCAATTCCAGAGGAGGAAGGATCCCCCACTCTTCCAGGGGCAGGAAGGCCAAGCTCTGAGGGTATGGGCAGTTGGAGTGATGCTGGGAGTACTGTGGGCAGACTGGACAACATCCCTCAGTGGGTTAAACAAACACCCTCCCCTACGTGCACATGCATACGTGCACCCGTGTACGCGCACACACAGGCACATTCACCATCCCAGAGGGTAAATGGTTAAGGACACAAAGGTTAAGACCTGGTTTGAATCTTGACTCTGACACTTCCTGGCCATGTGACTTTGGGCAAGTCTTGTAAATACACTTAGCCTCCATTTTTTCATCTCTGAATAGGGTGATGAATAGCATCCATCTCAGAGGAATGTCATGAGTATTAGAAGAGAATATATGTAAAGTACCCAGTCTAGTCTCTGGAACTTAGCAAGGGCTCAATAAATGTAAGTTATTTTGACAATGCTGATCATGATAGTGAGTATGAATGTTTTTAAATCATTTGGTATTCGTGTCCCTCATGTTTCAGCTCAGACTCCACCTCCTCTAGAAAACCCTGCCTGGCCCACAAAAATGGATGGAGGGCCCCTCCTCTGGGTCCCCCAGCACCCAAACTTGTCTACCTTAACATTTCCTCATGGTCCTGTTGGTCTTGCCATCTAGACTGAGTTATTCGAGAACAGCATCCACACCTTGTTTGTCTCTCTATCCCCAGGGTTTGGCACAATGCCTGACAAATGGTAGATGCCCAAGAAATATTTGTTGAATGAGTGGATGAGCAAAGAGATGAACGAGTGAGTGAAAAGATGCTGTGCGAGTGTGGGACTCAGTATCCCCTCTCCATACTGAGACTAATTCTGCCTCTGTGCCTTTGCTCATTCCATTTCTACCTTCTGGAATGTCTATCCTTATCTACCAGCTTTTCTTGGACATTCCCATCCTTCAAGCCCATCTGGAGTCCCTGCCTCCTCTCTGAAGGCTTCCCTGATTACTTCCCCGATTACTGCTGTGGTCCCTCCCGGGCTGGAACTCACATGGGAATTATCTGTGGCATGTACCATCAATTACCTTTTATATTTATGTCCTCTCTCCCCAAACTGTGAGTTCCTGGAGGGTAAGGATTTCACCTTATTCTACTCTGTATCCCAGAGGGCTTTGTAAACCTCAGAGACCAGTAAGTGTCTGTAGGTTAAGAGTCAGAGGGCTTGCAGATGAGGCAGAGGGGCCGGGAGGGCCAGCGGGAGGTCTGCAGGCTGGGATGCGCGGTATCTCCACCTGTGAGCTGGGGCACTTGGGCAAGTCATTGCTTTCTGAAAGTCTCATTTTCTTCGACTGTACTAAAAAGTACAAGCACCTCCTGCAGAGGGTTGCTATGAGGAGGCCCTGTGTGCCCTGACGCATAGTCACGTCAGTGCCGTATTGTTCTCCCCATTGTCCCCCTCCCACTCCTGGGCAGTGCCATCTACCGAGCTCACTCCTCTGTGCACACTACATCATCTCGCCTGATCTTTATGAGAACCCCATAAGCAAGGCCTTGGTCCCCTGGTTTGAACGTGGAGAAACTAAGATTCAGACATGCTGGATAGCTTTTCAAAGGTCACATAGCTAGAAAATGGCAGGACCGGGAGGCCAGCCCAGGTCTGCCTGACGCCAAATCCACACACATTACAACATAATTCTGGAAAGAGGGCAAAGGTCCAGCCCTTGCTCTGCCACTGACCAGCCTGCAACTTTGACCACCTCTGAGCCTCTCCCCGTTCCTCACAGGGAGGTCCGTGGTCATGACAGCGCTCCTGACTTACTGTGAGCCCCTCAAGGGCAGGGCCTGGGTACCAGTCAAGGTTCCTCCCCCAGCGCCTCTCATTTCCTTACACAGAGAAGGCCCGCAAGGTGTTGAAGGAGTATGACCCTAACCAGGGCTGCGGTGGGCAGGCAGGAAGGGTGCAGGAGTGATGCTGGTTAGGAGGGAAGGCCCATGATGAAGGGAGACCAGGGGTGGGGAGGGCACACCAAGTGCAGCTGCGTCAGCAAAGGGAGGCCTGGCAGGGCAGCAAGATTGAGGCAGGCCTGATGTCCAAGGGAGGAGGGTCTGATGTCCGAGGGGCCAGGGTCTGATGTCCGAAGGGGGAGGGTCTGGCGTCTGAGGCGGGAGGGTCTGATTGGTGTCTGTGTCTGGGTTCGAGAGTGCCGGCAGGGAGTTGCTTCGCTGGCAGCTCTATGGAGAGGGATATCTGAATGGGTCTAGGTGAGCTTGTGGTTAGGGTGGCTCTGACAGAGGTGGTCTGGACTCAGCTGTGGCTGGGCCGGGTTATCTGTGCTGAACGAACAGCAGACAGGATTCGGCAACTGAGTAACCGTGACCTACCCGGCTCTCTGTGGCTGGAAGCAGCTGTCTCCTCTTTCCCAGGCAGCAAACGGTCTTCAGTACTCAGCTCGGGGACAGAGTCCTGCACGCCCTGGGAGAAGCCATCCCTGTCCTCTGTGTTCCTCCAGTGTGATGGAGGAGGGGCCAGGCCTTGACATTCCTCCCAGCCAAGGAGGCCTTTGGGGTCCTCAACCCCTAACCAAACCAGTGACGTGTTAGAGGCCCCTCACAGAAGAGGGGCATCAGAGACGATCAGCTCCCCAGCCCTTCTCCCTGGGGTCCAGCAGGAGCGTCCTGAGTGGCTGCCAGCTCCTCCCCGGGGGGTCCCCACACTCACCCCTCAGCACCGTCTTGCCTGCCTGTTAGCTGCGTCAGTCCTCTCACCCCCTCCCCATCCTAGAATCCCACTGTTGAATCCCTCACCTGCCCGCTCCAGGCCCAGCCCAGAAGTGACCACAAGCAGGCACCACGGCAGTCTCAGGTGTCATCTTGTAGAGGACACTGTTCCCCACGAGGGGCTCTCCCTGCTCAGTCAGGTGCTGATGTGGAGGCCACCACCAGCTATGGACCACGAGGCGGCGGGTGGGCAGAGTGATGGCCGGGCTGTCCCCAGGGCAGCCTGGAGCCCTGGGGTTATGACGTTCTCACTGCCTTCCTCCTGCCAAACATCGTCCTTGGCCCGTCTCTGCTCGGCACCAGGGGGACACTGGAGAGGTACCCGCATGAGGACGGGAGAGCAGTTTCGGCCCGCTCAGCACGAGGTGGCAAGGTTTGGACACGTGCTCGTTTCTCGCGGTCCGCTGAGGTGCTCCAACACAGCCAGCCCCTGGGGTCTCCCACTGGCACGGGCCTGCGGGAGGCACTTTGGAGGGTCTGGCACAGAGGCCCTTAGCTCCCCGGCCCTTCAGACAGAGGCCCTGACAGCAGACAGGCTGGGAGGGCCAGGCAGAGGGGAGACATTGTTCCTCTGGCTACTTTATTTCTTTGGTTTGTGGCTGTTTGACAACAGCAGTAAAAACAGCTTATAAATTAGGTGCCCGGCCGTAAACTGCAGAATCAGCCATGCTGCAGGCAGAAGAAGAGCCCTCCTCCCGTCTCCCCCACTCCCCAGGCGGGGCGGGAGCCACCCTCTCCAGTCACCAGGCCTGGGGCAGCCAGGGCTGGGGGAAGGGCTGGCTCTTCCCCCAGCGCCGCCCGTCCCGGAGCCCGGAAGGGCCAGGGAGCCGCGGGCTCCTCGGAGGCTCTTCAAACAGAGGGCTGTTTATCTCTTTTCAGCGCTGTCCAAATGACAAGCAGGAAACTGGAGCGCTGGGAGCATAAACCAAGGGATACAAGGTAGCGTTTTTTTGAAAGCGTGATTCAAATCAAGCTCCAGGTCTCAGATGAGGCCGTGGGGACAAAGGCAGGGAGGTCTGGCTCTTAGGAGGTCCCTGTGACCTGAGCCATGGGTCCTCTATGCTTCCTCCTTGTAGGGGCCTCTCTCCCAGTTATTCTAATGGAGAAGGAGCCCGAAGACCTGAGCCGGGTCTCAGTGCAGCACTGAGGCACTGCCAGGACAGGCCTGGTCTCCTGGCAGCCACCCACTGCTCCTCCGGCCGCATAAGGTGGCCGGCCCAGCCCCATTGCAAGCACCTCCTCTCCACCCCTTGGCAGGGACAATGTTGGGTCTCCTCCCACTTCGCCTTCCTGCTCAGACCCGGTGGAGCTCAGGCCCCGGGCCAGAGCCTGCGAGGTCCAATTACCCACCTAGCCGAACTCCACCCAGGCTGTGTGTGGGGGCCGGGGACCGTGGGCGCCAACTAGAGCTCACCCTTGGCGTTAGCTCCTGAGCACAGCACACAGCTGTTTGGACTCAGCGCCTCCGGTTCTCTGCTCGTTCTGTCCGCCCCTGGCATGGCCGCGTAAAGCTCCTGCAGCTGGTGATGACTCTGCATTTGTTTATGCGTTTTCTTCGCCTGTGTCGAGTGCTCGTGTGTGTGTGTGTGTGTGTGTGTGTGTGTGTGTGTGTGTGTGTGTGTGTCCTGCCCTTGGAGAGTAGGGACGGGGTTGCCCCCTCCTCTAGATCCAGATTCTGCTCTGGGAGCAGGCCTGGCCACAAGGGTGCCAATAGGCAGGGAGAGGACACCGGGGCACCCAGGGAGAGGGTGTCCAGGCAACACGCACAAGCACGCGTGTGTGTGTGTGTGTGCACGTGAGCAAATAAATTGATATGGAGGTGCAGTCACAAGTCTTGTGGAGGCTGCTTTTTCAGACATTTTGCTTTTTACTTTTCCTCTTCTCCTGCAGGACAGCTGCCCACACATCCCACCCTGGCCCAAGCCCATGGGGTCTCAGAGGGGCGAGTTCCTGGGCTGTACTAGACCAATGTTAAACCTGATGTGTTTTAGACCGGTGAGCTACAAAGCAATGTGCCATCTCCTTTTGAAAAAGCAGAGATTTCCCACCCACTGGAAACATCTGGGAAGTACTTTGTCAAATCTAATGAGCTGTGTGACCTTGGGGGAGTCACTTAACCTTTCTGAGTTCAGAGCTTTTATCTTGGAAGTTAGGAAAGTGATCCCTGTGAAACTGCTATGGGGATCAAATGAGATAATTGATGAGAAAGTCCAAGTGCTCCAGAATGTCTAGCATTCCATGACAACCGCAACAGCCATTATGACCGGAAGGTACAGACTGTGGCGGATGGCAGGAGGAAGCTAAGGGCTCCAGGAGGCCTGACGAACCTGTGCTCTCACCACCTGTGCCGACTAGCCGCTCCTCTCTCTTCTCTGCGTGGTGTATGTGTTTCAGTCGTTTTACACACACACACACACACAGCCCCAGATGCTGTTGATTGACGGCTGACCACCTCTGCCAGATGAGGTTCTCAGGAACCCATATTTCCCCCCAGTGCAGGGCCCAGTGCAGGGCCCCAGAGTGCAGGCTCTTGGGGTGACAGCCTTACTCCCTACCACCACCCTTAGCCCACGCTCTGGGACCCAGGAGACTTTAAGATGACTCTGGATATAAATCTAGATCTGTTTGGGGAGTCTCCTGGGCCCACAGTTCCTTTGGGGGGCCAGGGCAACATCCTGGGACACCGTTTGGCCAGCTTATGCCTAGTGTAGCTGTCCCCAGTGGGGGCCTCCTCTGTGGGCAGTTGCCCCCAAAGATAAGGGTCTGTAAGCTGCAGGACGTGTGTCTGCGGGACGTTAGGAGCAGCTCCCATCTCACCACGTGGGTTTACAATGGAAGAAGTATTTCTATTTTAGCAGAACATAGTCAAAGGACCTTCCTCGTTACTGAACTTCAGTTTTGTTTCGTTTTGTTTTGTGAGGAAGATTGGCCCTGAGCTAACATCTGTTGCCCTCTTCCTCTTTTTGCTTGAGCAAGACTGTCGGTGAGCTAACATCTGTACCAATCTTCCTCTATTTTTTGTGGGATGCTGCCACAGCATGGCCTGAGGAGTGGTGTGTAGGTCCACGCCTGGCTTGGGCCGCCACAGTGGAGCACGTGAACTTTAGTCTTAACTCTGGAGAAAGTCTTCCTAACCAACCATCCACGCGAGATGTTCAGGCCGCCCCACGTGCTCGCTCCCAGCGCCAGCTCCACGGCCGCCCAGCACACAGGCCTGGCGCGGGCGTGCCCGCAGCTCCGGGAGCTCCCCAGTGCAGGGACCAGGCCCCCTCCTGCTGCCCACGTTCCTGGGTACACGACTCTCCTCCAGGGCTGTTGGTTGGCTTTGGCCAATCTGCAAATGCAGAACACTAGGATTCATCTTGGGAAGCACACTTGGGGACGTTGCGGTTTCCCCGTGTGTCTGCAGGCACGCAGAGCTGCTGTGTGGCGGCACCGGGGGGGGGGGGGGGGGGGGGGGGGGGCTAGCAGTGGCCCCTCCCTCCTCCCCCGAGTTTTGGTCTCAGGCTGCCAGGAGGGTTGGGTGTGGGGTGCAGGGGTGACCTGTACCCCATGCTGCTGCCTCTCGGGGCCTCTGCTCTGGTTCTGCCATGCAGGAAGGGAAAGGCCCAATGCGGAAGCCTTCCTCCTTGCCGTCCCCAGTGCCGTATTTTTCCACCCACTCCTCTGGCTTTGGTATTGATTTAAATAGAGAGAAGGCAGGTCGGGAGAGAAGAGAGCAACCGATGGAGGGGACAAGAGGCAGAGGAAGGCAGAGAGGGGAGAGGAAGAGGAGCAAGTGAGGAGTGGGGGGCGAGGAGAGGTGAGTAGGAAAGAGAGAGCTGGAAGAGAAGAGGAGCAGAGGACGTGGGAGCAAGAAAATCAAAAGGCAGGGAGACAAGGAGAAGGGAGCGAGAGGAAACGCAGCTTCCTAGTGGTTGGCAGAGATCTGTCCCAGGCCATCCCTCCCCCAGCCAGCCGAGGGATCTGCCTTCCTGGGATCCCTGTGGAACCCAGCACACCCCAACCCCAGGAGAAGGGAGTAGGGCCTGCCTCACCAGACCCCTGGTCCTAGCCATGAGCCCTGGGCTTGGTGGGATATGCGTGGGCAGAGCTGTGCCTCCCTCTGTGCCCACCCGATGGAGACCCCTTGCCTGCTCCCCAGCGTGGGGCCCCAGCGTTTCTGCTGCACAAACTTCTCCGTTAGACCCTTTCTGTGGATGGAGGTACTTCGTATGTGGGGCTTCCTCTGTCTGCTCCAAGGGGCAGGGTGACTCTGAAAGGAGCCCCGTTCCTGCCCCTGCTAGGAGGTGCCGGGTCCCAGCAGTGCCCGGCCGTGACGGGTGCAGGCTCTTTGCGGGTGGGCCCCACACCCCGGGCTCTGCTGTCTCTGTTCTTTCTGTCCTGGGGCTTTGGCTGAAGAAAAGGCTCAGCCAGTGGTGTTTACGGAGTAGTTGGATTTGTGTGTGTTGCCATGACAACAGTGAGGGCTGCCCCGTTCTTTCTCCCACCCGTGCTCTCTGCTCCTTTCACAGGCTAGAAACCTCCCTCTGTCTTGCTCAGTTCTCCCTCCCCCTGCCACCCTTCCTAATTTCCACGGGACTTACCTCGCCCTCCCTCACGTCCCGCTCTGGAAGGAGTAAAGCTATGCCCATATCTCTTCAGTCCTTCTAAGGCTGTAGGTTCCCAAGAGCAGGTCCCAAGCCCTGAGGGTGGGGGCATGTCCTCTGCTGTAACTGGGAGCGAATGGTCAAGGACCCTGAGCGAGGTTTGCGGAATGGTAGGGCCTCAGGTCTCCAGGGCCCTTTGAGAAATTGCCTTCTCCTTCCGCATAGTGGCCCCAAATGCACCCCATCCCTGTCCCCAGGCATCTGAAAGGACCCCTCAGCTCCTCTGCCCCAAAGACCTGTTGCCCTCTTTCTCCCAATTCCAGGCCAATATTCACCTCCGCCTGTAAGCGTGCCCTGTTGAACTCCCAGACCTCAGCATTTAAGCGCACTCTGGAGTGTTGATTTGTGCTCGCTTCTGTTGCACGTGCCCCACAGTGATGTTCTGGGCTGGATGTATGTGTCCTGCCTCCTCAGCAGCCTGGGGCAGTATTTGTCTGCCCAGCACAACATGCTAGCCCCTGGCCACCTGTATCAGAACTCTTTCCTATGGCATACCCATTCTGTGTAGGGTGGTAGGGCTGACCAGCCCGCCTCTCCTTCGCCCTGCCCCACCTGCCCAAGGGATGGGTGCCTGGCCAGCCCACGCAGTACCTTCTCTGAGGTCTGATACTGGACATGGGACTCTTCCTCTGGACTGTGGACTGTAGGACAATTTAGCCTTGGGCTTCCAGAGGCCACCTTTCCTACCCTGTGAGAAGGAAGCAATAAACGCTGGAAGCAGTGTCTTGACTATTATACTTACCCATCATTCCAGGAACTCCCTGAGGGCACGAGATGTGGCACCCCTACCAGATTGGAGCTCCCTGGGGGCGGGAGCTGGGTACCCCCCTCCAAGTCAGAGCTCCCCAGGGTAGGAGTGCTTCTAAAGCAGATTAGGTGCTAAAGTCTGGGTAGGTTAATTGGTAAGATACCAGGCATTGAAGGCTCACCAGGGTTTAATTCCCTATTTGGATAACTTTATAAAAATTGTACCTGATTATAAGCCCCACCAGGTAGTATCTTGTCTTGATCACTATGTGAGGTGCTGAGTCTAAGGAGAGGGGTGAAGCAGTCTCCGCCCTGGGGGTTGACAGTCTGGCAGGAGAAGGTGTCTGTGCTCTGACAGAATTTCAGCGAGTGTCCAGTGGGGGTGTGGGAGGAGAGGGCAACACTGCCAGAGGGCAGGTCTGGAAAACATCCCCGAGCCACGTCTGGGAGAGGCACAAGCGTCTGTCTCTGGGCAGAGTGGAGAAGGGCATTCCGGACTGCAGGAGCAGCCTCAGCGGAGGCAGGAGGGGAGCCAGCCTGGAGCTGTAGGTGGGTGCGAGGTGTGGCGGGGTGAGCCGGCATTGCCCCTTGTGCCCAGGGCGTCTTCCCTCTTTCCTGCCCCCTGCAGCAGGCCCTCGTGGCAGCGCCTTCAGCTGCTTGGACTCCACAGTCTGTCAGCGCAGGGGCACGACGCCCAGCTGCATGCCATGCTTTAATCACCTCTGTCTGCAGCCCTCGCCCTCGGGTTACCACTGGTCAGAGCTCTCAGTAGCAAGTACCAGTAACCCCCTCTCTCTCTTAGAGGCATGGATAAAATATGACATTTATCGAAAGATAACCAGTGTGACGTGGTTGATCAGCTTCGGGTAAGATCAGGTCACAGATCTTTTTAATACTTAAGTTAATTCTTGGAGCATTCATCTGCCCGATTTAGCAGGAAGCCCAGCGTCTCCTTCTTGATGCCCCACCCTCCTCCCCAGCTCTTGCCCTAATCGCCCCAGCTCTAATTGTTAGAAAAGTCCTCTGGCCTGTGAAGTGGGAAGGGGCGGGTGAGTGATAACTGTGGGGCCTGAGCAGTCACTGCTGCTGTCACTGCCTCGTGAGCCCATGCTCCGATGGGCCCGCACGCTGTCCAGCGGGGCTTTCTGTGGCTGCCTCGATGCCCTTGCTGATCCGGTGGCCGCACAGACCCGCACAGGATGTTCCACTCTTGGACCCTGACATACTGCCAGTGTGTACTCACATGCTCAGCCACTGTCCCCAGGGCTCACCAGCTAAGTAGCTGGGTCTGGGAGAGTTTCTAGCCACAGCCACTTTCTGTGCCAGGATCAGCCGCTCTGCCACCAAGATAATCTAGGCCCCAGCAGTAAGGCCGGACGGTCAGTCTGCACCAGTGCTCCCCAAATTTTACTGTGTTAGAACGACCTGCCGAGCTTGTCCAGGCACAGGTTTGGGGCCACACCCTCAGAGATTCTGATGGAGCAGGGCTTGGGTGGGGCCTCACAATCTGCACTTCTAACAAGCTGCCCCATGATGCTGGTGCTGCCGGTCCAGGGACCACACTGCGTAGCCCTGTCTAGATCCGCCCTTCCTCAGGATGAAGTCTCCCTCGGGGTCCATTCTCACTAGTGATGTCTAAGGTCATCACCATCACAGTCCATCAGGACTTACCGAATTTGGGTAAATAAGAGCTCAGCGTCTTGAACCTTTTCCTTTCAAGAGACTCTTGGCCCTATGCAAATTTGTCTATTCCTTCCCCAGCTGCCTTTGAACCCCCTTACAGTAGTCATCCCTTAACTGAGGTTTCGCTTTCCGCAATTTCAGTTATCTTTGGTCAACCTCGGTCTGAAAATATTAAGTGAAAAATTCCAGAAATAAACAATTCATAAGTTTTAAAGTGAGTGCCATTCTGAAATGAAATCTCCAGCCGGCCTGCTCCTTCCCGCCCGGGATGTGACTCACCCCTTTGTCCGGCAGATCCACACGTACACGCCCCCCGTCCGCCAGTCACTTAGTAGCCGTCTGGGTCATCAGATCAACTGTCATGGTATTGCAGTGCTTGTCTTCAAGTAACACTTATTTTACCTAATAATGGCCCCAAAGCACAAATGCAGTGATGCTGGCATTTGGTTATGCCAAAGAGAAGCCACAAGGTGCTTCCTTTAAGTGAAAAGGTGAAAGTTCTCCACTTACTAAGGAAAGAAAAAAATTGTATGCTGAGGTTGCTAAGATCTGCAGTGAGTGAAACGCCTCTTCATGAAATTGTGAAGAAGGAAAAAGGAACTTGGCTGGCTTTACCGCTGGACCTAAATATGTACGTACAGGAAAAACATAGTCTATATAGGGTTCGGTACTGTCCGTGGGGTGGGTAGTATGTCTATCTGCTGGGGGTCTTGGAAAGGATCCCCTGTGGATAAGGGGGGGCTACTGTAGTCCTCAAAGTGGGGTCCCTGGAACCAGCAGCGGCAGCATCACTTGGGAACTCGTTAGAAATTCAGATGCTCAGGCCTCAGCCCAGACCTACTGCACTGTGATCTTTGATGAGAAGGTCGGTCGGGTGTGGCCACAAGAAGAGACACGAGAGAGGCTCAGGAAAGCAAAGTTTATTATACTCACAGTTTCCAGAAACAGGAGGCACACCATGTAGGGCCAGGTGGGGAAGCACCAGCATCGTCAGAAGGAGGAGGGAGAGGAGAGCCCAGGCTATGGCCTTTATGGGGTTTCCTCGGGAAAGGCAAGGTGGGCAGGGTAAATAGCTCAGGATTGGCTAGGTTGAATAATTCCAGGGGGCTCTAAGCAATAGGTGGTCCCTAGTTGCCTGGTGCCTGGCCTTGGGATGATTAAAGCAGAGGAGCATTGCCTCCCGGTGTGCAGGCTGGAGGAGGTTGGTTCTAGATCGGTTGGTTTGCATGTGGAAGGCACGCTCCTTGCTGGGCCCTTTGCTGTCTCCAAGAATTGGTTAGCCCTGGGAGGGGCAGGCTCTCCCCCGAGTCAGAAAGGTTTTTAAGATGTCAAAACATCATAATATACAGAAAGGAAAACGTATAAATGATACACCTGCTGATTCAGAAACCCCGGGGGTGGGGCTCCGCACTGGCTTTCAACACCCTCCAGGGGATTCTGATGCACCCGAGGGGTGCTGTAAACTGGTCTGTTAAATGCTTCCCCATAGCCCCTTCCTTGGCCCTACCGCAGCGGGGGACCTCCCACCCAACCTTCCCAGGGTGCCTTGCTCCCAGCCCGGCAGCTCCCACCACGTGCCAAGGGCTGTCACACCTTTCTGGCAGCCCTGCTGCGCCCTGGCTGCGTGTCTCTGGGCTTGTCGCTAACTTCCGTGTGTCTCCCCAGCAGAACATGGGGACTGAACCTGACAATCTTGAAAGCTTCTCCCAGCCCTGCCTCTCGCCTGCTCACTTCCTGGGTCCTTGCCTGTGAAACAGAGATAACGCCCACTCCTGGGATGATAGGGACGATGAGGTGATGTGACGTGTGTGGCAGCCCCCAACAGAGGGCAGAGGCTTGATAAACGTTAGTGGAAGCTTGAATTATTCTTTGACTTCTGGGTTTCCCCAAAACCTTCCTTTTCCTTCCTACTGCTCTGTGCTGTCATCAGGCCTCAGGGGCCCTCTCCTCTCCAGATCTCTCTTTTCTTTACAGAATTAGCATCTTTACACCCACAAATATCGTGGGGCGAGGAGTCCCCCATGTATTTCCTCAAGAATCAGGTGACGGAGGGAAGAATTGGGGTGGCACAGTTGGCACCAGGCACCTAAGAGATGGAAGGTCTCGGCCCCAGTGACAGACCTGGCCTGCGCTAGTCCTCTGCTCCGCTGCCTCCTGCTGAAGCCACATTCTCCTCTGAGGAGCAGCTCAGAATGTCTGCACCCAGAGGACACCCTGGAGTTTCTTCCCTGCCTGTCACCACCACCAACCCCCACCCCCGTCTCCCCCCACCCCGCCCCTCTCTGCCAGGGTGCCTCTATCAACGGCTGGTTATTTATATCCCCGAGCAGCTGCTGACAGACAGCTGGGAGCTGAGAGGCGTCTGACAGGGACGAGCGAGGCAGAGATGACAGGGTGGTGGGCGGTCCTGTCACTCTTAGCGGGACTGCTGAGCAGAGCCTCTGCTCCTTCACCTGGAGAGGTGAGGCTTGGGCGGGACTGAGGGGGCATCTGGGAACGGGCACTCAAAGGGAAGGGTTGGAGGGAAGAGCTTTGCCCCAGGTGACCTCTTTCAGGGGGAGGGGACAGCTGGGGCTTCATTATCTGGGCACTTGCCCATGGCATCGGCTGCTCACAAGCCATATGACCTTGAGCAATTCACTTCCTTCTTCTGGGTTTTGGGTCCTTCTAAGTGAAGCGGAAGGGTTGGACACAGTGCTCTCTAAGTTCTCTTCCAGCTGCTTTAGTGGAGAGGTTACAAACACAGATCCTGGGGTCTGAATCTTGGCTTTGCCACAAAGTCGCTGTGTGACCTTGGACAATTTACTTAACCTCTCTGCCTCCAGTTCCCTCTCTGCAGAATGAGGGCCCTTAATAGAATCTACATCAAAGCTTTGTGTAGGGATGCAACGAGCAGATGAATTCATGTGATGGGGTTAGTGCGGCGCCTGGCGCGCGGCCGTCTCGTCTAAACAGAACCCTCAAGTCTGTAAGTCTTTGGATGTGTCCCTTTGCTCTAAGAAGGTAACCATATTGGAGAATATTAAGAGAAAAGGGTGGGGCCCTTTTTATATATACTGCAGGGGACAGGGGGAGGTTTTATAGGTTTGTATGCCAGGTGTCATCAAATTGGGAAATGTTTGGGCTAAGGCTACATTTGTCCTGAGCCTGTCCTGCCTTCTGACTCTTCCTCCACCTGTAATCTTTGGGGGCTGTTGTTTGCTCAAAATAGCAAAAGGTCAAAGGCTATTGTGCCCTTTTTGCAACTCTATCTGTCTGTCATTCTCCCTCTCTTTGCCTCTCCCAGCTCTTGTCTTCTTTCCAACCCCTTGCCGTCCTTCTATTTTAAAAACTAATACCTGGCCTTGGAGAGAACACAGTCCCAGCGTGTAATTAAGTCCCAGGGCACAGCTGTGCCTACAGCACCAGCCTAGCTGTCAGGATGGGTGGGAGGCTGAGCAGACATCTGCTGGGGGAGTAACCTTGGAGCAGGAAGCCTGTCCATCCACCAGCTCTGAGCCGGGCGGCAGGCAGACAGACACAGCTGCTGTGTCTGGGAGCAGTGGAGGCCCCGGTGGATAATGGCCCTTTCCCTCTTTTACTAATCTTGGCCCTCCTGTTTGGAAAAGGAGTATTCCCATAACAGAGGAGGGGGAGAGAGGGAAGGAAAGGAAGCTGATAGGTTACCATGGAAACCAGCTGAACACAAACTCTTAGCTGCAGCTAATACTTGACTTGCAGAAATACTTCCAAATCCACAACTTAAATGAAAACGCACACATAACCCTGTAAAAGAAGAGTAATTGTTGCTCATTCTTCTCTAATCACAGCAATTCGGTTCCAACGTTGGAGTCCAGACGACACGTGAAGGTGAGGTGACTCTGTCTCCTTTTAGAGAAGCCCCTTGCAATTCACTCCCTTCTTGCAAGCCCAGGGCATTGGATCCAACATCTTAACATTGCCCAGAAGTCACAGATGGAGGATTACAGCCCACAGTCCCTTACTCCTTTGCTGAGTCATGCTGGTGATAGACATGAGTTAAGATGTCTGCTTTCAAAGAGTCCCCTGCCTTTGGCCGAGGCCCCAGTACTAGGGAAGGGTGTCAGAAAGGTTTGTCATTCATTACACCCTTCCTGAGCACCCACGATGCGCCAAGGGCCAGGAATTAAAAGTAATAATAAAAATAATAAATATCTGGTCCCTGTCATCAAAGAACTCATAAGCCAGGAAATGGGCAGTATAACACAAATTATCTGTTACTAATAATAAGGGATCCACATTTGCAAATGATTTTTCTATATGCACAAATATCGCATTCACGGTGGGTCCTATGATGTCATGCTTTCTTGAGGGGAGAAAGTGAGAATCAGGGCTGGGGAGAGAAAAACCTAAGCTCCTCACATCCGTAGGCCTTCCAGCTCCCCCGTCTGCTGTCGCTGCCTCTGCAGTACATGCCCCAGCTGCACCGCTGCCAACTTCCTCCCTCCCCAGGGTTAACTGCCTTCTCCGCTCAGAAGCTAGCTCCTCAGGCTAGGGGTCTGCCTTGTGCCCTGCCGGAAACAACACAGTCGCTGAAAGACCCGCATGGGGAAAGTGTCTTTCAAACGAGCACACTGCCCCTGTGTGTACCCCCCCCATGCTCTTACGTGGTATCTCATTTACTCACCGAGCAGCCCTCCGGAGCCTGCTTAACAGGAGCTGCTGGGCCCTGGAGGTCAGACATGCGCACGGTGGCACAGCTGGTTTGGGGCAGAGCCCAAGCTCTCCCTGGGTGGGTGCGCGGGTCTCCAGCACTCTCCCCTCTAGGTCCAGACAAGCAAGAGAAGATCTGGGTGGCCAGGTGGAGTCACTTTGCAGAGCTCTGCTCAAATGTCCCTTTATCAGAGTCCTTCCCTGACCACCTTTTCCAAACTGCGCCGTCCCCGTCACACTCTTCATCCTCTTCATCCCGGCTTTGCTTCTTGGGGCTCGCTGGCTCCTGATCCGAGACAGCCATTTGTTGTGTATTGTCCGTCTGCCTCCATTAGATCAGAAGCTCACATCTAATTGATTAACTGCTATATTCCCTGGCACCTAGTAGGGACTCAGTTTGTGGCGTGAGTGAATGAACAAATGGAACCACAAACAGACCCTCCCTGCCTCCTGCTCTGCCCACTTTGGGGAAGCCACTCAGGGTCGCCAGTAGACGGCAGCTGCGCACGACCATCCCAGGACCATCCCAGGGGCAGCGAGCTGGCCCCCTCTTAGGGACCCGGGAAGCACACGCTCCAGCCAAGGCTGCCAGTGAAATGGGTCAGTTTCCCAATAGCTCTGCTCAGAGAGGGCTCAGAAACTCTCAGTAACACACGGAACAGTTTGGGGTTTCGCGCAGCTCCCCGTGCCCCACCCCCACACCGCGCTGAGTCCGCGCGGGCCCTCCGGCCGCGGAGGCGCCTGATCGCCGCGGTCCCCGCTCCCGTTCCCGGAGCCGGCTGCCTCCCGCCCCACACCAACGCTCCCAGGGCTCACCTGGAGCCTTCTGATTTGCATCTCCAAAGAAATAAAATACATTCCATTAAGCACTGTTTATTTTTCCTTCTGTTTGCCCCGAGGCGAGCTGTCGTGGCTCCTGGGATGGGGAGTGGGTAATCAAGGCGCTTTCCGTGGTTGGGGAGCTGGGGACCTCAGGGGCCTTCATAGCAAAAAAATAGGAACCGCAACTCCAGTTTAGAGGGGTGGGGGCCGCGGGCAGAGGAAAGATAAGATGCAGCAAAACCTGCCTGACACATTTATAGCCACATTTGCATAACAGAGACTGAGAGCTCACTTAGAAGGAGCAGTAATTAGATTCCCCTGTGATTAGGGACACCTTCCAAACTGGGGAGAGGAGATGGAAATCCAACTTTGAAGAGGAAAACAGTGTACAGAACTGAGGATGGCTAGTGGGGCGGGACAGCAGGGATTAACGGACCCCAGGCAGGACCCTGACCCGCCCAGCTCCCCCAGCAAAGCTTTCCAACCCGGATCTCCTGCTAGTGTGGACCCAGGGAGGAAAGTGTTGATGACCTGCAAAACTGCTCTCTGGGAAAAGCTTCCCAGGCCGAGAGAATGATGAGAACACAGGCCTGGCTGGAGCCGCCTGGGTGTTCCAGAACAGTAAGGACCTGTGTGGCTGGAGCAGGGGAGCAGGGGAGCGTGGGAGGAGCGGATGGGAGCTCACGCAGGCCTGGGCATCATCCATGGTCTTGGATCTTCCTGAGAGAGAGAGAGAGAGAGAGAGGACCCTGGACGCTTCGAGAAGAGCAGTGACATGACAAGATTTTTCAAAAGGACAATTCCAGCTGCACTTTGGCAGACTGTGTGGGGCAAGGCTGGAAGCAGGGACCCCGTGCGGGAGGACACGCAGTAGTCAGAGGGCCCAGGCAGTAGCCCTGAAGGCGGTAGGAAGCACTTGGAGCCAAAAGGACCGGTTGCTGGGTTGGATGCTGAGTATGAGAAAAAGAAAGGATTCAAGGCCTAGGTTGTAGCCTGAGCCACTGGAGCTACCATTCCTGAGACGGGAGGGAACAGAAGCTCCGTTCTGGAGATGCTGGGTTTGAGATGCCGGTTAAATACAAGAAGGCAGTTGGAAATTGGAGTCTGGAGTTCAGGGGAAGAGGCCTGGGCTGGAGACATAAATTTGCATATAGATGGTACTTAAAGTAGTGAGAATGGATGGATCAATGTGGGTGGGTGCTGGGAGAAAGGAAAGGCTGCCTGAGGCTCCACCCCACGCGCAGGTTTAGAGAGCCTCTCTGGCAGATCAGCAGTAGAGGAGAGCGGTCAGTCTGGGTAAACTGAGGCCTAGATTTCAAGCATCTTAACCCCTCACCCCGACTCCTACAAAACTCTCAGGCCTCATCCTGGAGATGTGACCTGAGGCAGCCCAGTGTCATTACTGGAAACGGAGACGGGACAGAGCTAACCGTGACCTGGACAAGTTCTCCCTCCGCAGGCCTCTGCTTTCTCTTTGTAAAAGGAGTGGTGGGTCTTGCTTTCTAAGGGCCCTCCCAGCTTGGACTTGGAATTAACTCCAGAAAGCAGTGTCTCAGGGAGAGGGGTCCTTGTTACCCGGTCTGGCTCTCGTTATCTGCAGCAGATAGCTGGTCCTTGCTGTTTGTAGATTCTGTAGTTGCAAATTCGTCTACTCACTAACATTTATTTGTAACCCAAATCAACGCCCAGGCTGCTTTAGTGGCTGGGACAGACCCGCGCAGGGGGGCGAAGAGTCTGAGCTGCGGGGCCCGCACCCAGAGCTCGGGTGGGACGGAGCAGGCGCTCTTTCTTCAGCGCTCACGCTGTAAGTCAGCGTCTTTCTCGAGGGCAGCTCAGTGCCGCATTTTCCACATCTTTGTGCTTTTTCTTGGTGATTTCACTGTTTAAAGGGGCCCCCAAAGCATCGTGTGAAGTGCTGTCTGGTGCTCCTGAGCTCCAGAAGGCCGCGTGCGATGTGCCTGACGGAGAGACGCATGTGTCAGCTATGCTCCGTTCAGCGCGAGTTACAGTGCTGTCGCCCTGAGGTCAACGTTAATGAACCGACAATATATTAATAAGGTGTCTTTAATCAGAAATACACAGAAAACAAGGTTATATACTGACTGATCGATGAAAACCTTTGTGACCAGGGGCTTGAGGAGCCTAACCCTGATTTTCCCCTGGGAGCCCTGGTTCAGTATCTGCTAATTCAGTGTTTGCAGCGATTTATAGAGCACAGCTCCTGTGAACAATGAACACTGACTGCATCGAGCTGTTTGGTAAAGCCTAGTCTGCACACTCGAAGGAGCTTCGCAACTGTACCCCGTGCCCCGTGAGAAGCAAGCTCGCTGACTGGAGCGCAGCGCTGGCATCTGGGTCCGCTCTCTTCAGCTTCTCACTTCCAGGAAGACGCTTCTGTTACTCAAGTTCTTTCCCACCCCTTTCGATGTGGGTGTGTGATTCATTCATAACACACTTTGGTTTATTTCTTAGTTTGGGTTCCATTTTGGGTTCCCCCAACATTCTGGTTTTCTTTTTAATTTGAATACAATAAAATTCACTTTTTGTGGTATACTGTGCAACAGGTCTTGACAAATGCTGAGTTGTGTATCCACCACCACAGACAAGATACAGAACAATTCCATTCCAACAAAAATTCCCTTGTCCTGCCCCTTCGTAGTTGGGGCCTCTTACTACCACTAACTCCTGGCAATCACTGATCTATTTTTTTTTTTTTTAGATTTTATTTTTTTCCCTTTTCTCCCCAAAGCCCCCTGGTACGTAGTTGTATATTCTTCGTTGTGGGTCCTTCTAGTTGTGGCATGTGGGACACTGCCTCAGCGTGGTTTGATGAGCAGTGCCATGTCCGTGCCCAGGATTTGAACCGACGAAACACTGGGCCGCCTGCAGTGGAGCGCGAGAACTTAACCACTTGGCCTTGGGGTCAGACCCATGATCTATTTTTTTGCCCGTGTAGTTATGCCTTTTCCAGATTGTCATATTAATGGAATCATGCAATATGTAGCCTTTTAGTTCTGTGTGTTTTTCAATGCCACCAAGAAATTAATTCAGTTCTGACTGTCTACCCTAGAGATAGCATGAGATCCTGCCAGTTATGGCCTCAGTCCCACAGACTGGCCCCCATGCCTCCTGCCCCCGCCCATGCCATCGCAAGTGCAGGTTGTCACCTGTGCCTCTGACTGACTATAGATCAGAGGTTCCCACTACCCTCTCCTCAGGTTCAATTAATTTGCTAGAGCAGCTCACAGAACTCAGAAAAACAGTTTACTTGCTCTTTACCCATTTATGATAAAAGGATATGATAAAGGATACAGATGAACATCCAGGTGGAAGAGATGCATAGGGCAACGCACATACGTGGTTTCTAACCTGGGAGCTCTCTGAAGCCTGTTCTTTTGGTTTCTTATGGAGGCTTCATTTCACAGGCACGGTTGATTAAATCACTGCCCAGTGGTGATTGATTCAGCCTCTCCTCCTGAGGCGGGAGGGTGGGACTGAAAGTTCTTACCCTCCAAGCACATTGTTGGTTCCCTCGGCAACCAGACCCATCCTTAAGCGCTTTCCAAAAGTCACCTCATTAACACAAGTGTGTTCAAAAGGGGTTTGTTATGAATATCGACACATTTATTATTCTTATCACTTATCACTTAGGAAATTCCAAAGGTTTTAGGAGCCAGAAACAGAATGAGGACCAAATACATATTTTTTTTATTATAAATCACAATATCACAGGTGGGAACTGGCAAATGATAGGAGAGGGAGATCAGAGAGATGGTCCCTGTATCAAATAACCCACCAGCAGCTCAAAACCAGAGGTCAAGAGGAAGCGAGTCACCCAAGAAATTACAGGGAGACTCTGCACTTCGAACAAGTCATTAAAGTGGGGAAAGTTTGTTGAAGCAACCTCAGGCAGATCTGGGGAAGGGTGAGCCTGGCTGATGTCAAAGCACCCCCAGCACTGAGGCGTTTCTCTCCCAGGTCCTGGCTCCTTGGCTTGGTGCGGGGAGGCAGCTGCAGCCCAGGCTGGAAGCCAGCTGACTCACAGCCCAGGGTGAGCGTCTAAGGGAAAGGTGGGTTGTTTGCTCTCACAGTGAGCCCCCTTGCAATAGCAGCACCAGGTGTGCTGGTGCTTTGACTGTTCGCTCCCTGGGCTCCTAATAGAGATTGACAGACTCTAGCGTCCCAGGTAATTCTATTGTCAGTTTTGGCAGCCTCCTGCACCTCATTAGACAAAAGCAGAAAGGAATGAGCAAAGAAGGAACGGCAGCCGGAGCAGAGGGGGCCTGTTAGAGTAAGCAGCTTTCAGGGGATGACAAGGTAGTGAGGAAATTGTCTGGGCCTCCAACCAGCTCCTCCAGGCCCTGGGTGGGAACCTGGGATGTGTGCAACCAAGCTCTGCAGAGCGGAGCCAGCATCGACTGTTCAGGTCCTGCAGCAGCCCTGCTCACAGAGGGACAGGATGCCCAGAGGCTAAGAAAGGCAACCTTTTGGATTGTCTGGCTCTTGGGTCAGAGGCTCCCTGGGTGGTGGGACTGTCAGGGAGGTGTCTCTGGGTGGCTTGGGTGTGAGAAGCAAACGGATGCAGTGTCGGGGCTCAAAGCCTTATTTGATTTATCTAGACCTTTAGGATTTCACTCAGGATGGATAAATTGTAACAGACCATGGAAGACAGAACCCTGGGCCAACAGGAAAGTAGGAATCTGTCATTGTCCCACACTAGGACCCTGTCCTCCAGCCCTCACCAGAAGCACACACAGACTTACGTACACACATAACACATCCAACACACGTATAAAACCCCATGTGCAAACACGCACAACACTCACGCGTCTAATCATACCCATTTTAAACAAAGAACACCAGACGCAACATCTATGCTGACCACAAACACGTACCACACATATAGGTTCCTGTGAAGGCATTCGTCTACAAAGCTTTGTGCGTGGCTTACGGTATCGGCATCTCTGCCATCTGTTTACATCTTGGATGTATACAGCTCACACACACGTTCACACCCACCCACGATTCTCACCACACACGGCGCTCACGCAGACACCCATGCCACAGGCGTATTCACGTACACATAAACAGACGTGCCTCTTCCATTTTCATCATGCTTGGAAGCTCCTGACCAGGGCTGGTCACTGAGATGCCCGCCTACGCTCCACACGCTTGCACCTACGTACACACACTCCCTCGCCCGCCGGCTCATGGCAGGCAGGCTGGTGTCCGTGCGGACAAGCAGAGCAGGGAGTGTTTTCCACCCCCCTCTTGTCATTGGCATGCAGCACCTGTCCTGACTTTAGCTCTTTGCACTCCTGCTTCGACTGGGTTGAATGCCAGAGTCTGCCTGGCACCGAGCCCAGAGCAGCAGCCCAGAAGCAGCTGTCCAGTGGGAATGCGGCTCTATGAGCCCAGGATGGATACGTGCCAACCCTGGAAGGGCCGTCAAGGAAAGAGGCCTCAGAGGTGCCCCTCTCCCCACTGCTCCAGGGATCCACGGGGTGGGTCAGCACACAGCATCCTCTTCTCACCCCTCCTTTCTCCTCCTCAAACTCCTAGACACTTTTTGTTATTCTAGGCCTGTCCCAAACTACAGGAATGAGTGAGGCCTGAAAGAGACACCAGTTTTGAGAATCCAGAGGCAGAGTCTGGGATGCTGCCTTCTCCACCGGCCTTTGCTTGTGCCTCGCTACAGCCCACAATCTGGAACGTGTCTGGAACAATGAATTTTAACTGAGAAAATATGAATGTATGCTAGCCTGGGAAACAGAACCAACACTGCTCTGTCTCTCGGGCTCTCTGTGCATTATAAGGGGACATACAAATATGAGGAATTTTTGCTGTTCATATGACCAACACAGGTAGGTAAATCATTTTCTTCCCCAGGACACATGTTTCTGGGCCTGCCCACTCCCTGCAGCTTGCACCGTCGGTCACTAAGTAGTGATACTAGTCACCATTATTCGAAGACCTGTTATGCTCCAGGTACTACACTTAGTCCTTTACAAACGTCTCATTTAATCCTCACAGCATCCTTGTTAAATGAGTATCACTGGCCCCATTTGCTAGTCAGGGAATCTGAGGTTTTGAGAGGCTGCCCAAGGTCACCTGGCTAATAAACAGCAACAACAGGATTTCAGCTCAGTCTTTGTCTCTCATGCCCACGCCTTCCTCTCTTCACCGAGCTCGCTGTAGGGTCCCCAGTCACAGAACGCAGATCCTGCTCACACACCCACTGTTGAGGCCTCAACCCCCTCCTCTGTCTACGTCCATCTCTGTTTTAAACTGTAAGCCAGACTATAGATGGCAGGAACTGCTTGTTGAATTCATCTCATGGTGCTCAGCATACTTCCAGGAATATACAGCAGATTTCTTTCTAAGAAAAGTAATGGGTCCATGAGTTTCAAATTGTGTCTGAAGGCAAGAGACCGGGTTTGAAACCAACACCATCACTTACTAGCAATGTAACTTTGCTGCTGTCATTTCCTCTCTCTGGCCTCAGTCTCCTCATCTGTAAAGTGAAATACTAGCCGCGATGGTCTCCTGGGTTCCTTCCAAACATGACTTTCCAAGAGCCTACGGTGTCACGTGATGCAGAGCGGAGGTAACAGCTAAAATCATTTCATGTGCTTACAGAATAGACCACTTCCCGAGCGCCGTCTCCTGCCTCCTCCTGTGCATCTTCCCTGTTGCTCTGCTCCTGAAGGAGCACACATGCAAGGCCCTCTGGGTGGAGAGTGAGCACTCCCTTTGACAGCTTGCCTGACAAGACGGCTACCGGACCAGGAGCTTCCCAAAGCCATAGTCAGTCATCCCACCCATGTGCCAAACGCTGCACGTGCTGAATATTCCCCATGCTCTTAATGAGCCTGTGTTGGGAAAAAGTAGTCTAGGGAGATGACTGAAGGGCTGTGAGAAAGGGGGCTGCCAAGGGACAGAGGAAAATGTGGGTGGTCAGACTCTCGTGGGTGGACAAAGCCGCTAGACACCTGCTGACAGAAGGGGAGGGAACAGGTCGTCACCAGTGGGAAGACAGCAGCCGTGCAGGTCCGCCCCACACATCCATTCCCGTCATTAGCAGGTGCCGGGTAAAACAGCATCACTGTGCTGCAAAGAGCTTGTCTGGGAGAAGGAGTCAGGATTCTAGATTTGTCTCTGAGGCACTGGTTGCCTCCTGGCAAATCATTCACTCTCTGAGCCTCGGCGTCCCCATCTTTATGCACAGGTCCTTTCGGGCCTCACCACTCTGGAGGTGTAAGCAGAGAAGGTGCATCACAGTAATGCTTGCAGACACCAAGGCTCTAGCGGTCCCCAGGAACAGTACTGGAGCCTTAGTCCCCAGATCCTCCTCTTCTGGTTCAAAGGCTTCTTGGGACAAGAAAAACGTGGCCATGACACTCTCCTTCTTCTGTACCCGTGATGTCCACCCTCTGTCCTCTGCCATTCTCCCCTCACTTTCCAACTCTCTCCCATGTGACTCTCCTGTACTGGAAGCTCTGGTCCCAGCAGAGTGCAGGCAAGCGTTTAACCACCAGCTTTGAGGTGAGGGGAATGCCCGATTTGTAGGGTTTGCCAATTGCCAGGGTGTGAATACTCACTCCCACCATAGTTAATTTCAAGATACCCAATGTGATGTCATTGAATGCAAAGCCAGAAAGACATTCACAGTAGCATACTGTTAGATAGTATTTTCACCAAACAGATGCAAAAGACATAAATAACCTCAGAGCATAGATAATGATAAAATGTACTAATTAGGAAGAGATGAATTTTGAGTATTTATTACCTTTGCTTTTATAATTTATTTAGTTGTAACTTTATATAATTTACTCTTTAATGAGGTCTGTGTTTTAACAACTGTCTCACAGAATTCCTGAAAAATGCCTGGTCTTCCCAAGTCAGTCCTTTTCAGACAGGACTGTACGTGCCAAAATGTGCAGAGGTACATAGTTGAGGCCCTTGCTGTGGGAGCTTTGTGGGTAAAATGAGGGCATTCATTTCTGCATGCGCATGTTGTCGCCCTTCTTTAACCTCAGTTTCCCCATCTGTCATATAAAACATCCCTCCCGGATTCCCTCCTTTGTAAGGATGGTGTTGAGAGAAATGAGCTCCTGCAGTAGTAACACCTTGCATCTTATGGAACTTTACAGTTTACTAAGCTCACATCTCATATTAATTCTCACGGTAATTCTGTGACGTGAGGTAGACAGAGGAGTGAAGTCGGTGAATGGACCATTTCATACCAGGCCAGCAAACTTTTTCTGTAACGGGCTAGAGAGTAAATATTTTAGACTTTGTGGAGCATATCGTCTCTCTTGCACCTACCTAATTCTGCTGTGGTAGGTTGAAAGCAGCCGTAGACGATGCGTCAAAACCAAGAGTGGCTATGTTCCAGTCAACTTTCCTTACGGACAATGAAATTTGATTTTCATATAATTTTCATGTGTCACAAAATGTTATGCTTCTTTTGTTTTTTTTAAAACAATTTAAAAACATAAAAGTCACTCTCAATTTTCAGGCCATATGAAAACAGGCTGTAGGCAGAATTTGACCTGCAGGCAATGGTTACGTAACCTTAACAGATGAGGAAATCAAGCTTCGGAGAGAACAACGACTTGCTCAAGTTGATAGAAAGGGACAGAGTGGGATTGGCTTGCTTCCTGCTCCACTGAACTTTCCGCTAAACCCACTTGCCACCAAAAGGAGCCCCTCTTGCTTTTTAATATCCTTGAGGCACCCACAGGTGAAGTGTCCCCTGCGGGATCCTCTGCAATCCTGGGGGCTAGTGGTCACATTCCCTTCCTGCCCGTTCTGACTCTAACCGTAGTGGGCCTTGCTTTACATCAGAGCCAATCAGAAGAGGCTTTGGGGCAATGTGTAGTTACAAGCAATTTGTAACCCTGCTCCCTTTCTGTTAGGGCAGAAAATGAAGAGCCTACTGACTTTTTGACTGTTGATTTTATGACTCCGTCCTATTTTCTCCCAGGTATCCTAAATTTTCACAAAGCAAGGTCTGCCTATCCGTTCATTATTCTGTATTCTTGAGCGTCTAGTCCATTACTCTACCTGTGGGAAGAACTTGGTGACTCATGACTAAGCTCCCTTCAAGCCATGGTGATGTGTGACAAGAGGTGGGTGTGACCCACCTGTGTGATTTATTTTCCCTCCAATGCATTATCATGAAAATTTTAAACATCCAGAAGAGTTTAAAGAATTGCAGAGTGAACAACCATATGCCCACTACCCAGATTCTATAACTAACATTTTGCTATATTTGCTTTATCACATATCTGTCCATCTATCCATCCATCCATCCTTCCATTCTTATCTTCTTGACACATTTCAGTATAAGTTGCAGACATCAGTGCACTTAACCTCCAAATACTTCACCACTATATCATCAACTAGAGTTCAGTGTTTGCCTATGATTCTTTTTATTTGTTGATTTTCGATCTGGTATACATTTGAGAGGCTCTGGAAGCTGCCTACAGAAAATGGCTGTTTACTACCCTGACCGCTAAAGACTTCACTTGGGTGTTTCTTTCTTTGCCTTTCCCAAGGCTTTGATGCAAATCCCTTTGGTGGAGAGCACTCAACTCCACCCAGCAGGGCCTGGAGTAGTGGACAGAGCCTTTGGCCAGGCCTGGCCCTGAATCCCAGCTCCATCACTTAACATTGTATTCCCTTAGACGAGTTTGCTTTTTAAGATTTCTCCGAGGTGCTTCACATGTAAAATGTATTTAATGGTAACTACCTGGAGATACTAAGCGTGTGGGTCACACAGTGTTGGTGAATTACCTGGCAAATGACAGTACGGTAGGACAACCATAAATCCACTGTATCTGTTCTCCTGACTGTGTGTGTGTCACAAAAGAATGAGCACTATTTCCAACTTCACCCCAACTCCATTGCAGGAGGTCGTCCTGCTCCCGGGGGAGTTGACAGCTTCTTTGTTTCCACTCCAGTTTTAAAAGACAAAACAAAAAGGGAAACTCTGCCTTGCGGAAGCCTTTGCTGAGAGAGTTGGCTCCACAGGGGGAGAGGGAGGCTGCCACCCCGACTAGAGCTGGGGAGCGGTTTGAGCCTCGGGAGTGAGGAGGAGTGAGGAAGGGGGAGGTCCTGTGAGTCGGGGAGACCTGCCCTCCATACCCTCGCCACCACCCAGGACACACCTGAGACTCTGTGAGCAGCGCTCACCTCCTTGAAGGGACCCCGTGGTTTCAGACACCAGGCTGTCAACGAAAATAATCCATAACCAATCTATAAATGAAAATTTGGGAGAGTTTATTCTGATCTAAAATCTGAGGACCGTGGCCCGGGGTCTTTCTTCCCTAGGAAGAAAGGGCACCGAAGAAGTAAGGTATACAGGGTGGTTATATACCCCATACAGGATGCTTTACATATGATTGAAATGTCCCTTCTACAATAATCACAAGATTTTCCTGTCGGTGCAGCGCTTGATGGACACAGGTAGTGGGTCTGCTGTCTCAGAGGGCGTAGCAGGAGGCAAGTCTATTGTCTCGAGCTGGGCGGTCACAGGTGAGTGCAGCAATCAGTTTCTAGCCTAAGGAAAGATGCTTAATCCTTAAGGAGACGCCAACGTTGGGAGGGGGAGGGAAGTTGCACCTTTGTCTCAAGGGCTTTTGTTCTTGCCGTAGGGAATATCTAAAGCAGAAGTACAATGCATGCTCAACAGCCTCTGTCAGGCCCTTTTGGAAAGACAAGGTCAGGCTGAATTAAGTTTACACCAAATGGCTTCCTCATATTCTCCAATATATCCTATTGCTTGCCATTTTTATTTGTCAAGGCAGAAGCCTTTCCCCAGGTTTTCCGAATTGAGGAACTATCCCAGCACCAGACACCAAGACTTTCCCCAGGTTTTCCGAATTGAGGAACTATCCCGAACTCTGAAACCACCTCAGAGAGGGGAACAGAATGCCCTGCCCACTCAGGAGGCGGCATCGCAGAGCCTAAGTGAATTCTCTGAGTTAATATTAACTCTCTGAGTTAATTTAGAAAATTAACAATCCATCCTTCTAGTCTGCTCTGTTTCTTTTCCCTTCTGAGAGGTCAATTGAAGGGTTCTGCCGCAGCAGCAGGGGCGAGGGGCCGGTGGCCCTGCCCAGAGGCAGCCCAGAGAGCCCTGGGAGGAGGCGTGGCTCCAGGTCTGCCTCCCTGCTGTGGGGAGGAAGCGAGCCCCGTAAAGGGCCAACGGGAGATGAGGGGCAACAAGCCAGAAAACCGGCATCTGGAACCCCTACCCTTCCATCCCAGGACCAAAGGGTCTCCTGCTCTCACTCAGCTCCAGGCCCTTTTTCCTGTCACTTGTCTGCTGCAGAGTAAAGAGCAAATGGAGCGTGAAAAAAATTCAGCAAAAATAATTACAGGTTACGACAAATCAATGGGAACTGTGCAAATAGCCTCAGGCAGGTAGCAGAGTCAGGGCTCCTCAGCTTAACGCCCGCCTCCCCGTCAGCTGCAGGGTGAGTCCCTGGACACCAGACTGGAAAGAGCCCTGGATGTGACGTCCGGGGATCTGGATGTGAGTTCCAAGCCTGTCCCAGTCAGCTGTGTGAATTTGGGCAATGGACCTCACCGCTCCTATCCTCAGTTTCATCACCTTTACTGAGAGAATTCTGTCTACTCAGCATCTGTCATGGGCTGTTGAGGAAGACGAATCTCGAAGGACATAGATGCAAAAGTGCTTTGGGAACTGTCCAGCGCTCGAGAGACGGGTCATCCTTTTACCTTCTGATTATCTCTGGAATCCATCCATGTCGTCTCTATCAGTGGCTCCTCAAACCAGCTTCCAGCTTCTCTCATCTGGCCTCCTGCCCACGTCAGCCCTGCTTCCAGTCTCTTCAGTAGGCGTGCAGCCAGCGAGATCACCTGACCCTGTACCCTGAGGACTGGAGGGAAAAGCGGGATGGAGGGCTGAGGGGCTAAAGGTAGTTTGGATTAAGAAAAAGGGATATGGGTTGGGTCCCGTGGCCAAGTGGTTGGGTTCGCACACTCCCCTTCAGCAGCCCAGGGCTCGCTGGTTCAGATCCCAGGTGCGAACCTACACGCTGTTCATCAAGCCATGCTGTGGCGGCATCCCACATGGAAGAACTAGAATGACTCACAACTAGGATGTGCAACTACGTACTGGGGCTTTGGGGAGGAAAAAAAAGAGGAGGAAGATTGGCAACAGATGTTAGCTCAGGGCCAATCTTCCTCATCAAAAAGAAAGCATAAAAAAAGAGAAAGGGATAAAGCTGGAGAGAAAGGTGGAATCACCTTGGTCCAATCGACACGTATTTATCGAGTGGGCTGTGCTTGGTGTTGTGAGGGGGTCAGTTACAGTGTCCTGCCCTTGTGTTACTTAGCGACTCACTCCAACGTGAAACAGATGGAGTGCGACTGAATGCAAAGTTGTGTGCGTCTAATCGTAAACTACTTCTGCCTGTTGCAGAAGCCCAGAGAAGCTCATGGCGAAGGTTGGGTTTAAGACGGGACCTTGAAGAGCAAGCTGGATGACAACGGAGAGAAGGATGGGCTTCTGGACAGGGGGTCCGATTGGGCTAGGACTGGGGTCAGGGCACAGCAGAGTGGGGAACGCGTGGTGGGGAGAAGGGGCCCAGCGTGGGGGTGAGCTGGCTGCACTCTGTCGGACAGCAGGCTGGGTGGTGGACTCAGGTGAAGCCAGACTTCAAAGTCTAGCCTGAGGGGAAGCAATTTAATTTAGACTAAATGTGGATAATCTGATGAATCATTGATTTGCTCAGTGGATCATTTCATAGCTCAGAAACGGAGGAAGCAGGGAAGAAATGCGCTGCTCTGGACTTAACTCTGACCAGCCCCAGGGAACACTTGTTGGCAATCGAGGGACTGGGACCCTTGGAGAAAGTGACTGTCAGGCTGGAGTGGGCACCGCAGGCGAGGGCACGGCAGCACGGCGGGCATTAGTGCCAAGCCTGAGGAAGGGGCATTTGAAAGCTCTGCTTGGGGACACAGAGAGGGCAGAGCCAGCTGCAGGCAGAGCCTCGGGAATGGTGGTGGTGGTGGTGGCACAGGGGGCCGCCCGAGGCTGGCGGATAATGGAGGCTCTGAAAGCGGAAACCTGCGTGGCAGTCACAGATGATTTTAGAGGGAAGCGCTGCCTCTTCCCCACCACCACACACACTCACACTCTGCTCTCCACGTCTGTCAGGCATCGAGGCGGTTAATTCTCCCAGACACACCGCTGAGAGCGCCGGAGCCCTGTGGAGCTGAGACCGGGATGGTGCTGCCAGGCTCATTACAGGATCCCAGAGGGAGTCTATCAGGACAGGGTCCCCTCTCTCCCTCAGCCTCTGCAGGAGGCTCGTGCCTCTCTGCCTCCACTCCGACCCACCCTGGCAGGCCCACCCCTCGCCCGGCCCCGAGCCCCTGGATCCCAGCCCCCTTCTGACTCTGTGCCAGGTCTCCGGCCATGCCCACCCTCCTCGGGCCCCCCTTCGGCTTCCCGATCTGAGCAAGGGCCAGTGCTCTGTGCTCTCTGGCGAAGAGGGCGGGGGGGGGGGGGGGCGAGGTGGCAGAGAAGTGGAGCCTGGAGAAATCCCAAGCCAACCACACTGCCTCCCGCCAGCATTCGACCAAAACAGCTCACCGGGAAGCAGCGGCGGTGCTCCCCGCCCTCCCACGCTCCGAGGGTCTTCTGCCCACTCAGGTGCCGCGCCTGGACAGGGTGGGCGTTTCAGGGGCGAAGGAATGCGCGGGTGTGTGAGGACTTACCGAGCACTTGCCCCTGGCCAGGCCTTGCTCTGGCCACTCGGATCTGCTCGTGAGATGGAGCCGTGGGAGTGCCCGCACCAGTCAAGCCTCCAGCCCAGGGCAGCAGGCAACAAACATCATACCCGCGCAGAGGATGCGGCATACCAGAGGGTGGCAAGCATCACAGGGAGAAACAGAGCCGGTCAGTGGGGTGAGGGTGGCCGTTTTAAATAGGCTGCTCAGGGCAGGCCTTGTTGAGAAGGTGACACTTAGGCAAAAGCTTGGAGAGGGGAAGGAGGAGCATCATAGGCACTGGAAACAGCTAGAGCAAAGGCCCCGAGGCAGGAGGGGGTTGGCCTGCTGGGGAAACACCATGAAATGTGGGCGAGCAGGAGGGGTGGACAGACCACACTGACCATGCCCACATGGCTGACCCTGAGCTCAGGCCTCAGGTCAGATGTTGCCTGCCGTGAGGCCTTCCTCCATCACGCCCGCTATGCCTCCGCCTTGCTCTGCTCTCTCAGTCAACCCAACACCCGGCAGGTTGTGTTTGTGTGCATGGTCTGCCTTCCTAAGAAATGATGCAGGGCCGTGAGGCAGGAACTTTACCCCTGTGCTCACTGCTCTTTCCCCAGGACGGGGCGCAAAGGAGGCGCTCCATGGGGTGTGCCAACTCTCAGAGCTGGAAGGAGGAATTCGGTTGTTTGTTAAGCATTGTCCTCTTCAGTGGCTTGAAGTGACTGATAGTCCTGAGAGAGCACCTAGCACGCCATGCAGTTCACGCGACAACCTTCCTACGTGCGAGGAGACCAGCGCCGTGTGATAGGGGCTGACGGAGAGGCGGGAGTGGGTGAGGCCCTCTGCCGCCGTTCTCTCTCCCCTCTCCACTGCGGTGGTCTCCACGTCCAGGGCCAAGGCTTTCCGGCTGCCTGGGGTCTCTCCCATCTTAGAGGGAGGGATTTGACAAACACATCAGGGGACGCATGTACCCTAATGGGCTCGTGATCTGGGCTCTCCTTGCAGCTGTGCTTTCTTCTCTCTCTTGCTGCTTCCCCACTCCGCCTGATGTGGCTCCTGAGCCCTTCCTCACTCCCTGTCTCCGAGGCCAGCCCCTCCCTGCCACGTCCTGACCCTGCAGAGGACTGCCAAGTATAGGGTTTCTTGATTTTAGCAGGAATTGGACAAAGGCTCCCGTAACGGTCTTTGTGGACACTGTAGAGGACTAAGTCGGATGACAGTATATACGGTGGAGACCTTGTTGGTTGAACAGCCAAAAAGAGTGTTGATTATTGTCATCGTAAAGATATACAACAGGGCTTTTTCATTGACTTTGACAGTTTCAGTATTTTAGTCTGTGGCTTGGATAAAGACTCAATGGCACAAAACTTAGAGGAAAAGATAATACGAAAATCAGCAAGATCCAATAGCTAAAGACTGGAGGAGGAGAAACAAGCCAGACTGCCTGCTGGATGACTCCTCAGGCTCCTCGGGCAGCCCAGCAGAAGCAGGCTGGAGCCGTGCTGGTGCGCACGCTCCTCTCCTAACTGGCACTGGGGAGTACGATATGTCTTATGCCAACAAGGCTGTAAAGCTCAGCCCCACTTTATCATTAATATGCAAGGCAGTGGGCACCGGAGCCCTCTCCGGGATCACACGCGCACACACAGGAGATGCCAAGCCATGTCCAGCCGAAGCATGACTCTCTGAGGGATGGCAAGGGTCTGGGAGGGTGGTGTCCACCCTGCCAGCCATGTGGCTGAGCCCCTCTACTTTGCATCTACATTGTATGTCACTTGTAGAGCTTATCCTCTCCCCTTGTTCCACAGATGAGTTAAAACGATAAGATTAAAAAAAAAAAAAAAGGGGCTGGCCCTGTGGCTGAGTGGTTAAGTTTGCGCGCTCTGCTTCAGTGGCCCAGGGTTTCACCGGTTCGGATCCTGGGCGCAGACATGGCACCGCTCATCAGGCCACGCTGAGGTGGCGTCCCACATGCCACAGCTAGAAGGACCCACAACTAAAAATATACAACTTTGTACTGGGGGGCTTTGGGGAGAAAGAAAAAAAAAGAAGATTGGCAACAGATGTTAGCTCAGGTGCCAATCTTTAAAAAAATAAGATAAAATGTTACGTAGGTCAATATGCTGCATGTGGGCTAAAGAGATCAAGTATATAGGTCCACAAATGGGCAGACTTGGCACCACACTCGAGAGACTCCATGAGCTTAGGGCACTCAGAGTGAGTGAGGGAAGTGACCTGGTGGCTGATAAGCCTGTGTGGACCGTGGCGTCATTAGCAGATGCAGCATCTGGGTTTCAGGAGAGGACACTGTGCCCGTCTTGCCATCCCACTTCTAGACAACCGTGCTTAGCGCTGCCCACTCCAGGCCCAGGGAGAGGCAGGGCTGACCGTGGCCGCTGCTGTACCGGCAGGGTACTTACAAGGCTCGTGGGGCAGGCAAGAGAACCAGACTGGAGCAGACTAATTGGCTGAGGCTGACAGATTTAGATGCAAGCTGGTCCTGGCTCACGTCTAGGATGCTAAAGCAGAAGAGAAAGTCAAGAGAGACAGGGAATGGACGGGGTTGATTGCGAGGGCCAGGTGGAGAAGCTTACCACACGGAGGTGGACAGGAGCAGGCGGTTGGGGCCGAGTCAGGTAATGAGGAGAGCTGAAGTGAAGGAAGAGCAGGTTGGAGAGCTGCCCCCGGGAACGTCTCTGGAAAGGCTGGCTGTTTTGAGGAAGCTCCAGCATCACTATCTACCCTATTTCAAGAACTATTTATTCCTAAAAAAAAAAAATCACACTAATGCATCGGTATAGTTTTTTTTTTTTTTAAATTCAATAGTATCACTAAGTCCACAATGACGAAATTGCAATCCTTTCCCCCCTTTTTTGAATTCCTGCTTTCTGGAATGAACTGCTTTCAACTCTCTTCTCTGCTTCTCCTGTTTCCCCCTGTGCCCTTATTTCTAAGCAGCAGGATTACACTGCTATTTCTTGGTCTTTCAGTTTTAGGTTTTTGGATCCTATATGGAAGATGAGGATTGTGTTCTCTTATACCAACCTTGCCCGCACTTCTGCCACCCAATACGCTCAGGCAATCACTTCTTCCCATCTTCCCGTTAGAGTTTTGTCACCTTGGGTGAAATCAGTGTTCAGTGTTTCTGACGCTCTCATCAGGGAAATGTAATTCACTGCTGACCTAGAGGATACAGTGAAACTATTTTATCTTTTGGATAACTTATGTTTTGCTTGGAGTTCATAGTTGCCTCTTTGTTTGTTTGTTTGTTTCCTTGCTGGCTTGGTTTTCCATGTACATATCACAAATTCTCTGGCAGAACAATAAAAATCACCTCAATATTCAATACGTACAAACATATTAGGTGGTCTGTTTCTTTCCTTTTCTCCCGCTCAAAGAGTTCCTTCCTGGTCGTCTTTGCCTTTCTGTTACATCTGCCTTGTAGCTCTCTAAGCTTGCCACACAACTGTCGTCATGAGCTAATCTGAGAATTCCTCTTGCCTCTCTCTTGTGTTAAATTTCTTGTTTTCTCGATTCCAAGTTTTCCTCTTCCTTAGTTTATTCACTCTTTTTGTCAGAATACATCTGTAAGTAGCTCCTTGTGAAAAGATAAATGAGAGGTTAATTTTTTGAAGGCTTGCATATCTGAAAATGCCTTTGTGTATTTTTTTACAGCTTTATTGAGACATATTTCACATACCATAAGTTCATCTCCTTAAAGTACACAGCTCAGTAGTTTTTAGTATATTCAGAGTTGTACAACATTACACTTTAATGTTAGAGCATTTTCAACATCCGGGGAAGAAAGCCTGTACACATTAGCAGTCATTCACTATTTCTGCTCACTCCCTTCGCCTAACTCCCCGCCCCACCCTAGGCAGCCACTAATTTACTTTCTGTCTCTGTGGGTTTGCCGTTGCTAGACATTTCACGTAAGTGGAATCATATAATACATGGTCTTCTGTGACTACCTTAGCACAATCTTTTCAAGGTTCATCCATGCTGTGGTATGTATGAGCACCTCATTCTTTTTTATTGCTGAATAATATTCTGGTGTATAAATATACCGTTTTGTTTGTCCATTCATCAGTTGATGGATATTTAGGTTATTTGCCCTTTTTAGCTGTTTTGAATAATGCTGCTATGAACATTAATGTCCAAGTTTCTGTATGAACATATATTTTATTTCTGTTGGATATATGCTTAGGAGTGGAATTGCTAGGTCTTTGATAACTCTATGTGTAGCATTTTGAGCAACTGCAAAGCTGTCGTGCAAAATGATGGCACCATTTTACATTCCTGCTAGCAATATGTGAGGGTTCCATTTTCTCCACATCTTCTCCGATACCTGTTATTGTCTGTCTTTTTTATTTTAGCCATTCTAGTGTGTGAAGTGGTGTCTCATTATGGTTGGCATTATATTTCCCTAATGATGCTGTGTCTTTTCATGTGTTTATTTACTACTTGCGTCTTCTTGGAGAAATGTCTATTCAACTCTTTTGCCAATTTTTAAATTGAGTTATTTGTGTTTTTATTGTTGAGTTGTAAGAGTTCTTTAGATAGCCTGCATATGTATGATTTGCAAATATCATCCTATGGATTAACTTTTCACTTTCTTGCTAGTGTCCTTTGATGCACAAATATTTGGGGTTTTGTTTTTGTTTTTGTTTTGCTGAGGAAGGTTTGCCCTGAGCTAACATCTGCTGCCAATCTTCCTCTTTTTTTAATTTTTTTTTAAAGATTTTATTTTTTCCTTTTTCTCTCCAAAGCCCCCCCCGGTACATAGTTGTGTATTCTTCGTTGTGGGTTCTTCTAGTTGTGGCATGTGGGACGCTGCCTCAGCGTGGTCTGATGAGCAGTGCCATGTCCGCGCCCAGGATTCGAACTAACGAAACACTGGGCTGCCTGCAGCGGAGCGCGCGAACTTAACCACTCGGCCACGGGGCCAGCCCCAATCTTCCTCTTTTTTTTTGTATGTGAGCTGCCACTGCTGACAGATGAGTGTTGTAGGTCTGTGCCTGGGAAGCAAACCTTGGCTGCCGAAGCAGAGCACACCAAACTTGACCCCTAGGCCACGAGGGCTGGCCTGCACAAAGGTTCTTAAATTGGCTAAAGTTCAATTTGTCTATTTTTCCTTCTGTCACTTGTTTTTAGTGTTGTATCTAAGAAACTATTGTATAATCAAAGATCGCAAAAATTTATGCCTGTGTTTTCTTCTAAGGGATTTATGGTTCTAGCTCTTACCTTTGGGTCCATGATCCATTTTAAGTTAATTTTTGTATCTGGTGTGAGGTAGGGGTCTAATTCATTCTTTTGCATACAGATATCTAGTTTTCTCTGAACATTTGTTGAAAGAAAAAACCCTATTCTTCCCCTCATTGAATTGTCTTGGCACCATGTTGAAAATCAATTGACTGTAAACGTGAGGGTTCATTTCTGGACTCTGAAATGCACTCCACGGACCTGTGTGTCAACCCTTATGCCAGCACTGTGTTGTCCTGATCAGGAGTGGGTTTCGAATTGGGAAGTATAAGTCCTCCAATTTTCTCTTCTTTTTCAATATTGTTCAGGCTATTCTTGATCTCTTGCATTTCCATATAAATTTTAGGATCAGCTTGACAAGTTTTGCAAAATGAATCTGGAATTTTGATAGTAATTGCATTGAATCTGTAGACAATTTGGGGACTATTCCCATACAGACAATGTTAATTCTTCCAATCTATGAACATGGGATTCGTTTCCATTTATTTAGATCTTTAATTTCTTTCAAAAATGTTTTGTAGTTTTTGGTGTACAAGTCTTGTAATTCTTTTGTTAAATTTATTCCTAGGCATTTTCTTACTTTTGCTGTGATTATAAATGAGATTGTTTCCTTAATGTCTGAATTTTTAGATTGCTCATTGTTAATGCATAAAAACGTAATTGATTTCTTTTTATATATTGATCTTGCATCCTGCCACACTGGTGAACTCATTTATTAATTCTACTAGTTTTTAGTGGATTTCTTAGGATTTTCTAGATACAAGGTGGTGTCATCTGCCAATAGAGTTGTATTTCTTCCTTTCTAAGTAGATGACTTCAATCCTTTTTCTTGACTAATCCACCTGGCTAGCACCTCCAGTGTAATGTTGAATAGAAATGATGAGAGCAGACTTCCTTGTCTTGTTCCTGATCTTAGGGGGAAAGCATCCAGTCTTTCACCATTAAATATGATGTTAGCTCTGGGTTTTCATAGACATCCTTAATCAGATTGAGGAACTTCCTTCTATTCCTAGGTTGTTGAGTGTTTTTATCATGAAAAAGTGTTAAAATTGTCAAGTGCTTTTTCTGTCTTTCATTGAGTTGATCACGCACTTTTAATCCTTTATTCTATTAACATGGTGTATTATGTTGATAGATTTTAGTAGACTAAATCAACCTTGCATTCTCGGGACAAATTTCATTTGGTCATAGTGTATAATCCTTTTTATATATTGCTGAATTTGGTTTTCTAGTATTTGTTGAGTATTTTTGCATTTATTCATAACAGACGTTGGCCTGTAGTTCTCTTTTCTCGTGGTGTCATTGGTTTGGGTACCAGGGTAGCACTGCGCTTGTGGGGTGAGTTGGGGAAGGGTGCTGTGTGTTCTTATACTTGTTTGACAATTGGGTTGGGTTGAAAAGAATTTTCCTTCAGAACAGGGGCTAGCAAGCTTCTGTAAAGGAGCAGATAGGAACTATTTTAGATTTTAGGGGCCACAGATGGTCTCTGTCACATATTCTGTCTTTGTTTTTGTTTTGTGTTTTTCTCTTCATAATGCTTTGACTAAATATGTATATTTTGTTCCAATAACTCTTTCTCATTCTCTGAATGTTCTATTTTGTAGAATCCTGTTGTTGTTTCGTGGATATAATGTATTCTCCTGCATCTCTATTTTAAGCATTTTAAAGTTTTCTTTTGCTTTTTTCACTGTGTGCTTCCTCATTATTCTCTTTTTCTCTGTTGTTTTTTCTTTGGGGAGGAGGGTGACTTGTCCAGATGTTTTCCTCCTGTTTGTCGATCCTTGATTGTCCATTCATGTTTAAGAGTGAAAGACAAAATCTGATTAGAAACTCAGGCTTATCAACTAGTGGGCTTCACTGGCGATCAGGCAGAATCTGCCCTTTTTGCGGGGAGGGGAGGGAGGAGAGAAACAAATATAAATGTCTTTATTTTTTTCTCTTTTCTAACTGTGAAGAATTCTCTAATCTCCTGCCTAGGGGTGGAAGGTAAGAGTGGGACTGGCCGCCAATGTCTGGAGCCAGGTAGGGGGAGGGGAGGACTGGGGAGATGGGGCTCATACTCCAGGATATGGACGTGAATTGCTCTTTGCTCTTTGCTCATCTAGGCTCATCTGCATTGGTTTTCCCAGGTGCAGAGCCCCTCTCATTCTGTCTCTGGACTGAGCCTCCACTCCTTTGCTAGGGTGGGATGCGGGCAGCACAGTTCCAAGGGGACGGATTGGATCTGGGGCTCAAAATGCTTTTTACAAAGACTTTCAACCAGGTCACCTATTTCAGCCCTACCCCACAACTCCTGCTTCAGAAATACCAGGTGCCTCCAATTCCAACCCTTACAAGGCTCTACGGTTCTAACTGACTTGCTTCTTATTGGCTTTCCTAAGGTGCGTTCCTTCTGGTCCGCTAGGTCAGTTACCATTTGTACACCAACATTTCAGGTTCTAAAATTTTTTTAACATTTTTTTTTTTATCTCTGATTCTTATCCTCTTTGAACTTGAGAGTTGATGACTTTAAGTTATTTTACTCTAACTTTAATGAGATATTGAAAAGAAGCTCTGATAAGTATGTGTGATCAACATGTCATGTTTCAAAGGAAATTATTACCTCCTTTTTAAAGAAGATGATTCTAGGGGCCGGCCTGGTGGCACAGCAGTTAAGTTTGCACATTCTGCTTCTTGGTGGCCTGGTGTTTGCCGGTTCAGATCCTGGGTGCAGACATGGCACAGCTTGGCAAAAAAGCCACGCTGTGGTAGGCGTCCCACATACAAAGTAGAGGAAGATGGGCACGGATGTTAGCTCAGGGCCAGTCTTCCTCAGCAAAAAAGAGGAGGATTGGCAGTAGTTAGCTCAGGGCTAATCTTCCTCAAAAAAAAAAAAAAAGAAGAAGAAGAAGAAGATGATTCTACGTCCTTTGGCAGTATCCACGCTGAGTCAGTTCCTCCTTGTCACATCCTCTGTGCAGCTGGGGCCTCCTCTGCTGGTTCTTACGTGTTCTAGACTCCCCACAAAAGAATTCTCAAACCAATAATCTAAGTTTTCCTCCCAAAAACTAGAAAAAGAGAAGCAAAATAAACCGAAAGCAAGCAGGAGGAAGGAAATAACAGTAGAAATCAATGAAATAAAAAACAGTAAAACAATTGAGAAAAATCAATGTGCTGGTTTTTTGAAAAGTTCAATAAAATTGACAAACCTCTAGTAAGGCTGACAAGAAAAAAAGAGAGAGGACACAATTACCGACATCAGGAACGAAACAGGATAATGCCCTGTAGACATCAAAAGGATGAGAAGGGAATGCTAAAAACAGCTCTGCACACGTACACTAGACAACTCAGAGGAAACGGATCACTTTAATACTTTAGGGCTTAGGTCTTTCATTTTATTTCTGTTTCTTGTTCAGTGCCTCTGCTTTTCATTTCTGTTTTCCTGCCTTCCTGTGACTGCTCAGAAACTTTTTAGAATGTCATTTCGATCTATCAGTAGAGTCCTTGAGTGTATCTCTTTGTGGTTACTGTAGGCCTCACATTATATACAATAATTTATCACAGCCTGCCGGTGTCACCGTTTTATCAGTGCAGGTGTAGTAGAGAAAGCTTACCACCCTTTACATCCCGTTACTTTCCCCATTTACAGGATAATTTTCTTATATATTTTCTCTATAAACATTTAGAACCACATCAGACCATTTTATAATTTTTGCTTCAACTGTCAAATATAATTTAGAAAACGCAAGAGGAGAAGGAAAGCTTATTATGCTTACTCACGTTTTTACTCTTTTTATTGTTATTTTTCCTCCCTGGTGTTCCAAGTTTCCTTCCTTTAGTATTTCTTTTCTACTTCAAAAATTTCCTTTAGCTGTTCTTTTAGGGCAGATCTGCTAGTGACAAATTCTCCTAGTTTTCCTTAATCTGAAAATGTCTTAACTTCCCTTCATTCCTGATGGATAATTTTGCTGGGTATAAGGTTCTAGGTTGACAGTCTTTTAGGTACTTGAAAAACATTGTGGCAATTCCTCCTGGTCTCCATAGATTCTGATGAGAAATCTGCTGTCCTTCAAATTATTTTTCTCCTATAGGGAGCGTCATTTTTCTCTGAACTGTATCAAGATTTTTGTCTTTAGTATTCAGAAGTTTAATTATGATGTGTTTTGACACATTTCTTTTGGCTTATCTTGTTTGGGGTTCACTCAGATTCTTGAATCTGTAGCTTTATGCCTTTTGTCACCTTTGGGGAGTTTTCAGCCATTATTCCTTCCAGTACTTTTCCAGCCCCACCCTCTTTCCCTTCTCCTTCTGGAACTCTGATGACATGGATGTTAGACCTTCTGTTAGAGTCCCACAGATCCCTGAGGCTCTGTTTATTTTTTTTCAGTCTATTTTCCCTTAGTTATTTAGTTTTGGTAATTCCTATTATTGTATCTTCAAGTTCACTGATTCTTTTTTTTCTGTCTCTTCCATTCTGTTGTTGAGCTCATCTCACTTAGCTTTTTTTTTTTTTTTTTTACTTTTTATTAAGATATGATAGTTTACAACCTTGTGAGATTTCAGTTGTACATTATTATTTATCAGTCACGTTGTAGGTGCGCCACTTCACCCTTTGTGCCCACCCCCCCCCTTCCCCTGGTAACCACCAATCAGTTCTCTTTGTCTACGTGTTTAACTTCCACATGTGAGTGGAGTCATACAGAGTTCGTCTATCTCTATCTGGCTTATTTCACTTAACATAATACCCTCAAGGTCCATCCACATTGTTGTGAATGGGACGATTTTATCCTTTTTTATAGCTGACTAGTATTCCATCATATATATATATACCACATCTTCTTTATCCACTCATCAGTTGATGGGCACTTAGGTTGCTTCCATGTCTTGGTCTTAGCTATTGCAAATAATGCTGCAATGAACGTAGGGGTGCGTGGGACTTTTGGAACTGCTGATTTCAAGTTCTTTGGATAGATACCCAGTAGTGGGATGGCTGGGTCATATGGTATTTGTATTTTTAATTTTTTGAGAAATCTCCATATTGTTTTCCATAGTGGTTGCACCAGTTTGCATTCCCACCAGCAGTGTATGAGGTTTCATTTTTCTCCACAACCTCTCCAACATTTGCCACTTTTCGTTTTGTTTATTTTTGCCATTATAACAGGTATAAGGTGATATCTTAGTGTAGTCTTGATTTGCATTTCCCTGATGATTAGTGACGATGAGCATCTTGTCATGTGTCTATTGGCCATCTGTATATCTTCTTTGGAGAAATGTCTGTTCATGTCCCCTGCCCAGTTTTTGATTGGGTTGTTTGATTTTTTGTGGTTGAGTCACTTAGCTTTTTATTTTAAGTACTGTAAAGTTATAAAACGTCCATTTGCTTCTCCCTTATATCTTCTGTTTCTTTGCTGAGACTTCTTTTCACTTGTTTCAAGCATGTTCATAATTGCTTGCTGAAGTGTTTTATCATGGCTGGTTTCAATCTTTTTCAGATAATTGTACCATCTTTGTCATCTGGGTGTTGGCATCTGTTGATTATCTTTTTTTCCATTCTGTTTGAGATCTTCCTGTTTCTTGATATGACAAATGATTTATTGAAACCTGGGCATTTTTATGTTTTATGTTATGAGACTACAGACCTTGTTTAAACCTCCTATTTCCTTGGCTTTCTCTGACAAAGCTCCAGCAGAGGAATGGGCAGGGTTGGTGGGTAACACTGATTACTGCCAGGTGCAGGTGGAAGTCCAGTCCCCCAGCCGGCCTCTGTGGACTTCCAAGGGAAGGCTCTTCCTCACTGCGGCTGGTCAGGGGCGGAACTTCCAGCTCCCCACGTGGTCTCCTCTGGCACAGAGGGGAGGAGGCTTTGTCGCCACTCACTGATGGTGAAATTCCTGAGTTTCCATAGGTTCCTCTGCACCTCTCTAGTGGAGAAGGGGAGGGGAGCCTCATTACTACCGGGTGGGGTGGAAGTGCAGGCATCCCGGGTACTCTCCACTTGTCACCATGGTCGGGTATCTTATTATCAGCCATCAGGGATGAAAGTCCCATCTCCCTACTTGGCCTTCTCTGACAGCATTGCGACAGGCATGTTGGGTTACCTCACCACAGTCTAGTGAGGGTAGAAATCTAAGATTCCCATGCAGCCTTTGCTGGCGTAAGTGGGGTGAGGGCACTCCACTTCTTTGGTGTCTGTCTGAGTCAAGCAGTTATCATCTAAACATTTTCTATCTTGCTAGGCTGCCCCCTTCCTTGTCCTTTGCCTCAACCAGGCTTTTCTCGGGACTTTTTGGTTTTTTTCCGTGCCTATTGGTTTTTCTGGGATGCTGGCTTCTTCAGCTCTAAGTCTGGGACGTATGAGGTCAAAAGAAAACCCAAGGATCTTGCTACGATGTCATTCCTCAGGTCGCAAGTTCCCTACCAGTCTGCCTGTGGCTCTCCACTTTTCAGAGTCTTCTTATGTTTGTGTTATATACAATGTCCAGGGTTTTTAGATGTACTCAGCAAGAGGAAAGGGGAAAGTACATCTATTCCATTGTCCCTGAAGCAGAAGTCCCCAGTTCATTATTTTTTCCATTTCATAAATGAGGAAATAGACTCATTTATGTGTGCCCCAAATCACAAGATTTGGAGCAGGATGCAGACTAATTACCATGGAGCTTTTCCCCCTGCCAGAAACCAGGGAGCCCAGAACCTGTAAAAGCCAGCAGTGGGGGCCACAACCAACCATGGGATCTTGTGTGCCCCAAATGACATAGCAGGTAAACAGCAGAACTGGAATGTAAGCTCACATTTGTGTGAAGCCACAGCTGGTATGCTTTCTCCTGTGCCACACAGGCCCATAGGGCCTAGGTTCAAATATAAGAAGAGCAGTCCAAGGAGAGAAGGATTAGACTTATTTATCATGGATTCAGAGGCCAGAGATGTCCAATCAGAGAGCAGAGACCATCCATCAGAGATGCTATCAAACAGTCTTGAAAAGGTATGGTTCATGGACCACCTGCATAAGAACGTTGAACATGTCTGTTAGAAATCCAGACACTGAGGTGATTTTGTGTGTGTGCCCCGTGAAGATTGTTAACCAACGCTGTAGAGAAAAAAGGGGAGCACTCCATGACCTCTTGGAGCTCTTCAAACTGAGATTTCTGATTCTCCTCAGGGAATTACCCTAGTCACCCCGCATAGGTGACTGCCATGCTGCTCTTTCAATTTCTGGTAAAGCGAGCCTGATGAGAAAGGTCAACAAGTCCTGGCTTATGGGAACACGCACGAGCCTTGGGCATCAGCTCCCTCCAGGGGAAGGAAGACTGCGGAGAGAGGGGGGAGGGGGAACCCAGTCAGATGTGGCAAACGGTAGAAGACTAATAGGATTAGTACTTGAGATTCATTAGCCAAGGATTCTGGAACCTTGCCAGCCCTCCTCAGCAAACGGCCCAAACTGCCCCCTTAATAGCATCAAGTGAAATTACAAATCAGAGACGCTGGCTGACCAATCTCCCTGGGGTTTCTCTGCGGACACTGTGCGGTGGGAGTGGGGGCAATCCTTCGGCGGAGATGCTGGGGCTGCCACTGCCTCTCTGCCAGCAGCTGCAGCACTCGGTCCACTTGGTCAGTGTTTCTCCCTTGGTCTGGAGGGAAAGAGCCAAACAAACAGCTCTGGGTCATGGTCAAAGCTTATTCCTTGTCCTATTCCACCCCAGCCCACTCCATAGCACAAAGCGACCCCTCAAAGGGGAGCCAGGTGGAGGCAAAATGCTCTCTCTCAGACATTTCCATGGCCACAAAATTTAGGCTGGAGTGGAGTCCTGGGCAGAGAGGCCCTTGTGCAACGGGGCCAGGAGGGACTTTCTTTTTCTCAACACAGCCTGAGCCTGGGTTCCTTGAGAATCCTGGAGGCTTCAGACTGAGAAGAGGGGCCCTCATCCCTTGGGTACCACTTCTCCCTCCAAGGCTGGGCTCTGGGGCAGGGAACTCCCTCTAGAGCCCATTCGGGGCTTAGGGGATTAGAGATTTGGTGATCTGAGTTACTTCCCATCTCTTTCAGCATATGGTTCCCCAAAGCTCTTGACTCTGCCTGATGGAAAGCTCTTAGAATCTCCAGAAGAGGCCCTGCTGCCTCATTCTCCACTGCCTTGGCCTAGCCGATGGGGTTTAATGGTGATCCATTATCCTCTGCTCCTCATGACAAGCCTTGATCACCTCACCATCCACAACCTTGCTTTCTTCTAGGAAGAAGGATGGGGAAGACAACTAAGCCAGGTCAGGAAGCAAGAGCAGACGGTTAAGCAGTGGGGGCTCCGCTGGAGTGGCTGGGCCCTCGAGGGGACAAGGGCTGGTGTGCCAGAAGTACAGGATGCTTCTGTGTCACCAGCAGCCATCAAATCTGCCTGCCTGAATCTCATTGGCCAGGCTTGTCTCCTGCCAGGAACAGCGTCTCTGCCCCTCACTGGGACCGGTCAGCAGAGAGTGGGCCAAAAGCAATTTCTTCATGACATTTCCAACAGAGGGTGGGATTTAGCACATTTAGTGCATTTCTAGGGGCTCCCTGAGGGTATGATGACATCCGCATCTACAGCCAGCTGGCACCTCAAAGGTGGGGGTGGGTAGTGAGCACACGTGTGTGTGTGTGTGTGTGTGTGTGTGTGTGTGTGTGGGGTGGGTGGTGAGCACACGTGTGTGTGTGTGTGGTAGGGCCTGCTGAGGCATCCATGAACAGTTCTGCAGGCATAAGTAAGCACAGGTGTCTCCAGGTGCTTGAGGAATAATCTTGTCTATGCCACATCAAAATGGGAAATCAATTCTGCTAATTACCCTATTTCCTCGATTCTAATATGCCATTGATTATAAGAGGCCCCATTGGCTTAATAGCTGCTTCAAAAAAGTAAAAAGAAACTTTCCAATAAACACGCACATCTATTTTAAGACATATCCCTATTTCAGAAATGTTAAAATGCGCCTAGGGTGCAGGGGAAGGGGGGGATGCATATTATAATTAAGAGAAACTGGTAATTAGGAGATAGTCAAACCAACTGCCTGATTAAATTCATCAGTAAATGCCGTCAGTATGATTTATTGGCTTGTATTGTGAGAGAGACCCTTTTTAGGTGACAGATTTTGTGTGTTGGTGGGCACTCTGGCAAATGACGCAGCCACCTGGAGTTCAATTACTGTGCCCCACTCCCTGCCAGTTCTCAAGGGCCCCTACCCACAGGGTAGCTCCTCGTATTCACTATCATGTCAGGCGTCTGATTCTAGCTAGGTGACTCCCAGATTAAAGACAAGAAGGTACACTCATCTCCTTTCATCTGGCACTGTCTTCTGAGCTCATTTCCTCCCCTCAGCTCAGGATTCAGATCTCCCTCCTATGGTGTCACCGTCATGAAAGACCTCTGCCTCAGAGCTGTATCAAAGAGGGCTGGGCATTCTTCCCCCACCGACTGGCTGGAGGACCGAGTGAGACCGCTATCACTGCCTCCAGCCCACCTCTCTGGTTCTCTCCCAGGACACTCCATGCCTGCAGCCAACCTGTCCGTCACTCTTGCTCTAGCGCTCCCAGTACCTCCTGACCCAGCCAGTGTTGATGCTGCTCTCCAGCCTGGAGGGCCTCAGATGCCCCGACCAACAAGCCAGGCTACTGCTCTGAAGAGGAAATAAGGTGGGCTTTAGACACACACTGAATCGTGTGATGGCCCTCACAACAAGCAAACAGGACACCTTGGAGGTCTGAGTCTGAGGTGGAAGTGGTGGGAAAAAACATCTTTGAGAAAATGAAATTCAGAAGATTTTGATCTACACTGGAGAGTGGGAGGAACTGGTTAGGGGCTGAGTGAACAAGGGGGAGGGAGTGGTCCAGGGAGAAGATGGTCAAGAAAAAGACTTTAAGAGGAAGAGTGTCTTTACAACAGGGCTGGAGAAGAATCCTGCTTTACAACAGGGGTAGAGAAGAATCCTGCTTTACAACAGGGCTGGAGAAGAATCTCGTTATGAAAAACACAGGGATGATTTCAGGGGTCCCTTCTAAGTCTCCCCCAGATCTCTAGTTTGTCTATGTTCATCTGGTTTTTCTATCTTTTATTCAGTGGTTCTCAACCTGAGGGTGTTTGGAAATGTCTGGGAGAGTTTTTATTTATTGTCACAATGACTGGAACTCTACTGCCATTTAGTGGGTGGGGCCAGGGGGTGCTAAGAATCCTCAAGTTTTTAGGATAGTTTTGCACATCAGAGAATTGTCTGTTCCAAATACAAAGATACCCAGACTGAGAAACATGAGTCCCTGCACTACCTCACCTGGCCTCTAGGGGCTGGCCTAAGTTGGCCCTGAGTGCTATTCCCTATCTGACTGGTCTGATCTGGAACTTTCAAACGGAGCTTTCTTAAGAAAGTAAGAGAAGACAGATGGGAAATTATCAAGGAAAGCAACAAAGCATAAAAACAGACGAGCATCAACAGATTTCTGAGTCTAAGGAAGATCAAGCCTATTCAATCGAGTCACAGAAGCACTTCTTTTTAACTCACAGTTTTCCTGAATGAAACAATTTACCAAGTGCAGAGGCCTCATTTCTCTCCTTACCGTAAAGACACCACAGCCAGTCATAGCTCAGGCTGGTCCAGATGCCATCCTGTTTAAGTTCTCAGGAGGCCAATTCCCAGACCTCTGTCTGGGTGTGACCCAGAAAAACGTGGGCTCGAATCCACTCCAGTCTCAAGCTGCTCTAGCCTTCTGGGTTCTTCCTGATCTCTAGTCCCTCCCTGGCCCCAAACACCAGGTCTGCCTGAGCAAGGTCTGGTCCTCTCATTTGCCTTTTAGGGTTAGGATAAGGTAATGCTAGCAGCCCTAATGGAATAATCATAAACTCTTATGGGTTAACACAGTACAAGTTTGTTTTTTACGCAAAGTCTAAAACAAGTACTCCCGATTGGTAGCAACTCTCTTCCAAGCGGTAATCCTGGAACCTAGGCCCCTTCCATCTGGTGGTTCCTCCACCTTTGATGTGTGGTTTCTAAGGTTGCCATACTTGTCTGCATCAAGCCTGCAGAAGAGGAGAGAGCATGGAAGTGGTTTTCATGGGCCAGACCTGGAATTGCCACGCATTACTTCTGCTCATACTCTATTGGCAGGAACACAGACACATGGCTTCACCTAGCTGCAAGAGAGATTGGGAAATGTAGGCTGGCTGTGTGTCCAGGAGGACAAAGAACCGGGTTCGATGATCAGCCAGCAGTATCTGCCCAAATCTCCCCATGGATGAGATTTTAGAAATCCTACTGTCATTTTTTTCATACCATTTTTGGCTGGTATACAGCCATTTCCTGGTTAAGAATAAATGGTTCTTCCAAAAGTGAAAGAGAATTGGCATATGAATCTGCAATTCCCCTCCTAGATTTATACCCCAAAGAATTTAAAACAGTATTCAAACAGATACTTATACACGTATATTTATAGTAGTACTGTTCACAATGGCCAAAAAGTGCAAACAACCCAATTGTCTACCAGTAGAATGAACGGATAAACAAATTGTGGTGTATACATACAGTTCAGCCATAAAAGGAATGAGGTACTGATACATGTTACAATGTGGATGAACTTTGAAAACATTATGCTAAGTGAAAGAAACTCCACTCAAAAGGTTACATATTGCATGATTCCATTTATAGGAAAAGTCCAGACAGGGAAATCCACAGAGACAGAAAGTGGACGAGTGGTGGCCAGGGGCCCGAGGGCGGGGAGTGGAGAGTGACTGTTTGTGTGTGCAGGGTCTCCTTTGGGGGTGGTGGGAATGTGTTAGAAGTAGACAGAGGTGGTGGTTGCACACATTGTGAGTGCACTAAGGTGCCACTGAATTGTTGACTTTAAAATGGTTAATTTTATGTTATATGAATTTTACCTCATTAGAAATTTTTTTATGAAACTAAAAAAAAAAAGGATGGGTTTCAAAGAAATGTTTTTTAGTGAAGACAAGCTATTATCTATTATTCTTTGTTAATTTTTCTGGTCTGTATCACGTAAGATAGTCATATCATCTTGGCCTGATCTAGCAACTGACTTCATCTCGTACTCCCTTTAAAGACATTCGGTAATTAACTGACTTATTTTTCTTTAACTCTTTGGACTCTCCCCTTTAGTTTCTGATGACAGAAAACGCATTTCTAAGATATAGAGTGATTCTCTGTCATGTGCTGAACAATGATGATTGACATAACCTGGACTCGATTCTTTTTACTTAGCTAATATTCTCACTTCCACCCGCTTCTGGAGGCTTCTCAGCTTCCTTCCTACCATGCCTGCCCTCATCCAGTAGCTGCTCCTCCACCCCTGTCCTCTGGGGGTTGTCTAGGACCCTGGGACCTAGGCATTTTCAAGCCTTCCTTGGCCCAAGTTCCAATCTTTTTTGCGTGCATGATCCTAGCTAAATATCCCCTACAATAATAAAAATAATTAAAAAAAATTAATCATATTCTGCTCATACTTCCACTAAAACAGCTCTTTCCATGTTGCTTTGCACTTCTTTTGATAAGGGCTGTGCACTCCTCTGGACGGTACGCCCTTTGACAGTGAGAACCACGCCTTATTGCCTGCGTGCTCTTAGCACTCAACACAGTGCCTGATACATGGTATTGCTCAATAAACGTGAATTAGGCGAATGAGTGAAATGTAATAACGTACAGATAAGAGAAAGGTTGTTTCCTCACAGGAATAAACAGCTTGATTGAAATGATTGTCTTGTAGGGAGAGCAGCTTCTACGTGAAATCAGTGGACTGTTTGTTCCTGGAGACCAGCAAAAAACGCCGTCATCTAGGGCTGGCACCAGATAGAAGCAGGCAGGCTCAAGGAAAGAAGCCAGCTGTATAGGAATGGGAGCCTGGATCTCAGGCAGCAGCAGAGGGGGCAGACCAGGAGTGGGCAGAGTAGAGAAACAAGTGCCCCTCCCTGGAGGAGGGTGCGCAGGCCCTGCTGTCGGCAGCTGGGAGACCCAGCCAGGCAGTGCTCTCTGAGCGCGTGGTGCGCACGGGCCATGCTGTCGGTGGCGGTCTTAGGGAAGCCAAGACTTCAAAGGGGAAAGAGAGGACCCCAGCAGCATGGGCCCAGGGTAAGGGGCAAGGGCAGCGCTCTGAGCAGGAACCGTGGGAAAGCCAAATGGGCGGGTGGTCAGCATCAAGGGGTACTGGCATCAGGCTGGGCCCTGGGCAAGATCTATGTAAAGAATGATGGAATTAAGAATCCTGGAGGATGGATGGGAGTAAGGCTGGGTCTCAGCTTTGGAAGACCCAGGTCCCTGACAAGTTGTCTTGGCAGATGTTCCAGTCCAGGTAGGGGGTTTGGTGAGAACCCGGATACAAACAAGGCCTCAGAACTAGGTCGGCGGTCAGAGCAGAACTGGGTGACGGATGCCCTGAGTTAAGCAGGGCGTGCCCTCGCCGTGACAGAGGCCATGGCAAGTCTCCGGGGCTGGGGTAGGACTGAACATGCAGAAGGCACTCATGCGCTGGAGTCTAGGGTCTCTCGCAGCCCCACGAGAGAGCGGGGCAGGGACGCCTGCAGGGGGAAGGAGCCACTAAAAGTGAACGCTGTGAAAAGCAGGCCCACGTGGCAGCCGAGCTGGATTCAATGATCAGGCTGGGCACCTATAAATTTCTCCACTGGATTTAATGCGTATACATTTTAAAGATTTTCTTCCTCCATAGCAAAGTAGATTTACAGTCTGAAAGGCTGAGCTTATTAATTCTAACAACCTTCTCTAGAGCAGAAGTATGTGAGAGGAAGGGAATAAGGGCCTATGTCCTGAGGTCCAAGAAGCAAGAGGAGCCCTCCTCGACACCCACACTATGGTGGGGACACGGTGTCTCCTGGTGACCAGCACCTGGCAGGCTTCTCGCGCTTCCTCTCCCCGCCTCTCCCGCTTGCGCACCGCCTTCCTGAGGACTCCAGACCAGTAAAACTGTCTGTTCTCTTACTCCGTCGCTGGGTTGTTCAGCTCCTCCTGGACGTGCTCACCCAAGCTCTCAGTACGGCATCCCCAGGCCAGCACCTGGGAGACCCCTAGGAAATGTGGAATGGAGGGCTGGCTACCTTCTTTCCTGCCTGTTCTTTGAGTTATCTGAGCACAGTTCTCCAGTCTTCTCAGCAATTTTATGTTATCTAGTGTTTTTTTCAATAAATTCTCTTTTTGGATTACATCAGTCTAAGTCAGTCGTGATGTTTACCATCAGGAATCCTAACAGATATAGAAACTGGTGTCTTAAGTGGAGGCAGGAAACAAACCTCCACAGAAATGAGGGGGTATCAGGAATGGTAATCTTCAGCCTGGTTGGAGCTGATGGCAGTGGAAATCCAGCCAGGAACTCTAGCAGCCTGCGGCTCACATGGAAAAACAGCTTCTTACGTTGTCACCAGTGGTCCCTAGAATGAGGCACGCACTGCAGGGTGCAAGGACGTGGAGGCCCCACGGCAGATGCTCTCGGTGCCCGCGGCACGTCCCGTGCCCTCCTGATGTCAGTGCAGCTGGGGACAGTTACACTCCACTATGTGCCCAGGTCTCTCTGCTTCTCTGCCTCAAGGCTTTCTCCAGAGCCACCGAAGGACACTCAGCCGCGGTCAGTGCAGCCAGCCCCCAGGGGTGGGGGAAACGAGCCTTCCTGAGGGCGGGCCTCAACACAAAGGGCATGGGAGCCTATGACAGGTGTTCCCATTCCTTTCTTCCCAGGACAGTTTGGAGGCTCCTCTGCAACGTGCTTCAGAAGACCCCCAGCGGGAGTGAGCCCCCCACAGTTAGCAGCTCAATCATGCACCCTTGGTTGATTTTTCTCCGTTTCCTGTCCTCTCTCCCTGCTCCCTTGTCTGCTTCCTGACAGAAACCTCCAACAAGCCACCCGCACCCCAGGCTGAGTCTCCAGCTGGCTTTCAGGAGAGCCCAACTAAGACAGGGAACAGCGTGGGGAGAAAAGGAGTTAAAGGACGGCAGGAGGGAGGGGAGACCCAGGGGCTGGCTGTAGGGCTGCTTCTGCCAGCACTGGGAAGCCGAAGGAGAGAACGGAAACTCAGGTTCATGAATTTCAGCCCAAGGCATGGACAGAAACCAAGGGACCTTCTATGGCCTCTCTGTGAGCTCACAGTTGCAGGACTGAGACGGTCAAAACCACTCATAAAGTTTAATCCTGTAGGCGGTCAAACTACAAATTTGGTTAAAAATGACAGCTTCTCAGCATTTCTAACGTTGACCAGCAAAGAGTGGGGCCCCAACAGTTGGAACAAGGACATAGGGAGGATCCGGTGGACTCAGTGCCCTGAACCTCTCACCCCCACTGAGCCTTCTTGCCAGAAATAGGACTTCTGCCCTCTGCACAGCTGTTCCTGCCCTGTTTAGACCATGTATATTACCATATACACATTTACCAAGATGTCTAATGGGACGTCTTATTGCCCTGGAACTATGGTTAAAGCCAAAGGTTAGAATAGAGGATGCTAAGTACCACATATTCTAAACCCAGAGTCACCTGCCCACCTCTGTGCAGGTCGTACTGAGGGGTATCATCACCACCAACACCTCACCTGCCCCCACAATGTGGGTGACGCCTGAGAGAGATCTGTTAGCCTTTTGGGTGGGTGCAGTGTTCATGATGAGAAGCTATTCCCTCCCTTCACATCCTCCTGGGTAAGGAAAGGAGAGGGATGTTCTTAGAGAATCACCTGTAAAAAAAGAAGCAGAGGGGGCCATCCCGGTGCACAGCAGTTAAGTTCACATGTTCCGCTTCGGCAGCCCAGGGTTCACCAGTTCAGATCCCGGGTGTTGACATGGCACTGCTTGGCACGCCATGCTGTGGTAGGCATCCCACGTATAAAGCAGAGGAAGATGGGCATGGATGTTAGCTCAGGGCCAGTCTTCCTCAGCAAAAAGAGGAGGATTGGTGGCAGATGTTATCTCAGGGCTAATCTTCCTCAAAAAAAGAAAGAAAGAAAGAAAGAAAGAAGCAGAGAAGGCTGCCATTTCACATCCTGGTTGGATGTCTGCTTAGCTGATCTGAGCAAGGGAAAGAGGGTGGGGTGAGCTGTGTGTGTTGGAGGGGGCAGTAAGCCTATACTCCTACCGTTTGGCATGTTAAAGACCCCAGAGTTTCCCAGCAGTTGGGTGGGCGCAGCAGAAGGGACGTGGTCTGGAGTCGTCTTGTCGGCGACTCTACACAACGACTGCCAGCCCACCACGGTCATCCCAGCACTGGAGGCCCAGCGTTGAGGACACCCAGCGAGGGCTGGGGGTGTTGGGGAAATGAGGCAAGCCAGAGGCAGTCTCCTGGGCCAGGGAAATGGCACAGAGCAGCTCCCCACAGGGTCCCCAGGAGCTCACACAGGAGACAGAGCCCAGCCTGCGGGGTGCCTGCCCCACAAGGGCTCGACCACCTGCCAGAGACGCCACAGCAGCCAACAGAAGGGAGACGGGAGCCTCACCCAGCGAGAGGGAGGAGTCTGCTCTTCTCCTCCTTGCTCCTCTTTGCCTAATGGCATAGCTGCCGAAAACTCGAGGGCCGGCAGATAGACGCCCGTTTTCAGATGTAATGGAGGATCGTGGCCCTCACCTCTTTCCCATTCCTAAATCAGTTCACAGGCACGGAGCTCTGGAACAAAGGGAAGGTAAGAACTCCGCAATAATGCCAGAACGCATGGCGAAGCTCTTTCTAACTTTCCCTAAAGGGATCTGTGGCCACGTGCCAAGGTAACTAGGTACTGATCAGGGTAACTGGATTACCCAGATCTTTCGAGGATTACTGGACACTGGCTCTGTATAACACTCATTCTTGGGGACCTGAACACCACTTTATCCATCGGTCAATGCGAGGCTTTTGGGGGCCAAGTGATAAGGTAGATTTTTACCTGAGCCTGTCTCGTGGCAGACCCAGTGGGGCGCTTGGCCCATCTCACAGTTATGTTCTCAGTTGCTGACTATGCAACTTGAATCAATAACCTCACTACAGGCAGAATCCCCATCTTGGCTCCTGATTCACGGAGTCAGGGCTATTGCCCTAGGAAGGACCAGGCGGGAGTCTCCGGAGTCCTCTCCCAGCCACGAGGGAGCTGCAGGCATTAACGCAGGCGTCAACAGCTTCCAGCTTTGAGAGGAGCCAAGAGCAAGAGAAGTTTCTGTTGCAGGTCCAGGATGCAGCGCCAGCAGCTCTGCCCCGTGCCTGTCACGACCCGACAGACCCAGTGGGATCAATGTCCGTGGTAGGGCAGAATTCCATATGGAGCCATGGGACAGCACCAATGGAAAATCGCAGTGGCAGCCCCTGGGGCTCTGAACAGCAATGTCGCCTCTTTGCCCAGCGATTATTCATATAAGAAGCAGCTCTCGACTTCAGAGCGCAGGACACCAAGGGGCCATGCCAGCACGCTGCCCAGCGTGACCCGGGTATGATCCGATCGATGGCCGAGAAGGGCGTCCCCAGCACCACCACCCCCATCAGTGCAAGTGGGGTATTTGGGACTGGGTCAAGCAGGGCCTGAAACAGGCGTATGGCTCACCTGCTCCTGTCACGCTGCCTGCCTCCCTCAGCACACAGCCCCGACCTCGTGGAGAGCTCCCTGTGACATGCGGACTGCGGAGGGAAAACTGGAGCCTGGCTTACGGGTGGCTCTGTGCATATGCTGGCATCACACAGCTGGGGACTGCCCTCAGGGCCAGCCTTGAAGGCCAGCCGAGAAGATGAACCCCCTGGGGACGGAACCTCCGGCAGCATATTCTGAGCACTCGGGTCAAGAGAAGACATGGCCTGAGGGAAGCATCTAAGGTGACTCAAGAGCAGGAGCGAATGGTTCGGCCCGATGACCAGGGGTTTGAAAGGAACTAGAGAGGAGAATTAGTGACAAGAGGTTTAGAGAAGGGGGTCCGGGAGTGGACCCACACCCCACATTACAATACCCTCTAGTCTCCCTCGTGCCAACGATACGTCCCCTGTTGTCCTCCAAGTGACCTTGCTAGCAGGCTAATCTGATCAGGTCATGTCCTGGACAGGAATGTTATGACTCCCACTGCTTACAAGATAGAAATAACCCCTTCATGCCCGGTCCTGGCCTGCTTCCTCCCCCTACACTTTGTGCTCCAGGCTGATTCCCCAAAGCGCCTTTCTTTCTCAGGCCTCTGTACCTCTGCACATGCTTTTCCCTCTGCCCCACTCATCCTCCAGGGCTCAGCTCAGAGGCCACCTCCTTCGAGAAGCCTGCCCAGAAGCCCCCAGGCAGATTCAGGCCGGCTACTCCAGTGGACTCTGGACCCACACTGCTGGGGCGCCAGTCCTGGCTCTGTTCCTCAACCTGGGGCGGGTCACTTAGCCTTTCAGGGCTTCGATTTCATCACCTGTAAAATGTGCAAGGCTGGTGTGAAGATGAACTAACTTAAAGCATTACTAATAAGAATATGTTCACGAGTAACAAAACAAACATGTAAGTACATAATACGGAAGCAGGAGTGGAACAGCACAGTCCGGTGGCCTGGAGAGAGAGCCCAGCCCCCGCCCCCACCTACCGCACTCCCCCGCCCCCTCCCCGCCGCCCTCCCCGCCGCCCTCCCCGCCGCTCTGCGCACGCGCCCCCCCCACCTACCGCACTCCCCCGCCCCCTCCCCGCCGCTCTGCGCACGCGCCCCCCCACCTACCGACCCCCCGCCCCCCCTCCCCGCCGCTCTGCGCACGCGCCCCCCCCCCCCCCCCCGCCCTCCCCTGTCCCCTCCCCTGTCCCCTCCCCGCCGCTCTGCGCACGTGCTGGAGCCCAGCCGAAGCGGAGTGGCCCGCCCGCTCGTGTGCCTGGTACCCCAGTACGCGCCTGGCACACGGCAGCTCCCGGAAAATGCTGGCGGGAGTGAGGATCAGAGGCGCGGCCCTGTCCTGGCATGTTCTCCGCGGAGCGTAAGCTCCAGTTTCTCATCTGCCGAATGAGCAGGAGAGCGCAGACACTAACTGAGCCATAGGAAAGGGCCGTTTGGGTAGGTGGAAAGCAAGCGAATGTCAGCAATTTCATGTGCTCCCACGTGGTTCTTACCCCTTAGGGCTGAGGGAAGGCCCAAAGGAGGTGAGAGTGATTTCTAAGCTGTAAAGCGCCGTACAAGTGTCAGTGTTGATTATCAGATGTGCGCGGCAAGCTAGAGTTGAGGTATTTAAGAAGAATCATTTTATTTAATTGTTTGTATAATAAATAGCAATTTGGGGAAACAAATTGAAAATTTAAATTCACATGACAGGTGGCTCAAAGCTGGATTTGAACTCAGGGCTCTGAGTGGAGAGGCTGTGGGCTTGGCTGGATCCCCAAGGGGGGCGGAGGACAAGCGGTGACCTGCGGCGCGACCTGGACCTGCCAGAGCGCGAGGGCTGGGAGGGCCCCGTGTTCCAGCCTGTTTGCCTTTAGCATTCCGTGTTCTCGGAACCGCTCAGGGCCTCCGGTCCCTCGGAGTCAGGCCTGCGCGGCCGCACCCCCTGCGCCGGCCCGGGCTCCCGAGGTGGCCGCCTCCCGGGAGTCCCCGCCGCGGTCGGAGCTCCGCTGGTGAACGGCCACATGCTCAGGCCCACGGGAGCGCGCGGCTTCCAGTCTGGACCGCGCCTCCAGCCCCAGTGACTCCGCTCAAAGGCGCGCGCGCGTGTGTGTGTCTGTGTGTGTGTGTGTGTGTAGACCCGGCCTCCTCCCAGCAAGTGTCCTTCCTGCTTCCTTTCCCCCGGCTCAGCTGGGCGACCGTGTCACCCACGGCATGAGGAGGGGTGGGCGCGACGACCTCGGAGGTCCAGCAGGCCAGCAGAGCGGGCGTCCAGGAGCATCACCGCTGTGTCCGCTGCAGGCCCAAGCCACCCTTTGCGTCCTCTGTGTACCTTTGCCCTCTTTACTCCGGCGGAAAAGACACTGGGTCGCCTAAACCTAGCGGGAGGCTGAGTCATGGAGTCGTCCACCATTGAGCTGGAAGGGTCCTCAGAGGTCACGATTTATAGCTGAGGGAATGGGCCGGACCAGAGAGAAGGGGCTTGATTAGCAGCCAGGCCTGTGGAATCCCAGATTGGGAGCACTCGATGCCATGAGGCTGTTTTAAACACTGGGCTGGGCCTCCCCGTGGCGCAGAGGTTAAGTTCCCACGGTTGCTTCCGTGGCCTGGGGCTCGCCGGTTCAGATGCTGGGTGCGGACACGGCACGGCTTGGCATGCCATGCTGTGGGAGGTGTCCCACATATAAAGTAGAGGGAGATGGGCATGGATGTTAGCTCAGGGCCTGTCCTCCTCAGCAAAAAGAGGAGGCTTGGCGGCAGATGTTAGCTCAGGGCTAATCTTCCTTAAAAAAATTTAGAAAAATAAAACAATGGGCTACCATTTAAAAGAATCTGAGTGTATGACATAAGATAGTCCTGCGTTCATCCAAGTCTACCCTTACTGGCTATACGACCTTGAGAGCATTGCCTGACCTCTCTGAGCCTCAGTTCATCTGTAACAAACTTCTTGGGTTGTAGAGAATCAAATAACACGTAAAATGCCCATCACACACAGAGTGCTGGTTAAGTTTCATTTCACTGTGGAATAAAACGCTAACTTGGTTGAGGGATCAATAAGCAAGGAAGGTTTTTGGCAGCACCCGTCAGGGGAGGGAGAGGGGAGACGTGCACCCCAGCATGTCTGATGTCGCACCATTTCATCCTGCTTTTGTGTGAGACTGGTGGGTTTTCCCAGCCTGGTTAAATTCAGGAAACACTGAGCACTTAGCACGGGCCAAGTGAGGTTCGTTTGTGGGTACGGGATACCCTGAGCTGCTCTGGAAGGCGACCCTCTGGCCTGGGAGACACGTGGGTAACAATGGCCATGACGCTCGGCATAAGGGGGCACTAGCAGAGGCCTGCGCGAGGGAGAGGGCATCCTAGGCAGAAGGAACAGTGTGGGCAAGCGCCTGGATGCAGGAAAATCAACTTGGAGAAGACGTCAGGAGGCACAGGCTCGGCAGCCAACAGTAGAGAACTCAGAAGAGCCGAGGCTTAAGCAAGCCTGGGGCTTATTTCCCTCTCACATCAAACAAGTGCGTCTCGGACGGCCCAGGCCTGACGTGGCAGCCCCTCTGTGGTCAGGAGCCCAGGCACTGTGAAGTGCTGTGTGGAGCATGGCCTCCAGAGTCACACTGTCTCGGTTCTAATTCCTTCTCAGGCCATGAGACCGTGAGGAAGTCACCTTTTCTGTTTCCTCACCTGCGAGATGAGGATAATAAAACTACTTGTCTCATAGAATTGCTGTGAGGACTGAAGGATTTCATACAGGACACACGTTTTGATCAGAAGCTGGTGTATAACAGTGCCATATAGATTTTAATGTTCTATTGTCGTGCTCCACCATCTTGGCTTTCAGTCTCAAGGTCACCTCTTGGTCCAGAATGGCTGCTGGTGCTCCAGCCATCACATCCCAATTCTAGGCAGCTGAAATAAGAAAGGGGAGGAAGACAAAGACTCCTCCCTCCAGCTGAGTCAGCTTCCTTTAGAGTTTTCCAGAATTCCCACATCACTTCTGCTTGTATGTCATTGGCCTGAACTTAGTCCCATAGCCTCAAATGTAAGGGAGGCTTGGAGCCATAGTCTTTTAGCTGGATTCTCTTAGAAAGAAAGCAGAAGGGATATGGATTTTGATGGGTATGATATTGTGATTTATGATAAGAAATATATATTTGGTCCCCATTTCTGGAATAGAGCTCCTCGAGGACAGCGATAAAGGGTCTTTGTTATGTTAATGAGGTTACCTGGGAATGCCCCTGGGTGGCAAAGGCTGAGGCCTGGCTGCCTGGAGAGCCAACCAGGGGATTAGAGGGTTGGAACTTGCACCCCACGCTCGGCCTCCAGTGGAGGGGTCGGGGGTTGGAGACTGTGTCAGTCCCGATGTCCAGGGACTTAATCAGTCCGGCCTCCAAGTAAAGCCACCAGGAAACCCAAAGGAGGGGGTCGGAGAGAGCCCGTGTTGGTGCGCACGCGGAGCGCTCTTCCCTCAGGCTTTCCTGAGTTCCGTCCTCTTGTGACAAGGCCGTGATCTGGTGAATTGAATGTTCCCCTGGGCTCTGTGAGCTGCTCTCGCAAATTAAATGGACCCCAGAGGGTTGTGGGGGCCTTCCATCTGCAGCTGGTTGGTCAGAAGCCCAGGGGACAGCCGGGACTGTGACTGGCGGCCCGAGGGGCGGGCCTGCCGGGGCCCGAGGAGCATTTGATCAGCTGTTTGACAGGGTCCAGCCGATCAAGAAGAGCCGAGGGGTGCAGGGCGCCCCTCCGCGAGAATATGAAGAGCCGGCCTTTCCCTAAGCTATGCTGAACTTTAAAAACTTGTTTTTCTTCGGTTTGTCTTATACCCCATTTTCCTGCTCATGCTGTAATTTTCCAGATGGCCGCTTTAGAGAAAAGAGCATGCTCCCGCCGCGGGGTTGGTACTGAGAAAAATATGTGACCACCTGCATAAGCCTTCAGAATATCGCAAGGGGCAAGTTCCCCCGATGCACATAGATAGTGGGAGAACTCTTCTCCCTAATGAGGGGTTCGTTCTGAAGAGAGATTTGCATCAAAGCAGCTGCCTCCTTCTGGTTGATGTTTGCTCTTCCCCCAGTTTCCCTGGTGGGAGTGGATGTACCTCTTCCTCTGTGGTTGATTGGAGTGTTCCTCCATGTGTTAGTTGTTGAAAAGTGTATTGTTCCCCTGCATGTGTTTGACAAAACCTTATAGAAGTCTTTTCTTAATTGCTGAAGTCGCTTTTGAGCAGGAAAAGATAGTTAACCTTTCCCCCCTAAAAGTTAACTCTGTTCCCTGTAAGATTATACTTATCAATGAATGCTTTGTGGTTTACTCTGCAAGAACATCTGTACTACTATATTTATCCCCTGCTAAAAAAGATATAAAAACACTGTTTAAACCAGTAAAGACAGACTTGCTTTGTACTTCCTTAGCTCTCTGAGAATATTTGTAGAGCTATTTCTGTACTAATCCTGAAAAATATAAAAACGACACTTGTGCACAGTAAAGTCAGACTTGATTGCACCGACTCAAGTCTCACGTGCCCTCCTTCACTGCACAGACTCCGTCTCTCCCTCAGGAACCTGGACTCAGCTGGACTCCGGCAGGGGCCGTCTTGTAGGACTGAGCCCTTAACCTGTGGGATCTGATGCCATCTCCAGGCAGACAGGGTCAGACTGAGCTGAACTGAAGGACCCCCAGCTGGTGTCACAGAACTGAGTGGTGGTGTGCGGAGCCCACCCCCGCCCCGGGCACGGCTGCTGGAAGCGGATCCTGAGTCGTTTTAGGGGGCAAGTGGCAGTTGCTGCCTCGGGGAATGCCAGGCAGCTGCAGCAGGTGGGCTGCCCCGGCGGCATGGCAGGCTGCAGGCGACGCTCAGAGCGAGCCACAGCTCTGCCGGTTCCATGCTGGGGTCTCGAGCTCAGCAGGGGTTTCTGGGGTCCTCAACACAGGTGGCAAAGGGAGGAACAGGGGGTGGGGTCCTTCCCGGGTCCCAGGAAGAGAAACAGGAGGGGGGAGGAAAGAGAGGGTTTGGGGTCCAGCCCACCAGGGGCTGCCAGAGGCAGGGATGAGGTCACTGAGCGGGACTAGGAGCAAGTGTGCGGAAATGGTGACACATTTTGTCCCCGTCCCTGCACGTGTCCCCTCGCAGTGAGGCCTCCGCCTGCTTCCTCCTGTCCCTTTGTCCCCGTCCCTGCATGTGTCCACTCACAGTGAGGCCTCCACCTGCTTCCTCCTGTCCCTTTGTCCCCATCCCTGCATGTGTCACAGTGAGGCCTCCACCTGCTTCCTCCTGTCCCTTTCTCTTTCCCCGTCCCTGCACCTGTCCCCTCGCAGTGAGGCCTCCACCTGCTTCCTCCTGTCCCTTTGTCCCCGTCCCTGCACCTGTCGCCTTGCAGTGCAGCCTCTACCCTGGGTCCTCTTCTAACAGGGTTCATCAGTGTATAGTTGTGTTGCAATATATTATCGTGAAAAACAAAAGGGGCCGCCCTCAGGACCTTGCAGACGGACCCCTGGACAACACCCGCGTTCAGGGGAGAGGAAGAGGGGGTGGCGTCCACGTCTGGTTAGGTCTCTGAATGCCCAGCTCACGGGTTACGTGTGTTGAGCAAACCTCTCGTGTGCATACACAATTTGCCACACCCTGGTGGGGCGGGCCGGGGCCGTTCCTCGCATGAAGAGAGAGGGACCCCAACACGGTGTTCCGTGTTCCTCCATCTGGGGCTGGGGGCAGCACCGCCATCCAAGTGGAGACCTTCTGGAAACCAGACTTGCTGTGAAGCTCTACGTCATGCTCCAGGCCCCAGGCCTTCCCCATCCCTTGAGAAGAGGCGGCCTCTCTGTGGAGCTCCCTGCAGGATAAAAGGTTGGGCCAGCTGTTCCCCAGGAGCCAGATTCTTTGTCCTCAGAGCACTGCTCCTCCCCTGCCAGCCCTGCTGACCCCACCCCGTGGGCAGGCGGCGAGGATGTGGAGGGCGGGCGCCAGCCGCCAGTAACCTCAGGCAGGGGGGGTGTATTTGTATTTATTGCTGCATCTTGATTTACTCCAAAACTTAGTAGCTTCACACAATAGTAGAAAACACACATAATAGAAACAAAAATAATAAACGTGGTTTCTGTGGGTCAGGAGTCTGGGAGAGCCCGGCCAGGCATACTGGCCCGGGGGCTCCATGAGGTCACAAAGTGTCAGCAAGGGCTGGGGTCATTGGAAAGCTTGACAGCAGCTGAGGAGCCACTTCCAAGGTGACTCCCCCACAGGACTAGCAAGGTGGCCGTGGCCTTTGGCAAGAAGCCACAGCTCCTTTCCTCTGGGGCCTCTTCTGGGGATGCTCGAGTGTCCGATGACGTGGCAGCTGGTTCTCCCCAGAGCGAGAGAGCCGGGAGACGGACAGCCAGGCCGAGGCTGTTCTTCTGATGCCCCAGCCTGAGAACCACACCGTGCCGCTCCCACCACGTCCGAGTGTTTAGGATCGAGTCACTCAGTTTGGCTCACACTCAGGGGGAGGGGAATTAGGCTCCACCTTTGGAAGGGAGGAGAATCAAAGAATCTGCAGAAATATTTTAAAACTACAACCTAGTGCTCGGGCCGTGGGGAGCATGGGATGGAGGAGGTCGGAGGCAGAGTCAGAGGGTCGGGGGAGCCTCCCCTGCAGCCTCTAGGGATGCACAGGGCACCGTGCAACATTGTGTCAGATGAGGACGCCACTGGAGGAGCCTGCGCTTTAATCCAGAAATTTCCAAATGCCGGGTGTCTCTGCCGCTGTTCAGAAATGCCGCTGTTTAGCTAATGCTGATGCCCAAGAGGCCTCACGCAGCGGTCAGTATTCCTGGCAAGGTTCGTTGCCTCCTCACCAGAAAGCACCTTCCCGTGGCGTGGAAAGGGAAACTGAGGCCAGGCGGGGTTGAGCAATTTGACTTCTAGTCCCCTAGTGAGGCACAGGCGGTGGTGGGGAGGATTCTGAGGCTCCATGAGTCCCCTGCCCTCACCCAAACCAGGGTGATGTCTGAAAGACGGTCAAGAAAAGGGGCGATGCCGAGCCTGGACACTCCACTCTGTGGCCACTCGGGCTGCACCGCGGGCCTACTGTGCTGCTCCGGCCACACCACAGGGGCGGGGGTGGGTGGGGTGGCAGGGCTCCCCAGTCCCCCTCCCTTTCTCCCATCCCTCACGGCGTCTGCTTACCAAGAGCCAGCTGTGTTTGATCCAAAAATCTCTTCGTGCCAGTTTTACTGTTTTGTAATTACAAACTTTTAATTAAATATTATATATACTCATGAAATACGAGCAAAAAAACCCAAGTTGTTTCTATGAAAATTAAGTTGAATACTTTGGAAAGATCCCATAAAGGCAATTTACTTTTAAAAAAAAAAAAAAAGGGAAGAAGAAAGCAGCTGTCTATCTAGCCGCGGCTGAGTAGTCTGGAACAGGTTAGCGGGCAGGGCGGGGATGGGAAAACTCCCGGCGCTCTGCATTCAGGCTGCTTCAGAGCGTCTTCAAGTCCTTGGGTAAAGTGGCGGCCTTCCCAGAGGCCTTCTGGGCGCCTCACGGAGCAAAGAGAGGGCAGACCTCCCATGGGCCGAGACTGACAAAAACGGTCATGGTCTTACAGCAAAACTTTTGCCAGTGTCATTTATAATTTTCAAGATAAAGTATTGTTTACAGTGGGCACTACTTTGGCGGGGGCCCCCTCCAATGGGGATCTCACCCCGCGTGGGGGTGGCCTGTGCTCCGGGAGCCTAGGGGGAAGACGCCACCGCCCACCCCCGGCTGAGTGGAGAGCCACCCGGCTGCACCAGGACGGTGCTGCCATCACTGGGCAGGGAGCATGCCGGCCGCACCGAGTCACAGGGCGCGCCAGTGAGGGAGAAGCGCTCGGCTTCCAGAGGAAGCAGGGTTTGTACTCAGCAGACCTGGACGTAACCAATTCCACGACCTTGCTCCAGTTAACAAACGCGTCCGCCTCGTGATGGACAGCCCCGCAGCTCTGGCCTTCGCCACGGCCTCCCCTGAGCAGCAGTGCTGGCAGAAGAAAACCTCAGTGATGAGCCTGCTTTGACTCTAAACCCACAGCCTCTGCCTGGATTGGCACCCAACTCTGCCTGGCGATGCCACTGGGTTTTATTCTGGGAAACTTCCCCTACAGGACGGGCCTATTTGATATGGTTTCTTCTCGTCTCAAGCCTCTCACACCCATTCCTCCACCTCTTACTTTACTGGGAGAGTAGACACCATCTGTCTGACCATCTTTCCCCCACCTCCTCCCCTCCCCACTTTCTTCTCTCGCCCTCCAGTTACAATCAGGAAGGCTCCGTGAGGGCAGGGACCCATGTGTTGTCCTCGGTACCCAGCACGGTGCCTGGCACATAGCGGGCCCTCAAAACTGATGATGAATGAAGGGATCCTCCATTCTCTCCTGACTTACAGGTCACTCTTCATCCTTTATAACCCTCTGCAGGGGAGGGAGGAAGAGCCTATCACATTGGCTTAAGCATCCGAAATACTAAATAACAACAAAATCATTGTGTCTGCCTCATTCACGGATGCTGTACTAAGGCCAACTTGCCAGGCTCGTCTCAGTTTTGTTTCTGTCTGCCATTTGCGTTCGTGGGTGCTTCTCCCAGAAGGGTGTGCTCTGCACATCTGAATCCTCAGCGTGTAGCAGCATAGGCGGCCTCAACACAAGGGTGATGAATTGTTGAGTGTCCCCAAACCTAAAAGTCACTCTGGATTGCTCCCTTTCCTGCTCTTCCCACACCCAATCCACTAGCAGACCCCTTCAGCTTTTACCCCCATGGCAGAGATCGGCAAACTTTTTTTGTAAAGGGTGAGAAGTACATGTTGTAGGCATCAGGGCCCCATGGTCTCCATTGGAACTTCTCCATCTGCCATATGGTATGAAAGCAGCCGTAGACTCTACAGAAATGGATGGGCGTGGCTGGGTTACAATGACGCGTTATTTATAGAAACAGGTGTGGACAAGATTTGGCCCAGTGTGCAGAATCCTGCTGTGTGGTATAGCTCAAAACGGTTCTTAGCAAAAGAAAGTAATGCTGAGAAAAAGAGCCCTCCTTGGTGCCTTCTCGCCTCTTCCAGAAGTAGCTTGGGAAGGGTTGTGCCGCCTGATGCGGTCGAGAGCGCGTGTCTGCGTGTGAGGAGGATCTCCCTTCTCCTTCCAGCAGATGGGCGGAGCTCTCTTCCTGGCCCTTGGATAGGTCTCTCACTTCACGTCTTTTCCCAACAGGTTCATGTATTCTAGACACAAAAGCTGGTGCCCCGGCACTGCCACTTGTTAACTGGATGAAATTTTCTGAGCTACTTAACCATTAAGAATCTCTCCTGTCTCATTTGTAAAACCAGAGTAATGTTGCTCCCTTCCTCATGGTGCTGTGATCACGTGGTTAAATGGGAGCCTGTATCTGAAATGCTCCACACAGTGCTCACCGTGGCGCAACAGCTCACGAGCAGTTACAATTGTTAGTGCTCTTATCATTATCATCACTATAGACTGATGTGTGTCCCCATGTATAAATGCAGTGGAGGTTTGTGTTTAAGAGCATGGGCACCTGAGCCTGTCTGTCAAGGTTTGGATCCCAGCTCCACCACTTACTATGTGACCTTGGGGAATGGCCTCAGTTTACCTAACTTGCAAGGTTGTTATGAGGAGTAAATGAGTTATATATAAAGTGCTGGCAAACAGCAAGCCCTGTAGAAGTGTTTGCCGTCATCATCATCATCATCATCTTCAGGACCAGGACAGAGTCCACTGTCCCTCACCTTCAGCATCCGTGGTGTCCTGGTGTCCTGCTCAGCCCATGGTACCCCACCACAAAGAGTAAGTGGGCCTCCCCCTGCTCTGATAGTCTAGCCCCCCAACGCCCCCCCCCCCACTCCCCCCACTTTTCAGAGCATGCTTCAAAGCTGCTGCCGTTCTCCTCTCCATCCCCAGGAAAGCATCTCCTTTCTTGCCTGCTTTACCCCAATGGGTGAGGACCCTTCTCTTCCCGGGCTCCTCTTCCCGCCTCACCCCTTCTCCCTGGGGATATTTGTGTCTCTGGTGTTTATTTAGCTCCCACAATCAGGCTGCTTGTGCTGTGATGATTGGAGTCATACAAACCAGATAAGAATAGAATTCACAGTCATTAGCTCCCTTGGAGACCTCACTCACTGCCACTGCTCACGGCCTGATGGGTGGGGAGGGTGGGAGGGCAGGGGTTGGAGTTCATCCCTCTCCTGAACTCTTCCAGCATCTGCTGAAGTAGCTCACCTCCCTTAGCATTAAGTAGCCAGAAAGATGCTTCCTTTCCCTTGTTTATGTGCGATGGACTCCACTCCTACCGACGTACGGTGCCACTGTGATATCTGTGATTTCCCACCATCCGAGGAGCTGAGCATCCTTTGAAGGTCAGTGGATGCTCCTTGATTCCTAGAGATTTCTAGATACCGACCCCAAAATGGTCAGTGTTGCCGATGGAGGTGAGCGCTGGAACTGTGGCTGGCCTACCTTGGGCAGGGGCGATGGAAAAAAGGGATGTGACACTGGATATGTTCTCTTGTTTTCTGTTTTAAAACATGCATTTAATTAGCTAGTGGCGTGGAAACTGTTCTTAGAAGCTATGAAATTCTCCAGCTAGAGGAGGGTTAACAGAAATAAAATCTCCATACTACAAATTGAATGCTTTGTCATTAACAAAACTGTTATAAATTGCCTCTCTGTGAAGGTTTGCTTGTTTCTCTTTTTCCCCACCTCCAGGCCGCCTCGGGCCCTTTCACAGGTCGAATGCAGCTTGAATGCACTTTCTGCTTAGATTACTGATGTTAATTATCTCCTTAGCACCTCAGCCTCTTTGTTCAGAGCTCCAAGCCTCAGAGACCGGCTCCATTTTCAACTTCCCCCAAGTAGCCCTGAGCTTCTTTTTAAAAGAGGCACTCCTGCCAGGGTCTTCTTTGGCTCTTTCTAACTTGCTCACTCAGGTTCCTTCCTTCCAATGAGAGAAGTCTTCATCTTATCATCTGACTTCCAAGGGAATCAGGCCTTTATTCCTTCTGAACAGCCATCGGACAAAACAGAACATGAATGAAGCGAGCCTCTTCCCACCCCAAGACAGAGCTAAGCACTGTGAAAGCAGACAGGGCCCTTCTGGTCAGTGCAGTGCACTGAGCCGACAAACCGTAACTCTGCCTCCAAGCCCCACCCCTCTCCAAACACATGGGAGTGCTGGATAGAACACAATAGCAGAAAAAGGTAAAACACAGCCATGGCCAAAGTTAAGGGAGAGAAATCCCCAAAGCCAGGTTAACAAAGAGGAGACTCAAAGTCAGGGTGGTTCAGGAGCTGCTGAACCAAAATGGCTCAGGGAATTATAAAATCAGCCAGCGGCTGGAATTCTGATACCTGACTGGGGAGGGGAGTCTTGGCCGCAGGCTCCACGTAGTAGAGTTGAGTTGTCATAAAAGTTGTGAAGAGCTGTCCTATCCGTGAACAAGAATAAGAAAAACTCCACCAACCATCTTGGATTTTGATGAGGAAAGCTTGATGTCCACCCTGGCCATGGGTATACAAAGAGTCATTCTCAAAAAATTGGCATCCTAAACCAGTTTGACAGGCTTGGGTTCTAAGTTCCCACTACTCACATGGTACAGGGACCCCAACTGAGAAATTAACATAAAAACCAGCCAGAAGCTGTTGAACCTGCAAGACCGTGCGGATGCCTTGTGATAAGTGACCCTTCCACAGCCAACAGCACATGGGGGTCCCATGGGAAGTAATCTCTGAAGACAGGCTCACAGTCAAATATTGTATCACAAATGAAAACCAACCACCACATGGGGTGGTTAGCAGATACATTTGATCCAAGAATTGGGACCCTAATATCTGGATATAATAAAACAAATTGAAAGAAACTTTTTAATAAATATCCTTAAAATGTTAAAATATTAAAGAAGGCAGAGACACCAGGACAATATGAATAAGACTATATAACAAAACATGTAATTGTCAAAAAGAACATATGGAAATTCTAGAAATAAGAAATAGTCAAACTTAAATATTCAATGGAAAGTTGAATAGTAGCCTTTTCAAGGCCAAAGAGAGAATTAGTGAATTTTTAAAAAGCTAGATCTGAGGTATAATCTAGACTGCAGCACAGAGAGAGAAAGAAAACCAGGCCAGGAGGTGTGGAGGGTGTAATGAGGAGGCTGGACACACATTAGTAAGGGTTATGAAAGAGAGAACACGCTCAGAATATGGAACCATCCGTCTAGAATTCTACACCCAGCTCAACTGTCATACAAGAATGACGGTGAAATAAAAATGTTTTTAGACATTCTGAGATTGAATTTACTACTCACAGACCTACACTGAAAAAACTTTTAATGCAACTGAACAGAAAGAAGTAGATTTTAGAAACTAATAGTGATATTAAAACCTCCTGTGATTCTGATGCAAACTCCTGAATGAGATCCTCAGATTCAGGCCAAAACCTTAATTTTACTTAAGTGAAAACTGAGATGAGACTCAGAGAGGTAAAAATGTCTTACCCAAGGTCAGATCCAGACAAATTGTGTGCACCAAATCCAGGTCAAATTGTGTGAAAGAGGCAGAGATGCTTAAATGTTCTTATGTAATTTTCTAAGCGTCTGTCTGAGTCTGTTTAGCTTGACTGACAAGGACATTGACCAGGGCACTTAGAGAAGGATGGCGAGCAGGCAGGTGCGATGGTCCAGCGTGGGACGTGTTCAAGTGTGTCTGGGGCTATATTAATAGGGTGGATTCCCACTGGGGTTTTTTTTTGATTAAATAAATAAATTCTGTGTTTAAAAAACAAACCAAAAAACAAATAGTGAGTAAGGAAATTGGTTTATATATTGGTAAATCTAAGTGTCAAATATTTTAAATATTTAATTTGGGGAGTTTAAACATAAGATGTAACTAAAATGTTGTTTCATTGAAAATATTGTTTGTATGAAATTGTCATTTTTATAGGTTAATAATTGTTGAATATTGGCAATTTCATGTGGCTCAACTGAATAGAGAGCAGTGACCTGAAAGCTGGGAGGGCGACGTCACACGTACAGCATCGTAAAGACTCGCACAGCTCAGGAGAAAGACAAAGACAAGCCACATTAGATTTTGTTAAGTACGTATGTTAAAATGGTAAGGGCATATAATTCAATAAAAACGTGTATTTAAAAACTAAGTGTAATTTCTAGAAGGAAAAAAATAGAATGTATAACTATTCAACCAAAGGAAAAAAATGAATCAAAAAATCCTGGATCAATCCAACAGTAGGCAGGAAAGGAGAAAAACAGTAACAAAGAAAGGGCTTGTATTTGGGCTCTGACTTTGGTCAGACTGGAGTTCCAAGCTTGGCTCTGCCACTTCCCAGCTCTGTGGCCAGTGCCACGGGCAAGGTACTTACTGGACCCCCTTTCCGAGCCTCATTTTCCTCAACTGTGAAGTGCGGGCAATGGAATCCTTACCGGCTGGTTGTGAGCATTCACGGTGCTGGTGTGGATAAGGTGGATGGCTACAGCATACCCACACACAGTAGGTGCTCAGCGAGCGTCAGCCCTGCCCTCTGCCCTGTCCCGCACTGTCCTCCCCCTCACCAGTCCGCCCCAACAGCACATGTTGAGGAAGCTTTCCGTCCTCCTAACAGCAGCCATGGTGGTCCCCTGCAAGCCACGCTTCCTCGCCCGTGCTTGGTGAGGATGGCAGCAGCTGAGAGCAGTGGAGATCTTTGTCAAAGGACCCGAGTGGCATCTCTGTCCCTTATTAGCTGCAAGATATTGGGCAAATGATGAGTAGTCTCTGAACCTCCATTTTTCTCCTGTGTAAAATGAGTTAACAGTGATGTTTATCTTAGGGTTTTTTTCCATCAGGATTCAAAAGGGAAGAAGGACGAAAGCTTTGTACGCTTCGGAGGGCTCTGTGCCGTCATAGGAGAACGTTGATCCTGCAGAAAGCCTTCAAGCCCGTTTCCAGGTCTGATAAGCCCCGGCTCACTCCGGCCACTTCTGCTCCTTCCTGGGTCCCTGGGGATGCTCTTCTGCTGTCACACACCTTCATTTAGGCATCCGTTCTCTGGACACATTTTTACTGAGTGTCTGCTATTTGCCAGGCATTGAGGGAGGTCTTTGCCTTCAAAGAGCTCATGTGGTTTTTAACACTACTGGACATAAGAATCACTCGGAATAGTTTGCTAAAAAATGCCAGTTCCCCCAAAGATTCAGATTCAGTGGTAAGGAGTCCAGGAATGAGCGTTTTTAAGCTCGAGTGCCAGACTGTTCCGATATGAGCTGTTCTTGGCTCACACTTCCAGACCCGCTGACCTGGTTCTCCCAGGGAGTCGGAGGGGTGCACCTCTACCCCTCCGTGCCTGCCAACGTCCCCACCGCCTCGGGCTTTCTGTTGAAACTGTAGGGCTGAGAGAGAGGGCGAGTGGCTCCATTTGGTGATTTCATCCTCAGGAATGTGGGCCTCCTTACCTCCCACCTTCCTCCTCCGAGGAAACCGACCTAATGGCAAAACCCCGTAGGCCTGACAGACTGGGGGGAGGACCTGTCAGTAGCACGAGCGCCTGTGAAAGGTGTGTTTGTGAGGAGGGGGCCCTAAGTACAAGACCACGCGTGCACTTGTGCTCTGAGCCACTCTTGGCCGGCTGTGCGAATAGACTCTGATGTTCTTGTCTGCTCTGCTCAGATGCGATGTCTCTGGCCGTGTTAACACAGCGTCGGGTCCTGGGAAGCCTGGGTTGTGATGTTCTGCCTTCACTGTCCTTGGAGGAGACGGGCAATTCTGCCTCTTGGTTTTACAGGACTTCAGCGAGAGGATGAAGCCAGGCTTTCCAAGTATGAGAAACCCTGCTGGACCACGTGCACAAGTATGACGTGTCTGCCTATTTGCAGGGAGCAGCGCAGGGGGATGCACAAGGGCCTGGAGTCCAGCTGCCAAGTCCCTCACCCTTGATGCTTCTCTGCGGTCAGTCCATTCCGTGTTCTGGGCTAGCCCTTTCTCAGCTGCTTGGAAGTCCACATCTTCTTTCTCCTCCACACGTTTTGCTCTTGCTAAATGTCTTGCCAGCTCCTCCGTGCCTCCCTGGTCCTTAGCTTTTCACAGTCGTGGCCCACCACACACAGCTTTCTCCGTAGGCAGACAGTTTTTCAGCCATTACCTGTTCGACATTAAAGGGCTTTAGAAGTTCTCTAATAGAATGACTACCCTGCCTCAACCTCCCCCTTTCCATTTCATGGATGTGAAGACTGGAGTGCAGGGAAAAAAGTGACTCCTTGTGTTTGTCTGGTCACAGTCAGACACTGAGGTGGACCTCATCCTCAACAGCAGGTAGGCCCGAGGCAGAAAGGCATAAGGTAACATACAGTCAGACGCAGTCAGGGGCAGAGATTTAGGGAGAAGAGGAGGAGGCCTCAGAAATCTGCAGACACACCATGCAGTGGGTCTCTGAGAGTGACGCGATTGGTTGTCTCTAGTCCTCCTGGTTCTCAAAGCACAGAGCCTCTTTCTTTCCCTACACTCTCGTTTCCTTTCAGAGCAGTCTTGGAATTCAAGAGGGGCACGGACAAGTCTCCCCTCCTGCGTGCGTGGGAAATCAGCCGAGCCCCAGAACACTCATTGGATTTGCCCGGGGTGGTATTGCCAGGACTTTGAACCCAGGTCCCTGACTACCATCTCTTCGCTGCTTGTGTCCCCGTTGCTCCACCGTGAAGAGCCACTTTGTCAGTCCAGAAAGGCAGTTCTCCTCCCTTTGAGAAGCAGCAGGAAGAGGCAACAGGCACATCCCATTGGCCAGAATCCTTCTCTCAAGGTGGAGGCATCTCTGGACTTTGTCCCCATGACACAGAGACCTGGCCAAGAATGTCAAAGTAATGGCAGGAGATTGCTACCATGGGAGGAGAATGGCCCTTGTGCTGTGTGGCCTGGGGTTCTGACCACGTGGCAGGGACTAACTTCTGTCCTGTGCAGTCGGTGCAGCCCCATCCCCTTCCCTTTCTTTATCTGTGTTACCTCCTTGAGACTCGGTCTTCCGGAAATGATCACCTTGAGGGCTTTTAAGATCCCTGTTCATCAAAGAAAGCATCAGCCACGCTCACTAGGCTGTGCTTAAGGTGGGGAGAAAGTAGAGCCAGACACTTCTGAAAGATATTTAGCAGGAGTTTTCAGAATAAAACTTAGTTACTTAGAAAGCTCAATTTACCAGAACAATTCATTTCAGGAATGTTCCGGTTAGTCGGTTATGCTACATTGTTGCCTCCAAAAGCTTTCCAATAATATATAGAGAATAATATATATAGAATAATATACGTATATATAATGTATATATATAATATATATATATTATTCTATAAATGTATGATTAGGTATAATCATTAAAGGGGTCATTTCTGCCTCTTCCAGTTGGTTCTTAGGCCTTTACATTCTGGCTTTGAGGCAAATGGCACTATTGTCTGGTCACAGGTTTAAAGCATCTACGGCATCCTATTGCATAACACTGTAGTCTCTCAGGGTCTTGCCACCCAGCTAGTCACAAGCGAGCCTCTATCGGCCATTCTATCTTCTATCAGACCAGCTGCCTCCAGACAATGGGGTGGATGGTAGGATCACTGAATTGCACAGGCAGGAGCCTAATACTGCACAATTTTTGCACTGATTTAAATCCCCTTGTCAGAGGCACTGTGGGATAAGACACCACGGCCATGAATAAGGGATTCTGTAAGTCCCCTGATGACAGTGTTGGCGGAACAGTTTCAGACCAAGAAGGTAAATCTGCATAGAATCCGTATCTATTCCCGTGAAGACAAAGCGCTGCCTCCTCCAAGTGGAAGGAATTCAATAGCGTTAGGCAGTTGGCTGGTTCCCAAAGAATTGGTACCTTTTCCAGGCCTCAGTGTTGTCCTCTGCTGTCGGAAGGTGGGCACTCAGCAGCGGTAATTGCCAGAAAAACCTTGGTGAGGGGAAAGCCCTGTTGTGACCATTTCTGCCACTATAGCCACTCTATACGTGGGCTCACAGAGCAAGAGCCAGGGCGGCTGGGGAAGGAAGTTGAGCACAGCCGCAAGGTGGTCGTCTTGTCTACCTTATTTTGGAAGCTTCCTCCCAGTGAGTGATCACTGGTGATCATTTCATTGGGTCATAAATATCTTCCCAGTCTTCACTCCTTCCAAAAGTTGCATCCACGTCTTTCTTCCCCAGCCCTCTTGGTCACATCAAGCTTCCACTCTTAGTCTGTCCAGGTCCCTGACCAGTCAAACTAACCCGTTAGTCACTGCCCATGAGACTGCGTAGATTTGTACTTCAACACATCTGTCCTTCCAAGCAAATCAGATATTTTGTCCAAGTTTCTGTCCACTGGAAAGCTTTTCTTCATCCGTGTCTTTCAGGGCCATCCCTGAGTGGGGCTGTAATGCGTCAGCCATCCACTTCTAGCTGGTGCCAGCATACGAATAGACTTATCTATACACCGGGCCTACAGTCTTTCCTTCTTCTGTTAACAGGCCAGAGGGATGTTCCGTGGGACCTCTTCTGTGGGTTGAAGAAGAGATGGTGAAACAGGAGGAGTAGATGCAATGTGGAGTCTTGGTTTACTTGTGGTTCCCAAACCTTCTCAGGCCCAGTTTAGTATACACCGTCTCTACTTTATGATGGAATGATGCTGCGCACACACCTAACTCTATGATCTGGCGGATGACACTTAGTTCATAATGCACAGCTCAGGTCACATCATTACTTGGTATCCTTTGGTCAAAGGTTCAGCTACTTCAAGTATCATTGAACCTTCTGGGTCACAAGGCCTAAGTGGCACAGCAACTTGTACTTCATCCTGGGCTTGGCACAGGGTCCTCTATCGCTCTGGGACTCACCCTAAAATGGCAGCCTTATGGGTTGCTGAGTAAATGGGCCAGAGAGGAACACCCAAATGTGGCTTTCAAAAGTCAAAGAGACCCACTAAGCATTGAGCCTTTTTCTCTGTGGTGCACAGTGCAAAGTGGAACAATTTAACTTTAACTTTGGAAGGGCTACCCCAAGATGTTTTAGACCATTGGATTCCTAGGAATTTCACCAATGTGTCATGCTTCCAAATTTTGTAAGCTTTCTCTTTCTATCCTCTGTCATGCCTATATCTTCCAGAGACTTCAGGGGTTCTGGCTGCCTCCTGCTCACCAGATTCAGTCAACATAAGGACGCCAATATAATGGACCAGCATGAAGACCACAAGGTATCAAGGCTCCCTCGGGTTATATGAAAGCAGGAGAGTGGATATAACCCTGAAACCATGAGTATATACCACTGTCTCAGCCAGGTGGAAGCAGGCCGCTTCTGATTGTTTTTACTAATCAAGATAGAGAAAAAGTCATTAGCCAAGTCAATAGCTATATGCCAGGTGCCATTGCTCTAGTAAAAATACTACCTCCAGAATAACAGCTGCAGTCAACAGCAGCTACCTAATTGAGGGTAGCACAGTCCACAGTCATTCTCTACGACTTATATGGCATTTTCCCCAACCAGATAGGTATTAAACAGGGCTATGGTTGGAGCCGCCATCCCTTCCTCTTTCCCAGCTTTGATGGAGGCTCCAGTCTCTGCAGCCCCCCAGGAATGTGGAATCGCTTCTCGTGGACTCTTTTGGCAGGAGGGGCGTGTTGGCTTTCCAGAAGCTTCCTCTTGGCCTTTCTTACCTACTAGTTCTCATTCCACAGATCAGGGAACCAATGTGGGGATTCTTCCAGTTGCCATTTTGTCTGTTCCATGGGCCTGCTAGAGTAATTGTAAGACAGCTCAAGCCAAGATTTCATTTGTCATCAGACCTCATAAGTTCCCACTCTGACTGATGGATCATGGAGATTTTTAGTGTCCTCAGAAATTAGCATCTGTTCAGAGCTTGTATCCAAGGTCTGTATGTTTCCCTTCCCCTTGTGCCCAGTTGCCTTTGTAAATGGCCCCTCAGGTACCTCTGGGGAAGGCTCCATAGCAATTTACAGAATACGCTCTTGGTCACATTTTGGACTTCTTCCTTTAAGGGACTTGGCCTCTCCCTCGGTCAAAAGGTTCTGAGTTTGTGAACGACCTAATCTGAGCAAAATGGATGGGAGTGTAAGCCATAGTGATAATCTATGGCTGCTTGATTCATATTTCCACCCACCACAACAATAATTTTCCTGATTGTATAGACCTATGCTATCGAATGTGGGAGCTCCTAGTCACGTGTGGTTTTGAGCACTGAAAGTGTGGCCAGTCCTTACTGAGATATGCTCACATGCAAAATGCCCTCTGGATTTCAAAGACTTAGTACGAAAAAAGTAAAATATCATGTTAATAATGTTTTATATTGATTACATGTTGAAATGATAGCACTTTAGATATGAGTTAAATAAAATATATTTTAAATAATTGTAATAGTTTCTTTTTACTATTGAAATATGTGCCTACCAGCAAATTTAAAATTACAAATTTGGCTTGTATTATATTTTTATTGGACTATGATAATAGAGATTAAAAAATATCATAGTAGGTTGCACATCTATTTCCTCCCTTTGAACCCTCTGATCAATTAGTCACCACCATAAATCCGCATAGGACAGAACAATCTGATTACCATTCTATCGTTGTGGCTTACTAGAGCAATCAAGCCTGCCTTGTCCCTGACAGCCTGTCACTGGGCTTCCCACTTTTAGAATTAGGATTGGAGATCCCAGTTCCGCGGCAGCATCTCCCACCGCCATCTCTGACCCATAGAGGACAGCCACCAGAGCTTTTCAGGGATGCTGGTGTGCTTCTAACTGATGAAGTTTTAATGCTTTTGTGAAGGGAGTATCCTCCGGGCCTTGGAGAAGGGATTAAGCAGGTTACACTTCAGTTTCCTGTCACCCTAAACTGTGGATTCCTTCTACAATATGCTAGGGAAGTTCTGGCATACTCAGCCTCATTAGATACAAGGCCCTATTAAATCCAGATTTAATTACTCAACCAAGCAAACTATCAGAGCCACTCCCAGCCGCTTAAGCTACTATATTACATCCTGATCCCAGGTGAATTCACCCATATTGACAAATTTGATCCAGTCCAACTGCATTTCATCTTCCTGGCTTAATACTCTCGGAATCTATTTGCACATACATGTTCCCCGGGTTCCTGACAATACAAATGGAAAGATACTGCACTTCCTTTGCAGTATAACTGTCTCCTCCTGGAGATCTTCCTATCTTCCTCTGGGCTGTGATGAGATGTAACTCTCATTAGCAGCCTTGAGACAATGAGATAAGGCAAGGCTGGGTGTGGAGGACAGGAGGGTTACCTCTTGCAAGGCAACACCCTATGTGAAGTCATAGGAAAGTCTTCATGCAAGGGATTGCTTCCTCTAGCAAGGGAGATTCAGGGGGACTAGGCGTTCATGTATCTCAGCTTCATTGTGTCATTTCAAATGTCCTTATCCCAATCTCAACGCCCAGCTCCTTCCCAACCAATGCGCTAACATCAGCACAGAAACTTGGAAAGGCTGTACGTCTAACAGTCTTCATGGAGGAGGGGACACTGGAGGAGGCTGCAGTCCGTGGAGAGTCACAGCCACTGCCAGAGACGTGATGCAAGTGCAGGGAAGGGGCAACCTAATTGGAAGGCAGAGGACAAAGGAGCCCAGGTGATGCAGTCCCCAAAAGGACTGAGTCTCCTGGGCCTGAAGCTGGTGAAGAAGGGCTGAGAGTGGATTTGAGAGAAGAGGCAAACGACAGGTCACCAGCCTTGCAGGTGCTGCACTTTCCGTGAATAATCGCCTTCAACCCTTTTAACCTAATATCAGTAAGATATGTGCTGCTGTTATCTCTGGTTTAGAGGAAACAGGCTTGCTCAAGATTATACACATAGCAAACCGTGGGGCTGCCGCTTCAGCCGGAGCAGTTTGAACTTGGACTTTTATATCGTGCTGAAGGAGATTGAGTCAAGCTGGAACAGAGGTCCAGTTAGAGAAGTGGAGACAAAGTTGGGGTCAAAGCTTGGAGAGCCGTGAGAACTGCTCTAAGGAATTCTTTAGCTCTCTCTCCAAGGGCTGCCAGGGTCCACATCTCCTCCTGCAGCGCTTTCACAAGCCCTGTAGGAAGTAGGAAATCCAATAACTTTGCTTCCTCTTCTGAGCAGCCTGAGCCAGATAGGCAGCCTTGAAGAACCTGCCTAGCGCTCCAAAGCGTGGTCGACACCGAATGTTTGGGCCTCTCGGTATTCACTTCCTTTCCTATAGCAATTATTCTGTCATCTTGCTTTGGGGAAACCTCCCTTCCACTCCTTTCGCGCTTTATGTTTTGGGTTGAGTTCCTAAGCAGGCTGGCATATTGCATCCCCAGTGACAATGGTTGGCTAGAGATTGGCCCAGGACCCAGGTCAGGCCAGAAGGAGCCAACGAAAGTCAGTTCCTGGAATTTCATGAGAGGAATGAGAACCAGAGAAAAATTATGGTACAGCTTTTGCTGCCAGATTTCTACAAATGGAGGCAAGACCAAAGCCAACGTAGAGGAAGGCAAACTGAGAGATGACCAAAATCATGTCCTTGTGACAAGTTTGAGCCCTGGATCCAGCCATAGCCCATCCCTAGCTGGCCCATCCCTAGATTTTTTGTTACAAAAGCCATTAATTCCCTTTTTTATGCTTAGGAGGTTTCTGCCTTTTGTAATCATAAGGCACGCGTGGCAAGGTGAGGAGCTGGCCCTGCCTTCCCCAGACCGTGCTCCGGCCTTTGCGTTTTATCCCTCAGATTCTAGAAGCCTGGCAGTGCGGCTAAGGACGGAAGAGACCCGTGTGCTGGCAGAGGGCGAGAAGGCCTGGAGAAGAGCAATGTATCCTCTGGGATCAGAGACAAGATAAATGCTTGAATCAACACACACCCCCACAGAGGTATATTTAGTAAACTTTTTTTCTCACAGGGCTTGAAAGATCAAAATTGCTTTTTAAAAAATAATAAAAAGGAAACAGCCACTGTGGTTTCTTTTGACACCAGCCCAATTTCTTGGCTGTCACAATACCTCCAAATAACATGTGTAAGACTTCAGTGGGCTGTCTCTTTTCCCCTAAAATACAACAACAAAAATCTGCAGTTCCAGCTGCATAATCACGTGTGGTCGGAGGCTTCCTGAGATCTCTAACGTTCCCGATGGTTACAGACCTGAGGTTCTCCTGCAGCTGCAAAGTGGCCTTATACAAATATACTGCGGGCCAATGTGTAAACCAAGGCCAGCAGCCTGGACGCCTGGGTCCGTTATGTAGCGCCCTTGGACCACCTTTGAAATCCACCTGGTCAACCTTTACAACCGTGAGGATACCAGCCGTGATAACCTTCCTCACGGGAGGGAGGGCCCCTGGGCGGTTGAGGTTGCAAGGGTACGTTTCGCTGCACCCCCACTCCCTACCCCCGAACACACACATGCTCCCCAAGTCTCTGTATTCTCCTGCACTCTCCTTTTCCTTCTTCCAGGTTTAGCTCAGAGGAAAGAGTGTATCTTGTTTTACTCACGATGAGCCCTTCCGTCTACTGTTTTGATTCCATTTTACTCTTTGGAGTTAGTCTCCAGTGATTCTCTCTCATATTAAAAAAAAATTGCTTAATCTGCTTTATCAAAGTTTAATGTACATACAGTAAAACGCAACCATTTTAACAAAGGGTGACTTTCGACAAATGAATATGCTTGTGTAAGCACCAGCACCACAATCAAGATGTGGAGTGGTTCCATCACCCGAAAAATCTGCTTCGTGCAGTCACTTCCCCTCAAATCCACTCCCACCCCCAGCAACTGCTGCGGAGAAGCAACGGAGATGCTTCTGTCACTGTAGGTTAGTTTTGGCTGCAATAGTATCTTATACACATGGAATCATACGCTATACGCCCTTTGATGTTTGCCTTCTTTCCCTCAAGACTCATCATTCATGAGCTTCTTCACGCTGTCGTGTATATCAGTAGTTCAGCCTTTTTACCGCTGACTGCTATTCCGTTGTATAGACGTGCTACAATTTATCTTCCGTTTACCTGTTGATGGATATTTGGGTTGTTTTCAGCTTGGCGCTATTAGAAATAAACTGCTGTGAACACACGTATACAATCTTTGTGTGGATGTGTTTTCATTTCTCTTGAGTAAATAGCTGGAAGAGGAATTTTGAGTTGTGTGAGAAGTGTATGTTTACTTCATAATAAACTGCCAAATTGTTTGTCAAAGTGGCTGGACAATTTTACACTTCTGCCAGGAATACGTGAGAGGTCCATTTGCTTCGTATCCTGGCCAACACTTGGTATTGTCAGTATTTTTAATTTTTGTCGTTTCAGTGGATGTGTAGTGGTGTCTCATTGTGGTTTTAATTTTCATTTCCCTGCTGACTAAAGATGTTGGGCATCTTTTCATGTGCTTGTTGGCCATTTGTATCTTCTTTTGTGAAGTGTCCACTCAAATCTTTGGCCCATTTCTTTGTTCTCTTATTATTGAATTGTAAAAGTGTTTATATATATATATATGTACTTGAGAATATATATAAATATAAATATCTATAAATGTATCTTTATATGAAAAAATAATATATTAATATTCTATATAATATATATAAATATTTGTCTTTTCATTTTCTTAACAGTGTCTTTCAAAGAGCACAAGTTTTGAAATTTTGATGAAATCCAGTTTATCTCTGCTATAGATTTAACCTCTGCTGGCTCCTTCTCTTCAGCATACAAACATGCTCAAGCCCCTCCAATAGCTACTAAAAGCAAACTAAACAAAAAGAGCCGAACACGACCTCCTCCACCGCACCTCCTACCTCTTACCCAGACCACCTCCAAAAGCCCTTTATTGAACTCAAATCCCTTTCTAGCTACTGTTGTATTCTCTTCCTCTTTTCACAGCCAAGCAGTTCAAAAGAAAATTTTCTATCTCATTTTCTATATCTACATCTTCTAAAATCCATTCCCTCCTTAACCTACTCCCACCAGCCCACTGTGCAATCTCTGCTAGAGTCATGGACCCAGAGCAGAGCCAGGATCTAACATCCAGGGGAGCAGGTGCATACAAGTGTTACCACCCTTGGCTGGTGAGGGGGAGCAGGGGCAGGGCCTGGATGGAGGTGGGGCCTGTGTAGTTGATGGCGGGGACTGGGGAAGCCCTTTGGCTTCTTCTCTTGGTGTTTCAGAGTCTTGCTTTCTCTTGGTTTCCTCTGATGTCTTTGTGTTACTATCTAAATAATCATCACATCAACACGTTACCTTAAAAAAGATTGAGGAGTTGCCTTTGGACAGGCTAGATGGAGTGTCATTTCCTGGCCTCCGCTCTGAGTTACGCGCCCTCCTCCAGCACTTTCTTTGCCACCACGTACTCTCTTCCCACCTGCGGCATCAAGTGGACTCTTGGGGCTTCTCTTTCCTGACGCCCCTGCGGTGCTGGTCAGGGCCAACACTCTTTTTCTCCTACTCATTCCTCATCTCACTTAGCAAACACCTATTGAGTATTTATTGTGCAATAGAAGTCAACAACAAAAATTGTTGACTTCCGGGTATGTGTCAGATGATGCCTTCATGAAGTTCTAGTTGGCAAGACAATTGACTCATCCATCACCACAGTGGTAGACTAACACCCAAGTCGTCTTAGGGGAATTAGGGCTGATAAAGGAGCTCTAAGCACTGGAACAGCATGTGCAAAGGAGTATGAAGGCATGTGTAAGACAGGTGAAGTGTGAGAGAGCAAGCCATTTACAGGGGACACAGTTCAGATGGGGGGAGCTTAGGGAACCTGTGGGAAGTGTCACAGAATGTAAGTATCATAGGATGTATTGCCTAAGTCCCCAGCTGTCCACCAAAATCCATTCTCTGTTTTATCAGAAATCGGATTGTAGCCAAGCATATGGCTGGACTACATTTTCCACCCTCCTTGGTGTTAGGTGGGAACATATGACTAAGTTATCACCACTGGACCGTGAGCAGAAATGGTGTGTGCCCTTTGAACCAAGGCTTTTTTTGTTTTTTAAAAGATTGGCATCTGAGCTAACAACTGTTGCCAATCTTCTTTTTTTTCCTGCTTTTTCTCCCCAACCGCCCCCTCCCCCCCCAGTACATAGTTGTATATTTCAGTTGTGGATCGTTCTAGTGGTGGCATGTGGGACGCCTCCTCAGCATGGCCTGATGAGTGGTGCCATGTCCGTGCCCAGGATCCACACCAACGAAACCCCGGGCTGCCGAAGCAGAGCGTGCGAACTTAATCACTTGGCCACAGGGCCAGCCCCTGAACCAAGGCTTTTTAAGAGTAGGGGTGCCTCCTTCATCCTCTATTTCCCTTCTTAAGAACTAGGTAGAGACAATGACAAGGCCCTAGGGAGATGGTGGAGGCACAAAACGGAAGGAGCACAGGCCTTTGAACGACCTTGTAGAGCAGAGCCACCCTGCAAGCCTGAATAATTGGCCAAGACTGCTGTATGAGCAACCAATAAACTTCTAATGTGTTAAACCATGGGCAATTCTGAGTCATTTTTATTGTTGCAGTATGGCTTGCCCTACATCATACATTCTGATTATGGTGCACTTGTGAAAACTTCATAAAATATACATATATATAGAAAAAAAATGGAGTGAAACACACCAAGATGTTAATAATGGTGGTTATCTCTAGGTGGTGGAATTACGGGTAGATTTCTTTTCTTTCTTTTCCTTTTTTGTGCAATTTCTGCCTTTTCCAAATTTTCTACAATGAGTATGCGTTATTTTATAGTCATGACTAGTATAAATTCTCTAAATTCAGGTAGTTACAGAGGTAATAACAAGTTGAAAAAGAACATCAATACCAGAAGGCATGTAGAAAGTCTATTCAAGTAGTAGAAATTAAGGGTAGGAAAAAGCAAGAAAACAGTTTGGTTCCAAATTCATTGACGACCTGGTTGTGTGAAGAGAAAGAACAGAGACACAACGGAGGAAAGCCCTAGCACACACCTCGCCTGCATTCTCACCTGTGCCCAAAACTCACCCGCCTCACGCCGAGCCCCGTCGCTGCTGGTGGATGGGGCGAGGGAATTTTCGTTTTAGCTTCTCTTTGTGTTTTCCTTCATGTAGTCGAGGCAGCTGAGGATATAAATGAAGTTAACAGAGAGAGAGTTCTAGAACCAGAAGATGGATAAAGGGGAGTTGGGTGTGTGACAGGGGCACAGGTGGGACATGGATGCTGCCCACACTTCCTGAGACTTAGTCCTCTCTTGGCTTCCATGAGGACATGATCTCCTGGGAGTCTTCCTATCCACACCCCCACCCCCGCCACTGGCCCCTCCGGCCACAGACTACTTTCCCTTTGCCCATCTTTGTGGTTTCCCAAGGGTCCATCCTTAGGCCTCTTCTCATACCATGCTCCCTTCTGAAGTGGCCTCCTTGTCTCTAGTGTCTCCCCAAGTCTACCCTCCAGTTTCGCTCCAAATCCAGATGGACAACTGCCTCTGAGGCACTGTGATCAAACCCACCACTTCCTGCTTCCTTCTGGGGACCCTGTCCCACCACCATCCAGCCTAAAACCTGAGTGCTACCCAACTCCTCACACCCTGCCTTCTTTAAATCTTGTGAATGTGTCTAGTTCCCTCCATCCCTATTGGCATGGCCTCTATTCGGGCCCCCATGTTTTCTCATAATTCTAGAACAGTCCCCTAATTCATGTCTAGAAACTTAAGATACCCCATTTTTCCCACAGCCCCAAGAATGTATTTTTCTCTCACTTAAAAAAAATTACGAAACATTTCTTATATATAGAAAAGGACATTGGGAACAAATAACTCAATAATCATCTGTGTACCACCCCCAACCAGAAGTGACAATGAGAACATTACCTGCCCATTTTCTCACAGATAAATATTTTTAAAACACAGATTTACAATGTCACTTTCTTGATTAAAAAGCCTCAGTGGATCTAAACGGTGCTCAACACAACTCCCACACTCCTCACACTGTCTTTGAAGACCAGCCGTGGTCTGGTTGTGGTCGAGTGTGGGCTCTGCAAGGGGCCGGCCCCGTGGCCGAGTGGTTGGGTCCACCAGCTCCGAATCACTGGCCTGGTGTTTTGCCGGTTTGGATCCTGGGTGCAGACACGGCACCGCTTGTCAGGCCGTGCTGAGGCGGCGTCCCACATGCCAAAACTAGAAGGACCCACAACTAAAATATGCAACTATGTACTGGGGGCATTTGGGGAGAGGAAGGAAAAAAGAAGAGTGTGGGCTCTGCAGTCCCCCACTTATCGGCTTCCATAAGCAGCTTCTCAGTTTCTTAACTTCTCTGAGGCTCAGTTTCCACATCCGTAAACTGGAGTTAAGGTTACGGGGCTGTTTGGGGATTACTTGAGACGTGGACATTGCCTAGCACAGTACCTGCACATAATACACACGTTAGATTTCTACCTCTTCTATCCTGAATTCCAAGGCAAGAGGGGAAAGTGGAAGAAAGAGGAGGGAGGGAGCTTTCAGAGGAAGAGGAGAAGGGAAAGGAGAAGGAAAGAGTGGGAGAAGAGCGAAAGGAGAGGGACTGAGAAGGTGAGAGGAGCGACACCTCAACGGAGGAAGAGAAAATAACGAGGAGAAAAAAACAGCTAAGGAGGCGGTGCTTTCCCAGGGTGACAGGGGCCTGCTGTCTGAGGATGTGGTGTGATCCTGTGGGCTGAGGTGTCGGGGGAGAGTGGGGTGGCGATGGCTGGGAGGCTCCCCCGACCTGGGCCAACCCCAGGGCAGGGCCCCGGCCTGGAGCAGCTCCACCAGTGGGCAGTGTGTAGCCCTGAGCATTTTGCCCGGCAGTCGCCTCCTCCCTGGGGACCCTGGGCAGCACTGAGTGGCAGACGCCCAGTCCTTGGAGAGATCCTGCTGCTTGGTATTGGAGAGAGAGGACAGGCCTCGAGCTTTCCGGAGATTAATTTTTGATTTATTGGTGGTAACAATGATTTATTCTGATACACCCCCAGGGCAAAGAAACGGCTGTAAATATTTTAAATGCTGTTAACCGGTGACAGGAAACATTGCTGGTTGGGGAGCAGGGTAGATGGGAATTTCAAACACCGTCCCTAAATTACTTAAAGGCAAACTGAACACTTGCCAGCTCATGTAAGATGGAGAGAAACCTATTAAATTATCTTACTGACTTAGACCACGTCTTCTGTTCTCCCCATAGGGCCTGTTTGCTTCCCCTGCCGACCAGGTCGGCCTGGCGCTCACAGCCTGAGAGCTGAGGCAGTTCAAGGAGGCCACTTCCGGACTCCAGAGAGAGCATGGTGGGGCCAAGAGTCGCCTGGCCCAGACTTTCCAGCAGGACCAGGGAGCCCAGGACTGAGAGGGGTGGGGGTGGAGGGGAGCCTTGGACCAAGAGGCCCACCCGGGTTGAGTGACCACAGGTGAGACACTCTGACCCTGAACCTTGGTTCCTCCCCCTGTAAAATGGGATGACAATCCCTGTTGGTGCAGCGAGGTGCAGCCTGTGAAGTGGGGGAGGATGCGGTTGATCCTTGGAAGAAACAGCCCCGTGGGCTTTGCTTCCCAGCCTCCTCTCCTCTTGGTTCTCATCAGCCGGGATTGTCAGGCAGAGGAGAGACGGCTGTGTCCTCTCCCAGGATGGAATGAGCAGAAAGCTGGGAGTGGACGGTGGTGACGGTCAGTGTCAGGCTTCTGGAAGCGGGGACTAGGGTGAGGCCAGTGAGGCACTCGCCCGGGGCACAAAATTTAAGGGGGCAGCGAAACCTCAGTCATCGAGATAAATAACATTTTAATGCAATATTTTTAAAAGCCAAAATTAATACAAAAAATCCATAATGAACAAAATATCTAATTTTAAAATAAAGACAGGCTCAGTCCTCATCTCATAAAACAAGCCGTCTTCCCCTGAGCACGGGCAGGGCTCCCCGGGGGAAAGGCCGCGCACGGCTCCCGGTTGGCACCTGGCCCCCTCGGTCTCGCAGGGTAGGGTGTGGCTCCTTTTCCTCTCTGATGCAGCTTTCCCACTGGAGGCCCGAGAGCCAAGCAGCCTGCTCCTGGGCCTGGGAGCAGGGCAACACCAGGTGGCAATCCCTGCTCCATCATTTGTTAGCTGAGGGGTCTCGGGATGGTTGCCTAACATTTATTATAGGCCTCGGTTTCCTATCTGTGAACCTCAGTCTTCTCGTGTGCGCCTCCATGGGTCACCGTGAAGACGGAGGCAGATAATGTGCACAAGGCACCTGACACAGGGCCTGGTCCACAGTAAGTGCTCAATAAACATTAGTTATTATTTCTACCTGTAAAGTGGGCGTTGTGTCCCCAGTCCCAGAGTGAGACAAACTGTATGTTAAGAGACACAATAATACCCAGAAGGACGGAGGAAGAACCACAAGCACAGTGCCCCGCTCCATTTCCCCTACAGGAAGACAGTGCCTTCTGTCACCCGTCCGGCTCCTGAAAGAATTCTAGGCATGGCCTGAGCATCTCAGCCGGTCCCTCCCAAGAGAGGTTCGAGGCTGGACCCAACCTGTGGGGCCGCCGGTCACAGTGGGTCTGCTAATCCCAGCCACACGCTGCCTCGAGCAGGTGCTGCAAGGCCAGGGACAGGGCACCGGAAACCCGATGTCAGGCCAGCTGAGCTCCCAGGGGCCTGGTGATGAGAACTTCCTCGCTGCCACCACAACTGGTCCTGCCTCCTGTTTTGAGTTGGATCCTAAGTGCACGGAGCTAAATTTACGGCCTATCTTTATCGAGTGCATCATCCTTCATCTCATACATTTGGTTACAAACCTGCATGTAAAATGTACACGCTTATTTTCCCCGTCTCGTTTCCCCTCACTTGTTTTAATTTACTTTATGCTGCTTTAAATCTTTTTGAAACAAGATGGGGAATAAATAAATACATCCTATCTGTATTTAAACACCTTCCATTGTATATGTATATATGCCTGTGTATCTCTTTTCCAAAAATCACTGCCTGCTGATGCGTGCAAACGGCTGTGCTCGCGTGCGCTAATTGTGTAACTGACTGCATTTAAAATCGAGGGCTCTGATGAGTACCCAGGAAACAAGGAAACAGTGTTTTAGTTTTCAGCATAAAAGGCAGGGTTGAACCCAGGTGTCTGCCCTAGTAAGAGCCAATTTAAGGCCGTGATTTTTCAACTGGGGCCAGTTTTGCCTCCCAGGGGGCATTTGGAAATATCTGGAGACGTTTTTGGCTGTCACAACACAGGGTGGGGGAGGCAGTCTGGCATTGCTGCTGGCATCCCGTGGGCAGAGGCCAGGGATGCTGCTAAACATCCCACAGCGCAGCCCCACAACAAGAATTACCCAGTCCAAACGTCAGTAGTGCCAAGGCTGAGAAACCCTGACTCGAGGGTGGGCTGGCTCTAGAAGAGAAGAGGAGCGGAGGCTGTAGGTAGCAAGGGCGGTCTGCAAACCTGGGGCCAGCCTGCCTGGACCCGGCCAGGAGGAGGGAGCAGCTGAGCACGTGTCTCCTCAGTCACCAGGAGAGCCTGGTCTCCCACGGGGTTCCAGAAGGAAGAGCAGCTTGGGCACACAGCCCTTCTCCAGTGCCCCGTGAGGGGGCACATTTGGGTCGGCCGGGATGGGGGAGCCCTCCATTCAACAGTGGGCGTCTTCCAGTCTTGCCTCGGTCTTCCCCCTCTGGGGTCTCGGGTCCCTGTCCTGAGAGACTTCCAGCTGTGCTGGTCGAGGGCCCCCAGCAGAGGGTCAGAGGGGGAGAGAAGCGCAAGGCGGGGGCGTGGGCTGCTGGCCCTCTCTGCGGGGCGGCCCCAGGCTGGCTGCCTCCCTCAAGCGCAGTGGCAGCTCCTCTGCAGCTCGAGGCCCACCCTTCTTCTCCCCCAACAGTTCTGCTGACAGCCCGTGGGCTGCCCCGCTTGCCCCTTCTGGTGGGGGCCATCAGAGCCCGCTGTGCCGGCGCTGGGTCCTACCCATGTCTGTGGCTGCCCCGCCCCCCATCTTTGTGGACAGCCTGTTTATTAAGCCCTTCCTCAAATCCTCCCAGTCTGAGTGCGTCACCTGTCTCCTTCGGGCATCTCGGCCGTCACGCGGTCACACACTCATTTACCGAGTATTGGGGGATCACCTCCCACGTGCTCAGGCTCTGTTCCAGGGGCCTCACCGGTAAACACAACAAGGGCCCGCCCACCATCCTCTCATCTTCTAGCTGGCGCTGGGGAGCACCTGGGGGCCCTGCTCCTGGTGGGCCAGTGTCCGTGTGTCTGGCTCAGCTTCATGCCTGTTGCATGTGGCCTGAGCGAGGGCTACTTTGGGGGTGTGCCAGGCGCTTCCTGAGGCTGCGCCGCCTGGGGAAGAGGCAGCAGCTGTCGCCCTGACCACTACGCTCTGCCACCAGTCAGCTCTGCACACCTGGGCCAGCCACTCAGCCTCTCTGGCCTTCATTTTCCTCGTTTGTGAGGTGAGGGGCTGCCCTGGATAACCCACTCGCAGATTTTCGTATTTGGAGTTAAACTGTCCAGGCCTGGGTTGCTGCCCCAATCCTGGGTTGGGGGCAGCAGAAGCAGGCATTCTGTGCACATCCCAGGCCTTCCAGGGAGCCCTGGTGGGGGCGGGAGAGGACTGGGACCTCTGGGTCCTGCTGTTGGCTGTCCTGCTCACCGGCGGGGGTGCAGAGGCGGGGCGAGCTCCTCTGGGTCCTCTGAGGCCCTGTGACTCCCCCACATCCTCCGCTGCCAACTGCATCTTTTCTCAGGACTGCATGTCTTCCTAGGTCCAGGAAGCCCTGGGCCCCTTAGCGCACCCAGGGTGGCCCAGCTGGCGCCAGCTGATAGGCCTGGGCAGCTTCCTAGGCAAACATATGAACAGAGCTTTCTGGATGCTACCAGCCGGCAGGGCCTGCCAGAGGCAATGGAGTGCCCTGCCTCCAGGCGCTGTTGCATCCGCCAGCCCAGACTTACAGGCATCTCTCCTGCTCTGACAGACCTTCAGGGCTAGACCCCCAACAACCTCACTTTAGAGAGTTGTTGGAGATCGAAGGATGGCCAATGGGGCCACGGGCAGTGGGCAGTGCCCACATCAGGCGTGAATAAGCACGCATTTGCTGAGTGTGTGTGGAGTACAGTGTTCCTGGCCGGATGCCTTCAGAGAGAGCTTCTCCTTTAATCTCACAGCTCCTCAGTAGGTGTGATCATATACAGCCCTCTCTGTCTCTCTGTCTTTTTTTTTTGGTGAGGAAGATTAGCCCTGAGCTAACATCTGTTGCCAGTCCTCCTCCTTTTGCTTCAGAAAGATTGTCACTGAGCTAACATCTGTGCAATCTTCCTCTATTTTATGTGGGATGCCCCCACAGCATGGCTGGGTGAGTGGTGCTAGGTCCGTGCCCAGGATCCGCCGGGCAAGCCCCAGGCTGCTGGAGTGGAGTGTACAAGCCCAACCACTCCACCGACAGCCTGGCCCCCTGTACAGCTCTCTCTTGACGAAGACTCGGAGCTTAGAGAGGGGAGGTGGCTCTCCCAGGGTCACATGGGTAGCACGTGGAAGAGCAAGGGTTTGAACCCAGGACCATGGGCTCTAAACCCTGAGAGCTTCCCATTGCACCACACGCCTCTCGCCTTACAGAGACCACCTCACCCCAGGCCCCACAGGGCCTGGCCCCTACCTCACTCCTCGGTCCCAGGGGAAGAGGCAGGGTTACACGGGAGCGGCCAGTGGCCAGCGTTAGTCTGTCGGGCTCTCCACGGTCTCAAGGACCTCAAGCCAGTCTCTTCAAGAGGGCTGGGAGTGCCCAGGGCTGGGGAGGCCACGCCTGGGGAGCAAGACCCCAGAGCGGCTGCCCCTGGCCCAGAGCTTTCTGGCTAGGGCCCACCTCATCTGATGCTAGGCAGACGAGTCCTGTGGGGCCTCTTCTCGACGTGAGCAGAGGGTAAGGCAACAGGCGCCCTGGCTGGGTCTGAGGAATCTCCGCCTGGGCGGCGGCTGTACAGCGGCCAGTGTGGCTACCCCGCCAAGCAGGGACAAGCTCTTTCCCCTTCGAGGCTGCAAGTGGGCAGAGGTGGGAAAAGGCCCTTTTCTGCCCTTCCAACTTCTCTTCTTGGCTGGGATGGAGAAGGCCCTCCTCCTCCCTCCCTTCTTCCTTCCTTCCTTCCTTCCTTCCCCCTTCCTCTCCCTTCCTCATCTTACCCTCTCCCCCGATACAGACTTAGCTACCGCTGTCCTTTGTGCTCCCAAGAACCCAGTGCACACCTTACCACAGCTGTCACTTGGCCTGACAATCGCTGCTTATCGTCTGTCTCCCACAGCCTCTCTGAGCCCATTCCCTGGCCTGGCCCGTGCCTGGCGGGGTAAAGCCCCCTCCCAAGTGCCTCGGGAGAACCCAGTGCCCCTGCGTGCTTCCTTCCACCCGTGTGGGGACTGCCTGCTCCATGCCCGGCCCTGGGCTGTGCTAGGAGAGATGTGCGGGATCTAGGGGACTCCCCTGCCTTCAAGCCGCCTCCGCTGTCCACAAGGAGATCAGGACAGTGTAGAATCCAGCAGGATTATACAGAAACCTCAAAAATACTATTACGACTTTCAGAGGGAAGAAATGAGTGAGGGCTGAAGTTGTCAGAGAAGTCACCAAGGAAAAGACGGGATCCTGAATGAGGCCTGGAGTTGGATGGCAGCAAGGCCATTCCAGGCGGGGGAGGGAGGGGCACAGTGAGGGCAGGGGACATGGAGGAGACGGCCTGGCCAGAGCAGGGGCTCGGCGCTGGGGAGAGGAGGGGAGGACGTGAGGCCGATTCCTGCTCAGCCCTGCTCCTCGAGCACCTGCTGTGTGCGCACGCCGACTGAGACACCTCACAGGCATGCTCTCGCTCCTCATGCGGCCTTCGGGGGAGGGCAGGCCAGCCCTGGCTCTGTTTTACAGGACACCGGCAGGGCGGCAGGGCGTGCGGAGGCTCTGAGGTTCAGCAGATGTTCGAGGTCAGAAGACAGAAGGGCGGAGTCTGAAGCAAGGCCTCCAGTCCTGCAGTGGAGGCGCTCCGGGGACGGTGGCCGTGGGGTGGGCAGGAGCTGGGTGCTCATTCGTTCACTCAGCAAGCAGTTCCTGAACCTGAACGCCTCAAGCTGGGTGCTGGGGCTATACCCACGAGCAAGGCGGCAGAGCGCCTGCCTTCCCGGAGCACGGAGACAGACTCTCAATTTTCAAAAAATCATATAAATATTTATATGTATGTAATTAAAATATGTATTTTATTTTAAACATAGACCTCATTTTTAATACATATATATGGATTTTGAACAAAAAGTGCAGGGCACTATGATAGTAAGTAACAGAGTACTGGGCGGGTGAAGGCGGGGGGTCCAGATTTCTTTGTAGAAGGTTCTTAAGGCCCTTCGCTGGGAGCTTCTGTCAAAGCTTGTTGGACTTTGCTCTGGTATGTAGCGGGGTGCCGGTAAAGGGTCGGCAGCTGGCTGGAGATGGGAAGCCCTGACTCGTGACAGTGCCACTTTCCTCAGTGTGAACATGTCCACCACGCCCAGCTTCATGCCACCCACTGAAGGCCCTCAGAGCAGAGCTGGGAAGACATGTGCACAGCTGGCTCCCAGGGGCTCCTGTGAGCGGCTCCCACGTGCTGCTGAATTACATTTACTGGGAATGGAGGCTTCGAAAGGCTTGATGGAGATGATGGGGCTCTGAAGTACCCCCGTCACCCCTCAGTGCTGCCCCTGGGCTATCCTACTCTGGACAGATGGGAGAGGGTGCTCCTGGCCTCCAACTGGGCTATGTTTGGCGACTGTGCCGTGGGTCACCTGCTGACCCCTAGAGATGAGCACAGAGTCCAACCTTGCTACCCTCCCACCCCCTGTATGATCACATGTCACCTAGTGATGGGAACACGTTCTGAGAAATGCGTTGTTAGGCGATTTCATCGTTGTTCAAGCATCACGGAGTGCACTCACACAGACCTAGATGGTATTGCCTACTACACACCTAGGCTGCGTGGTGCTAATCTATGGGACCACCGTGATATGTGCCGTCTGTCGTTCACCAAAATGTTGTTACACGGCGCGGAACTGTACTCCCAGCCAGGGTGTCAGATCAGGTGAGGCTCCTTCCAGGTCTCTGTGCTTACATACTACTCAGGGTCCCCAGCCCATCGTCAAGGCACCCTCTGCAGCAGGTGACCAGGATGAGTGGCATGTCCCCTGCAGACCTGAAAGCTGCAGCTTCCGTGTCCACCAGCAGGCCCAGCCTGCACACACGCACTCGGACACACATCGGCGGGAGCATAAATATTTATGACATGTAGCTCATGCAGTTGGCTTATAGGATTCCCAGTGCTTCAGACGGGAGCTTTTTGCACAAGAAGGCTTTTATCTGGGGAGAGGTCCTGGACAGGGCGGGGGATGTGGGCAGCAGAGAGCAGCATCTTGGCCTCTGAGTGTCCTGGAGGCCTGCCCTTCGCTGCAGCAACCCGAGTGTCTGAATCGGAAGGGAAGGCCAGCTGGCAGCAGCCACCTTTGAGGCTTTTACTCAAGAAGCCCCTCCCTGGCTCTGCGGGCCGGGCCTCAAGATGAAGGGATCCATAATCAGAGGGGTCTACGGTGCTCCCAACCCGATGCCTGAGCCTGAGCCCTTCTACAGGGTAGGGCAGAGGCTTCTCACTCCCACCGCCACTGGCTTCTAGATTTCCTCCAGCGCTGAGCCCAGGGAGGAAGTCCTGGATGACTGCCTCAAACCTCCCAAAGATCCCGGGATGAAGTCACCCCAGCACCTCCCCAGCACACAGGCCACACATCAGGAAATGCGGATATTTCAGATGCCAAATGGGATAATCAAGAGCTTGTACAGGTCCTGCATGGCCGTACCAGCCAATACCCTCAGCGTGACCATACTTCTGAGCATCGTGGGACAGAAGATATAGCATCCTCTGGACTGAGTGGGGTGGTGAGGAGTGGTGAGCAAAGGAGTGAGAGAGAGGGGTGGGAGAGGAACCAGCTTGTGCCTGGGCCTCCAGCCTGGAGCGCACCTGGCCTAGGGAGCACCCACAGGGGCAGAGCCTGAACTGGAGAGGACCGGGTTCCCTGGAAGGAAGTAGGATGACTTCTGGCGGGACTCTTGATAAGGCAGGATCTAATCACTCAGAGCCCCACGTCCATCCCCTTCCAACCCTACACCCTAAGCTACTGCCTCTCTCAGCAGGGTCTTAGACCCTGCACACTATTTACCAGTATCTAACATCATCCTTTTGTCCCTTTGGCAGCACCAGTTTCCTTTCTCCCACTTGGACAGCATCTCTGCTGAGGAGGAAAGAAAGAAGGGTGATGAAGAGTATCAAGGTTAAAAGAGACGACTAGCTGTAAAACCAGCCCGGCGCCCCAGACGCTCATTTATCACTAAGGCTGAGCCATTCTCCTCCAGGAAAATGTCCCTCGTTCCACACACCCGCAAGCCCAGGGTGACCTCCTCCTCTGCGTTCTCCTAAGACCCCAGGCGTCTCCCTATCACTGTGCTAACAACATTCTATTGATTTTGCTCCTGTGGCTGTTTCCCCAAAGACTGTTAGCTCCTTGAGAGCAGAATCTGCATTGTTTATCTGTCTCTGAATTCGGAGTGCCCGCCACAGTGTCCAACACGTAATAGGCACTTCATAAATATTTGATGAAAGTTCCCCTAAGCTTGTGAAGTTCACAAAAGTAAATGTAAGCCTTGCTACACATGTATTAATGGTTGAGGTGGGTGCAGTAAGAGAGGAAAGAGATGTGCACGCTTTTGTGCGTGTTTCCAGAGGGCCGGGACGGGAGCCCAGGACCAGCAACTGCCTCGAAGGGAGAAGGGGCAGCGTTCTGAGCTCCTGGGATGACGCTGGCTGCAGGCTGCCCGCTCTGCTGGTCTGCAACGCCACCGCAGGAAGGGCCACAGTCCCTGCAGCATAGAAGGTGACCGTGCCTCCAGTCACCAAGGACCAAGTGCCAGTATAAGTTGGGTGGCCAGTAAAGACAGCAGGGGCGTTATTCTCTGTTGAGTGGCCACCCAGCAGCTGAGAACTCAAGAGTTCTTTCTGGAGCACCCACTCTGCTCTTAGCATGAAGGGGGATGCCCAGCCCCCATCCCATGGGAGTTCTCAGTGCCGTGAGGAGCAGCTCAGCCAGGGTGTAACATCTGCACTGTGTAGTGACCGTGAGTGTCCTGGGAAGTCAGGGGAGGGAGGAGTGACTCCTTGCCAAGGACACATGACGCTCCGGGTGACGCAGGGAAGTCCAGACAGCTCTAATGGTGCACGTGGAGAAGCAAGTACCGCACAGAGCCGCCAGGAGAGACCCCCGCCCCCTGGCCCGTGGGGAACGGTGAAGGCGGCCTCATGGGCTTGCCGGAGGGGGTCGGAGGCTTGACTGAGCCTTCAAGAAAAGGGATTTGACTAGGGAGAGAGAGCAGAAAGGGCAGACCCAAGGACGCTCCATCCGCTCGAATCTGAGAAGGGACGGGGTGCTTGGTCTGCGCCCTGGACGCTTACCTCCCTATGACTGAGTTTTTGAAAAAGTTTCAAGTTAAAGCATTTTTAAACTGTAAATAGTTTTAGAAGGGTATTGATTGAAAAGCTGGTCTCCCTCCTACCTCGACTCTTGGTCCACAATTCCTTTCTCAGATCCCATAGTACCTCTTTATTATCATTCCAGACATTTCTAAGAATATAAAAGCTCATAATTTAACACAAACGGCAACGTATTACACATAGTGTTCTGTGTCTTTTTTTCTAGGGGGAGGTATGAACACAGTCCTGCACTACCACAAAGTTTGCAGTCAGGTGTCCCATATTTGGGGACATTGCAGGGGTCAGCACATCCAGAGTGCAATGAATGAGCCCCCACCTAGGAAAACCACCTTCGTGACACGCTACCTCCTCTACCAGGGAAGTATGTCTTTTTTAATTAGAAATGTGTAGGTGGCTTCTCTATTTCAGTCCACATAGAATTACCTTAATATTTTTGATGGCTTTATCGTATTCCATTGAATGAGTATGACAAATTAATTAACCAGATCTTTGTTGATGGACATTTAGGTTATTTTCAATTTTTTGCTATTATATTTGTGTTTAAATAATATTCTTGAATATATGTCATTTTACAATTGTGCATCTATAGGAATAGCTGGGCCAAGGGGCGTGTACATTTTAAACTCAAGGGATGGTGCCAAGAGCCCTCCACAGAGGCACCACTATATGAGAGCACCTGCTCCATGCTCACTACTGTGTCAAACTTGCTTCACGTACTGAACTTCCACGTGTTTAAAAGGCATTTATTTGCATTTCCTTTTTTGTGAAATGCTTAAATCCTTTCTCTATTTTTTCTATGAAATTGTTGGTCCTTTTCTTATTGATTTGTAGGAACTCTTTATTAAGGTAACCTCCTGTTTATGATGTTGCAAATACTTTTCTAATCTGTCATTTGTGCCTGTGCCTTTTCACAGTGTTTTTTGCCAAGAAGGAATGTTTGGTTTTCACATGTCTGCGCTTATCAATTTTTTCTTTTATGACTTCTGAGTTTGAGACATACTTAGATCTTGCACACTTCAAGATTGTAAAAACATACCCCCATATTTTCTTCTGGTACTTGTGCACCTTCCATTGCACAGTCATGCGTCACCTAGTGAAGCAGATACCTTCTGAGAAGTGCATTGTTAGGCGATTTCCTTGTTGTGCGAACATCACAGAGCGCACTTACACAAACCTAGATGGTGCAGCCTACTACACACCTAGGCTATATGGTACCAATCTTATGGGACCACCATTGTATATGAGGTCCGTCATTGAGCAAAATGTTGTTATGCGGCTCATGACTAGTTTTGTTGGTTCTTTTTTGCAGGGAAAGATTTGCCCTGAGCTAACATCTATTGCCAGTCTTCCTCTTTTTTTTCCCCCTTCCCAAAGCCCCAGTGCATGGTTGTACATCCTGGTTGTAAGTCCTTCTAGTTCCGCTGTGTGAGCCGCCACCACAGCATGGCCACTGACAGAGGGTGGTGTGGTTCCGTGCCCAGGAACCAAAACCGGGCCGTCAAAGTGGAGTGCACCAAACTGAAACAGCTGGGCTGGCTCTCTTGACTGTGTTTTTAAAAATTTGATTGATGATCCAGAACAAATTTTGATTTTACACATGACTTTGCTTTTTTCATGTAACAATGTAGCTTGGATCTCATTCTTAGAAGCATATGAAAGTTATCTCATTCTTTTTACTGTGTGAATAGTTATTGCATCATATGGATTTACTGTAATCTATTACCCAGTTCCCCAAATTATAGATAGGTTACTTCCATATAAGGTGCCATGATAAACAATAATGTAATGAGTAACCCCCCAAAGACATCTAGAAGGTAATTCAGTTTGACGCTTCTGAAATTATCATGTGCCAGGGTCCAGCCCCAGCATGAACAGGGTCTCCTGAGGGATGGACGGCGTCGGCGAGGGAGGAGGCAGTGAGACAAGGAGTTTGGTGTCCAAGTCTAACTTTATTTTGTGTATGCATGATTTATATAGGGCTCAGGGTATGCAAGGATGATTTCATGAAACAGTCCCAGTACATATTTTTGGCTCGCGTAAGTGGGTTTTTGCAAGGTAGACAATAGTCCTAAGAGCAATTGATTGTGTGTAGGCCCGGGGGGAGTCAAGCTTCTGTAATTCTTTACTTCAAGGAGGCCGCTCCCAGACGCCTCCTGACTCAGTGGGCCGTGGCAACCACCGTCCTCCCAGAGAGATCTGTGGGGGCCACAGATTTCTTTGTTCCCTCTCCACTCCCATCGCTTCACCCAACCAAAGGACGGGTCAGAATGTTCTTTCCCTAGAAGACGTTTTTCCCCAGAACTTTCCCTAGAATATTGCATTGTATCATTCTCATTCCCAGGGCCGGGCTGACTTCCCCTGAAATAACCCCAGGTGTAGAACAGAGTGAGCAGAAGCAGAAAAGTCAGAAGTACCAGGGAGACTTGTAGCAGGGGCAGCCTGGTAGAATCCCTTGAGGGTCGTCTTGCGTCCCCTCGTCTCTCTCCCGGACCGTGTCACAAGGCAGAGGCTTAACTTGTAGGCTGACGGCTCCCGGCAATCATGTGCTGAAAATCACATGGGATCTTATTAAGATGCAGATTCCGATTCAGTAGGTCTGGGTGGGGCCTGAGAGCCCGCATTTCTAATAATTTCCCAGATTACGTGATGATTCTGGTCTGTGGACCACATTGTGAGTAGCAATACTTCTTGTCTAATTCTTGAGTTCTCTTTTATGCATCCCATCCACTGGGGAGGAAGTAGCACTCATGAGCCAGTGCATTCCATCCTTGAATGCCTCCAGTTCAGGTTCTTCATATTAAGTCAAATCTGTATTTCTTGGCCTTAATTTTACCTCCTGGATCCAGATGGATCAGAGCTGAACACTCACTCTCATGCCAGCCCTTCAAATTTTTGCTAGCCAAGTTTCTTTCCCGCGTTTTTTTCTTCAGGCCGACCTTCTCCTCTCACCGCCTCCCATATGGCAGGGTTGTGGGGGGCCAGGGCGGGGCGGAGTCATGGGGAAGCGTGCTGCCCCTCCCCAGCCTCCTCCTCTTGAACTCCAGTCTCTGTTGTAAGTTCTTCCCTGTCTGCTTGCCCAGGTACGGTCACTAAGTCTTCTCAGTGCTAAAGGTCAAAGCCATGTCTTGCATCTCCCAGCCTCTGAAGAGGACTCTCAGACTGACAGCGGCGAGAGTGGCAGGTTGGGGTGGGGACGAGCCTGCAGAACTGGAGGAAGGAGGAGAGTGGGCCCAGGGCCGTGCTGGTAAATGCTCAACAATTGGCTCTCCAAAAGCGGCAGCAGCTGCTCCCCTGACTTGTAGCGTCTGCTGATTTCCATGGTGTAAATTCTCCTGCCGCGACCGATTTCCAGCCAGCGATGTGATGTCACCGTGTGCGGTGGCACAGCGTTATATAGGATTTCCACTGTACAGACAGAAGAAACGTAAGTAACCGCAAGGACATAGATAACAGATTGTAGCATAACAGAAAGTGATGAGTTTTTAGTGTGTATCACCTTTGTTTAATGTAATTTATTTAATTGTAAGGTTTTAACGAGGGCTATGTTTAACGACTGGCTTGCAAATGTTTTGACAATTTCACCCCGGCTCTGGTGAGCCTGTGGGAGCCAGCTCCAGCCAACCCTGGTGGGCGCCCATCTGGAAGTCCAGCCTCTCCTCCTCCTGCGCCCCGGGAAGAGAGCCGGCAAGCCCGCCCCTGCTGCAGGCCCCGCTGCGCGCCGCCTTTGAGAACCGGTTCGTCTCGCTCCCGCCTCGGTGCCGTGCTGCCCCCGCGCGGCGGCGCCTGCCCTGCGGCGGCCCGGGAGCTGCACCCCCGCAGCTGCACCCCCGCAGCTGCACCCCCGCAGCTGCACCCCCGCAGCCCGCCGGCTCTGCCCCAGGAGCCGCCTTCCCGGCGCGCGGACGGTCGGCCCCGGCCCTCCCGCCCTGCTGCTTCCTCTCGCTCCCGGATTCGGGGGTTGCCCCTGAGCCTGCAGTTCCCGCGGGGCGGCGATGAGCAGGGCTGACGGGTCTTTGCCTGGCACCGTGGCCGCACCGCGTGCCTCGGCCGGTCAGCAGCTTCAGCGTCTGCACCTGCGTTGTCAGCCTCGTCCTGGGCACCCCTGAGAGGGAGCTGCTCGGGGAGAAATTCTGACTCAAGCGCTTAGTCTGCTGCTTTTGCTTGGGGCCCCAGAGGAAGCTCTTGCCAGTCATCTGGGTTAGAGCCGGGGCTTCCTGTCGTCTGAGAGCGGCTGGGAAGAGGAGGGAAAAAGAAAAGACCAGCACAGCACCGAGGCTTCCCCCACGTCCCGGGGTCTTCTCACCGGAATAGTCCCGATCAGACCTGAAAGCTCCAGGCCAGTGGACTCTAGGATCTCCTGAGACAGTGGGCTTCACACCATATTGCCCAAGATCCTCAGTAAGAAACACCTGTTACAACGTAACCACCCAGAACAGCTCGTAGGGAGGGTAGCGATACCTGCCTTTACTAGGCTCAATGCATTTTGATATTTCCATAAATCTCTATCCTGTCCTTTCTATCAAAAAACCACAAAATCCTCGACACAGCTTAATAATAGAATTCACAGCTCAGTAATGGGTCTCCGCCCGCATTTTGCAAAGTGCTGGCCTGGGCCAACCTCTCGTTTCACTGAGAAGAAACAGAGGGCAAAGAACAAACTTGCCCAAAAGCAAATCAAGGGCAGCCCCGGACTCAGAATTCAGTCCCTGAGCTCTTCTGCCCTCACTCCAGGGCCTCCATCCCAGGGCTCCCTCTGCACTGAGGCCCAGAAGCCTCACTCTCTGTGGCCCTGATCCATTTAGGACAGGTTATCGGGCTCTGACCGCAGGCTCCTTCATGCCCTGAAAGTCAGGGGTTGTCAGCTGCTCTCTCTCAGGTCCTCCCGTAGAGAACTTCTCCTGTCCCAGCACAAGGCGGCAGCAGAGAGAAGCAAACGGCCTTGCTTGTCGGAGGGAAAGGGCGCAGTGGGCTCCCGGCAGGCGCTTTCACCTCAAAGGCAGACGCTGGGAGGCAGTATTTTGCCAAGAGCTTTGGAACTTACCTGCAAAGGTTCAAGGGCGTAGGGGGTACGCTCTCGGCCGACAGTGCCTGAAGCAGCGCTGCTGAGTGAGCGTAGATGGGAATACGAACCTGAACAACCTTCCTAGAAAGTGCTCTGTCGTTATGTTTCAAAATATTTAAATGTGCAAACTCACTGATCCAGAAATTCCGCTTGTTGTCCAGTCCATCCCGCCTCTTAGCGCCCTGTGTGCAGCAGAGCGGAGCCCTGGCCGGTCTTTCTGTGCCATCCTCTCACCTTCCGGCGCTCTATCAGACAATGCTCCTCTGCTCTTTATGGGGCTTTCATGGCCAAATTTTTTAGAAGAGGTTGGCCAGGTCCTTCTTCCCAGTCTGTCTTAGTCTGGAAGCTCCGCTGAAACCTGCCCACCATGGGGGACCCTGCTGGAATGTGAATGCCTGTGGCAGAGCTTCAGCCTCACAGCGACATGCAGCCGCCACAGTGTGGCAACTGACAGATGTCCCACTAATAGGAATTTAATATAAGGTGCTAATTATGTATACAAAGATGTTCACACAAAATTATATATTTTTAGTGAAGGATCTAAATAATATCAACATGGAATTAGTTTTAAACTTTTGCTACCTCCGCAACAAAAAATGGATACAATGCAGCCATTTGGTATAATGAAGTAGAATGTAAAAAGCAGTTTAAAAATAGCACGGGTGCAATGCCCCCATTCGTAAAGTGTCCGGGGATTCTCTGGGTAGTGGAGTGAAGGTGGAATGCCTCCCTGGAGAAGGGAGTCATACAGAATCACCTGGGAGCTCCTCAAGCCGCACAGCCTTCCCCAGCCTCTCACCCCAGGAAACCGTGATGCCCCCTGGGAGAAACGGTGTTCCTTTGAGAATCACTGCTGGGATGGGGAGGGAAGCGGTAGGGAGCTGCTGGAGGCGTACACATACCTATGTGTGTGGGACGCTGGCCAGGGGTTCACCGGAGCGGCAGCAGGGGTTGTCTCTGGGTGGTGAGATGGTTTTGCATAATAATAATAATACTTTAAAAATAATTATGATAAAAATGCAGTTTGATTAACCATTCACTCATTGAAGGACATCTGGGCTGTTTCAAGGTTTTGACTATTACAAATAAAGCTGCTATGAGCATTCACATACAGGTTTTTGTGTGAGCGCAAGTTTTTGTTTCTCTGACATAAATGCCCAAGAGTGCCGCTGAGACTTATTTGATGGCCTAGCATGTAGCTCGTCCTGGAGAATCCTCGTGCACTTGAGAAGAATGTATGTTCTGTTGTCAGGTAGACTGTTCCACTGGTATGTGTGAGGTCTGTTTGGTTATAGTACTGTTAAAGTTTTCTAGTTCCTAGTTGATCTCCTCTTTGTTCTATTTTTGAAAGTGGGGTATTGAAGTCTCCAACTTTTTTTGTTCAATTGTCTATTTCTCCATTTCTGTCAGTTTCTGCTTCATGTATTTTGGTGCTCTGTCATTAGGTACATATATGTTTGTAACCGTTACATCTTCCTGATAGCTTGACCCTTTTGTCATTATGAAATTTCCCTCTTTATCTCTAGCAGCATTTTTTGTTTTAAAGTCCATTTTGTTTGACATCCGTTAGTATAGCCATTCTAGCTTTTGTAGGGGAGGAAGACATTTCCTCTACCCTCTGGGTCCTCCTGGCCAGATTACGAATTAAATTCACATGAGACAGAATAACAGGAGAAAATTAAACAAAGCTTTATAACATGTATACATGGGTGAGACTCAGAAAAATTGGGCAACTCGCCAAAATGGCAGAAGCTCTCACCTTAAATACCACCCTCAGCTAAAGACCAAGGAGGATGTTGGGGGTGGGGCAAGTCAGTTATGGGAGGTTACCAGAAAAGTACAGTAAACAAGAGTAAGGTTATTATGCAGACTTGAGTCCTTGCCCTCTGCATTGATGAGAGTTTCTAGGGAAAAGGTCATCCCCTCTTCCTGGTACAGAGAGGGAGACACCTTTACAGATGGAGATTTCCTTTACAAATGTAAATGTCTCTTAACAAAGAGTAACTTCTACTTTTCAGAGTTTCTCTCATGTCTGCGGTTTTTAAACATAACCAGCCCAAAATAATCCTGATGCTGAAACCAGCTCAACACAAGGTTGACATATGGGAAGCCCTATTGTAGAAAAGAGACCATGTCGTAACTTTGAATGGCCTCTGACTAGCTAACCCAGCTGGATTTGCACCCTCCAGGAGATCCACCTGCTCTGTAGATTTTGTGACCCCTGCTATTGCATATACCTCCCAGCTGTGATAAGATCATAACTTTGTTCTTTCAAGTTCATTAGGAATGTGGTGACCCCCCCCCCAAACAGAGAGTTTATGTTGATAGCCATCATCAATAAAAACGGAAAGATCTGGTGTGACAATTCCCAGACTGTAACACCAGAGGGTCAACATTCCTAGCCCCCTTTCCTATACCCCGCTGGCCTATATAACTGCTTCAAGTTTCGGTGCCCTCCTTAAGATGGTTCTTTTGGACATTAGTTGGCCATCTTCCCTCTTGCTAGCAAGCTGTGATAAAATGCCCTTTCTCTGCCGCCATCTTGCCTCTTGACGACTGGCTTTTGTCTCACGGTGAGCAGATCATGCCCTTCCTGCAGTAACAATGCCAAAGAGACATATCTTGGGGTCGCCAATTCCAATCCCCCACACTTTCTTGTGGCTGGTGTTCGAATGATGTGTCTTTTTCTATCCTTCTACTTTCAGTCTGTTTGTATCTTTCAATATAAAGTGTGTCTCTTGTAGACAGAATATTATTGAATAGTACTTTTTAATCCATTCTGACAATCTTTTTTTTAATTTTTATTTTTTTCAATTGAGATATAATTGACATACAATGTTGTGTTAGTTTTAGGTGTATAACATAGTGATTGATATATGTATACATTGCAAAATTATTACCACAATAAATTGAATTAACGTCCATCACTGCATACAGTCATAATTTTTTTGTGTGTGATGAGAACTTTTTAGAACTACTCTCTTTGCAACTTGCAAATATATAATACAATATTATTAACTGTAGTCATTGTAGGGGAGGAAGACAAGTCCTCTACCCTCTGGGTCCTTCTGGCTAGGCTACAAATTAAATTGACATGAGACAGAATAACAGGAGAAAGTCAAACAAAGCTTTATAACATGTATACATGAGAGAGACCCAGGAAAACTGAGCAACTTGCCAAAATGCGGAAGCTCTTACCTTAAATACCACCCTCAGCTAAAGACCAAGGAGGATGTTGGGGGTGGGGGAGTCAGTTACGTATCATGCAGTTGTAGGTCCTTGCCTTCTGCACTGCTAAGAGTTTCTAGAGATAAGGTCGTCCCCTCTTCCTGGTACAGAAAGGGAGACACCTTTAGGGATGCAGATGTCCCTTACAAATGTAAATGTCTCTTACAAAGAGTAATTTCTACTTTTCAGAGCTTCTCCCATGTCTGCAGTTTTTAAAAGTAACCAGCCCAAAATAACCCTCATGCCAAAGAGATGCATTTTGGGGTGGCCAATTCTGGTCCCCCCACCATCATGCTGTACTTTACATCCCGAGACCTATTCATCCTGTAACTGGAAGTTTGTGCCTTTGACTACCTTCGCCCATTGCTCCCACCCTCCAGTCGCTGTCTTTTGCTTGGATTGTTTAATCTATTCACATTCAATGTTTTGTGGATCTAGTTGGGTTTACATCTGCATTTTACTTTTGTTTTCTGTATGTCTCATGTCTCTTTCGTTCCCTTGTTCCTCCCTCACTGCTTTCTTTTGCATTAAGGGAATCTTTCTAATGTAGCATTTTAATTTTTAAAATAATTCTTCCACTATTTTTTTGACTTATTGTTTTAGCGGTTGTTCTAGGGCTTACCCTATGCATCTTCACTCATCAGAATTAGCTTCAGATTATGCGACCTTAATTCCAGTGATATACGGAAATGTTAGTCCTGTATCACCCTAGGCCCCTCACCACCTTTTGTACTATTTTTGTTAGCAGCAAGGTTTTTTAAAGTATGGACTCACACACCCCATCTCAGACCTACAGAATCAGAATCTGTATTTTTAAAGGTCTCCACGTGATTATGATGATTGGTAAGTTTGGGGATGCTTTTCTAGCAGGGAAGGAAATTGAGGCCCAGATGTGACAATGGTCACAGCCCGGGGAGTGAGCCTGTGCGCAGAGCCCAGGGCTCCCAGCCCTCACCTGCTGCTCTTCCCGACGCGCTCTGTGGCTTCCGCGGACCCACTGCCACCTCTCTGTCAGCGTCCGCTCTTGGCTCCTGCTTGCTTCTCAGACAAGGAGTGGGATAAAATGCTTTGCTGATCGTGGAGCCTTCGTGGAGATCTGAGGGGAAAGTTGGAAACCTGTACACCTTCGTCAGTGAGCACCTACCAGGAACTGGTCATGACTCATTCCAGGAAGGGCTTACTTGCCATTGTTTTACCTATGAGGAATAATCTGGAAAACCAAAGAACGATTGACCTATTCATTCAGCATTCATTAAGTGTCTAGTGTGTGCCAGGAATTGGGGTAGGCATTAGTGATAAAAAAATAAGACACAATTCCTGCTCTTAAAGTACTTATGAAATATATAACTTAAAGAATATATGGAAAATATTTAACCTGCTCTAAAAATTCTCTAAACGGACTTTTTTCATAACTTACATGATAGCAACACCTAGTTTAACCTCAAATCATTTGGCGGCAAAGCCTGACCCGAGCTAACACAAGGCAATGAATTAGAGCTGGGCCTTCCTATTCCTGGTTCCACTCCTGCTGCTCAGCATCAGGGCACTCAGCCAGCCACAGATCGAAAGGCCTCCGATGGTTGCGTCTATACTGAATGTGTACAGACTTCTCTCTCTTGTTACTCCCTAAACAATATAGTACAGCAACTATTTGCATAGCATTCACGTTGTGTTGGGTAGCATAAGTAATGCAGACGTGAGTTAAAGTACACGGAGGATGTGCACAGGTTGGATGCAAACACTGCAACGTTTCATGTAAGGGATTGAGCGTCCGTGGATTTTGGTGTCCGCTGGGTGCTGGAACCAATGCCCCAGATACCGAGGGACAAAGGCATGGCTTTATCCATCCTCCTTAGTGTAAATATTCATATATTTCACCGCAGAAGTATTCATGTGTCTGACTTACAGAGTGCCACCCCGGACCTTGCTGAGTTGTCACAAACTGTACAGTATCTGCACCAAATTATCTTCCTAAAATAGTTCTGAATTCTAAAATATCTCTGGCCTTTTTATTCTCCCAAGGTTTTATTCTCCCAAGGGCTTCTGATAAGTGATTGTGCATCTGTATTTCCTTAACTCCTTTTGGTCCAGAAGGTATTCCAGAGGTTTGAAGCTCATGGCCACGGTGAAGCCAGACCTCCCTAAAGGAGCCTCTGTGGTCAACCTCTGGATGACAGCTGAGGTAGGAATGGGAGGGCTCCAGCATTGCTGTGTGGGTCAGTCAGGCTATGGCCCTTTGAACTGGCCCTGCCACAGAGTACTGGACCAAGCTTGGCTGGGGAGCCCTCCAGAGGATCATGACATCCCCTGGGATCGGGTGTGAACAGCTCTGACAGTGGTGACTGAAGGGGACAAAGGCAGAGCAGACGCTCTGCAGGCATGGGCAGTGACTCGAGCCTCTGTCCAGCAGTGGGGCCAAGGTCATGTTGGGGTCTGGCAGGAGGAAGCAATTCTCCCAGCAGCTGGGGGCAACCCAGGATGGGAAATCCAGGACTTGCAGAGTCCATGCCAAGAGGTGGGCGGCAGGGTCCTAGCCCCAGATGGGGGCTTGAGGCAGGCCTGCAGTCCAGAGAGGGGTGCAGCAGGGCCTCCGTGTGAGAAGGTGTCAGACAAGAGCTCAGTTGGTGGAGACAGTGCAGGAGATCAGGCACCCTCCTGGGATGAAGGCAGGGACTGGGCCTCAGGAGCAAGGCTGCCCGGTTGCTGAGTTGCAGACTAGGGGGCAGGGCAGCCTCAGACTCTCCCTGCTAAGGTGTGGTTTGGCTCCTGAGATTGGGCATTGACCACATTCTAGAAAGGCTCCCTCTGCAGGCAGATCATGGCACTAAGGATTGAAGAGAGAGGAGGGGTCCCTCCAGTCCCAGAGACCTGGTGACGTGGGCTGGTCCCCGTGCAGTGAAGTGTTAACCTGGCCCAGGGAAAGGTTTGACCCTCGCCCAGCTCCTGGCGGGTAGCCGCTAAACCCTTGGAATATCTTGCCTGATGAGAGTGTCCTTGTTGACCTGGGAGCCCCGGCCATGCCAGATAGTTTATGCTAATAAGGTGTATGTGGTAGGGGCCTTGGGCCACATGGTATCAGCTTGACCTCCGGAGGGGCTGGACAGCCCGAGCCAGCCTGGGTCAGCTCACAAGAGCCGACTGCTAGATTTTCAGGAACTTTGCAAGCTGGTTGTGAAACAGCCATTATTAAATGTTAAATTATTTGAGCTTACAAGTCAATAATTATATTAGAAACAAAAGTAAGAAATAACTCAAAACTCGTCAATTCCTAATTATTCTATCACACTTGACTACTGCCTATGATGTTGAGGTTATTTACGTCTCTCTATTGGTATGGTGGGAACATTATACATCGGGGGGCCACTGCACATCTCTTCCCGGCTCCGTGTTCAGCGACCTCATGTTGTTATCTGGAAATGGACCATGGTGGGAGAATTTACACCACAGAAGTTGGAAAACGCTTCGCATCAGGACTTAGCTTCTCCCCCAGTGAACCGGTTGTTAAGTATTTGCCAGCACATCACTGCTTCAGATGGACTCATTCTGCTCCAAACACACAGAAACGTGCACACAGTGGTCAAACGCCTGTCCCAGGGAGGGTTCTCCCGGGCAAGGGGAGGGGGAGTGAGAAGCTTGTGTTTGTTCTTGAAATTTCTAATGCTGGGTATTAGTAAGAGAAGAAATACTTCCTGGGGGTCCCCTCTGCCCCCATGTCTTTGCAGGTAGGGTCTACCAGGTCATGGTACTGGGTCCCTATGAAGCAGCAGGAGCCCATGGCCCATGAAAATCACTCAGGTGCTTGGAATAATCTTAAATTACGGCTGCTCATCCACTCATGTGAAACGCTCTCTGGCCTCTGAGAGGGTGTGGCACCCTTCTCTCAGTGCAGCTTCAATGACGCAGTGAGGGATGAGGCTCCCGATGGGCCAGGACCTCCCAGCAGGAAGACAGCATTTCCCCAGCTCCTAACACTTACGAACTGAAAGCTTGTCCACTTGGAGTCCTGAGAGAGGAAGATTTAATTATTAAGGCTATTTTATTCACAAAGCATTGTCATTTAATACACAGATCCTTTGTGGGAAACGAACTCTTAGAGGACCCTTAAAAGGAAGCCTACACACACACTTGTGAATTTGTGACAAATCTCCTTGGGTTTAGAAGCACACACCATCCATCTTCCCAGTCAGATCCACTCTTCTGGGTCCACTCCCCCGGAGGGGTTGGGGGCAGGAGGGCCGCCCATCTTAGACCTGGCCTCTCCCACTGAGCTTAGGTGTAAAGCTTACAGACATGAATAAGATGCTCATTTAAAACAGAAGCCTCCTCCTGCTCACTTCCCAGGGCTTCTGTGCTAATAAATTGGCATTAAAATTAACTAACGGGGGGTGGCCAGGCATGCAGGCAGGACTCTCAGCGGCTACCCCTGACTCCCAGCCCTCATGCGATCCTGGCAGCCAGCGGGAATTGTGTTGGCGGGGGATAGGGGGCAGGATGGGGCTGAATCTGGGGCCTGGGGTCTGGCGCGCAGAGCCCCTGGCTTGCTAGAGAGGGCAGGTGAAGCCTCCTCTGCTTGCCCCAGCCTGGGGGTCGGGTCCAGTGCGGAAGGGGGCATCCTTAACCATTTGGGCTTATGGTGCCTTTGGCAGAGTGAAAACATAGGCTGTAGGAGACGGAGGACCTGCAGGGTACAGGGACCATATTTTCTTGATAGAAAACTGAGCCACATGGTTGGACCAAGGATCTTGTACGTTTGCTATGTGCAAGAGGCAGTGTCAGGAAGAGAATTCGGAGGTTGAAATGTTGTAATAGACAGGACATTTCGACGGTTTATGGAAAATCACAGGAAAGGCTGTTGGGAATCTTACCAGGAAACCAGTGGCTGCCACATTACAGATCTTTTGTGGTTGCTACAGGAGGATAAATATTTTCCTTGGCTGTGTTTTAATAGCTTGGGTGGTTATTTCTGTCTAATATGTTTATTTCTCCAAGAAATAATTCTAGCAAAGTGATGTCCATTTCGAAACAGACATTAGTTTTCAGGCTATGGGGACAGCCAGACCTCGCAGTATTTCCTTCCTTTGGTCTGTTCATTCTTTAAATATTTGACAAGACATAATTGCGTCTGTTTACTTCATCTGGCCTGTATCTTTTCTTCAAGGGGCTTTTTTCACAGTGTGCTTTTAGCTGTCTCACGCCTGTCTTAGCCTCCAAACGTCAGTGCTGGTCTTTGACCAGCAGCTAGCACAGCTCCACACGCAGGAAGATGCCTCATTCACACAGGTCCACTCTGAACAATTGTGCAGCTGGGGCACCGTGCATCTCCAGGTGGCACCAGCTATAATGTTCAGTAGAACTTTCTGCAATGATGGAAATGCTCTGCAGTCTGTGTTACCCAGGACAGTAGCCACCAGCCACATGTGGCTCTGAGCACTTGAAATGTGCCTAGTGTGACTAAAGAACTGAATTTGTGATTTTAGTTAGTTTCCATTTCGATAACCACATGTGGCTGATTGGACCGTACAGTCTGTGCTCATCGCGGCTCTGCTTTTGTTCACGCATCCATTCGTCTGTTCAGCAAACATTTACGGAGCTTCAGCTCTGAGCGGCGTGCTGTGCTAGGTTCTGTGGATGCACAGAGAGTAAGACTGTCCCTGTTCTCGGGAAGCTGCCGGTCTAGCTGGGGAGACACGCTACAAAGACCCTCGGTGTGGCAAGTGCCGTGGGGGGGCATTTGTCACCACGCTCAGGTGAGAGGCTGGGTCCGGCGAGGGAGAGATTTCTCTCCCACCTGGGAGATGTTTAAGCTGCATCTTAGACTAGGAGGACACCACAGAGACACAGGGAGCGAGCGGTCTCAGGAGGGAAACTTGTCGGATACGTCTCCACTGTGTGACTGGGACGGCATGGAGCCCGTGGTTAGCAGCGCACCACCACTTTCAAGACGATTCACACAAATATGTTCGCAAGACACTGCGAAGACACAGCTCTTTGCTGAGGGTTTTCCAAATGCGGGACTCCCTGCTGGGGATGGGTCTCGTCCATTTCCCAGGTTGGGGGCAGGATTATGAAGCACCCTCTGGAAGATCAGTCCTGAAAGCTCCAGAAGACCAAGGTTCCACATGTTCAGAGAGAGAGTTTGGAGCTGGGCTGTCTTCTCGCAGGTTGGCTGGCTGGAGGCAGGAGAGAGAGAAATGTCTGCGTTCGTGACGCTGTCGATAAACAGGCGTAGGTCTTGCACTGCTGTAGAGAACGGCTCCAAAAACTCCTACTCTCTCTGATACAATTCTGCAGGTGGAATTTGCCCAAATGATCACTGCGGGTGGTCTTTAAAGGAGCGATGCGCCCTGTATATAAGCTGACCCCTGCCTCTCTCGCGGAGCAGGTGTGCGGCTGCGACGACGCGGGCAGATCCCGGGCTGGTTACCTGCTGTTCTGGGCTCTCCTCCTCTCCACCTGCCTCCCGTCCGCTGCCCAGCCCCCCAGCAATGGGATTTCGCCTGCCTAGGGTGGAGACTGAGTCCATGCACCTTGGGGAGGGCTCTGCATCTGGGAGCTCACGGCTTGACCCTGTGCCTGTTTGTCCAAGGGCCGTAGAAGCCCAGCCCTCCTGCCTCAGCAGTGCTGGCCAGGAGGCTAATTCCAAGGAAAATTTTTGTTTTAATTCCAAAGGAGGAAGTGAGAAAGCAGGTAGAAAGATGCTCTCCAGCCTGGAACTGGACTGGCCCTTCCTTTCCTTGGGCCAGTCCCCAGGGTGGGGGCTGAAAAGGTGAGGCACCTAAGAATGTGCTGGATGTGGGACGATAAGGGACTTGTGGAAAGCCTGAGGTCTCCATACATGCTGCTGCTGAGGACCAGCAGCAACGGTGGTTATCCAATGGGAGAAGGATCGGGGCCCCGTCTTTCTGTTCCCTCCTTTCTTCTCTCTGTGCAGATTAGGATGTGACCTTCCCTCCTGGCCCGGGGGGAGGGGAGGAGGAGCTGAGGCAGAGAAAGAGAAGCCATCACAGCTTCTACCTTCTTGGGGACCGACAGGAAATCTGGGCTTCCTGGAGGTTTCTCCCTTTGGCTTTCTCTGTACCTGCCTTGCTGCTCCTGCATTGTGAGGGCAGAAATTCCTGGAGCTTTCTAAACTTTGCCCCTTCTCTGTCCCCGCTGAGCTTGCTGCTCAGCTTGCTTTCCTACATCCTCGTCTATCGACCTTGCAATGTCTCAGCGTGGCCATCACCCTGTTCTTCTTCCTCACGACGCCGGAATGTCTGTCCTTCAGTGCTTGTCACACGACGGGTCTGTGTAAGGGACTGCGGGGAGGCGCAGAGGGGGCGCGCTCTGGAGTCTCTGAGATCTTTGTGCAAACCCCAATTCCACACTTGCCGTTTTTAAAGTTAGGGAGAGTCTCCAAGACCACCCTCACTTCTGACACCAGTCACAAGCTTGGGCATCCCAAGACCATCCTCAGTTTCAATAATTTTACTAGAAGGACTCACAGAACTCACTGGAAGCTAGTATACTCTCAGTTATGGTTCATTACAGCCAAAGGATGCAGATTAAAGTCAGCCAGAGAAAGAGGCACGCAGGGCAGAGTCTGGGCAAGCTCCACACGCAGAGCTCCCTGTTGTCCTCTCCCGGGGGACACACATGGACAGTATAACCCCCAATGTGCACTGAGTGACAACGTGCACTGAGTATGCCAACCAGGGAAGCTCACCGAGCCTTAGTGTCCGGAGTCTTTACTGAGGCTCAGGCGTGTAGAAATGGCTGACCGCCACGCGCTGACCTAGTTTCCAGCTCCTCCGGAGGCTGAGCTAGGACGTGTCTAAAGCCCCTGCCAGAAATCTCACTGTTAGCATGGACTATCTAGTGTGGCCCAAGCCCCCCAGGTAAACAAAGACACTCTTATCAGGCTGGACACCCCAAGGGTTTAGAGATTATCTCCCAGAAGCCAAGGGCAAAGGCTGGACCTCGCTCTGGGCAAGCTTAATCCTTTCCCACAGCCCATCTATGTGATGGTGCAATTTCACTAGCTCACTGGGCCTCCATTTGCTCCTGGTAAACTGGAGACCACGATCCCCATCTTACTGGGTGTTGATGAGGACTGAGTGATGTGACAGTGGAGGTCTTGGTACGTGAAAGGCTTCAACAAAAACTAGATCCCTCCTGATTTCCTGCAGGTGTCTGTCCTCGTCTCCTAAACTGGCCCAGGGCATCGTCCCCTCCCTTCTCTTCTTCCCACCCCTTATCCCAACTTGGTTTTATTTTTCTCCCATAAAAGGATAATCCCCTACGTGTTATTATTAAACTGCTTTCCTTTTCAAAAGATACATGTGTTAGCATTTTTAAATTTTTAAAGCTTTTTTTTTTTTTTTAAGATTGACACCTGGGCTAACAACTGTTGCCAATCTTCCTTTTTTTCTTTTTTAATTTTTTTTCTTTTTTAAAGATTGGCACCTGGGCTAACAACTGTTGCCAATCTTTTTTTTTTTTTTTTCTGCTTTATCTCCCCAAACCTTCCCTGTACACAGTTGTATATCTTAGTTGCAGATCCTTCTAGTTGTGGGATGTGGGATGCCGCCTCAACGTGGCCTGACGAGCGGTGCCATGTCCGCGCCCAGGATCTGAACCCTGGGCCGCTGCAGCGGAGCGCACGAACGTAACCACTCAGCCACGGAGCCGGCCCCTAAAGCATTTTTTAAGGCTGCACTGAACATGTGCACACACATCTTTGTGACGTGTGCTGGTGTTTCTGCAGGCTGGATTCTTAGAGGTGGCGTCAATGGGACAAAGGGTACATTTGAAATCTTGATGGTGCTGCCTAATTGCTCTCCCAAAAGGCTGTATCAAGTTAAACCTCCACCACAAATGCACGAAACTGCTGTTTCCCCACATCCTCTGGGGACCAAGTGGAGGAGGGTGGCTTGGGGGGTACAGCAGACACTGGTGGGGCCCAGCCCTGTCCCTCAACTTTCACCATCCCTGTGTACGCCCAGTGTCCTACTGTAAGCACCTGACACCCAGGGCCTGGGGCCCTTCTCCTGGCCTGAGCCTGGGATAAGGCAGGGCTTGTGCAATTTGCTGGGAGCCATGAGATGCTAACTAATGTGAAAATCAACAGTGACTCGCCATTCACCATGACAGAGGAAGCAGTGAGTGGGGTTTCAGGTCCAGGGTCGGCAGAGTCCATGCTTGCTGGGGTTTCAGCAAGAGCTAGAGACACAAACTCAGGGAAGAGAAGGAAGCAGGAAGGCCAAATAAAGGTCTGGAAAGAAGAAAGCAACCACTTTCTGCCCTTGGCCCTGAGAAAGCCTGTTCCTGACGCACTAGCAGACGGGCCTGCACAGGCCAGGGCTGGTCTTCGTCCCTGGGGTCCGTCACCAGCAGGGGGTGCCCCTCCCTTGATCAGGACAGGCCCGCAGCTTGGTGACACATCAGTGACATGGAGGCCAAGGAAATGCCTGCTTCTTCACCTTCACGGCCCTTGGGGGCTCTGCACTCCCCGCTGGCCCAGACTAATTTCTTTACACGAAGGCAGTGAGACTTGAGGTCCAGTTCAGTTTCAACCACTGAATCACCGAGTGGTCTTCTGTCCCTCCAGGCCTCATTTTTCTTAGCTGTTAAAAAAAGGAAGTAAAGGAAGAGAAGGCCAGGTGAGAACCAACATCTGTGCAGAGCCTCGTGGTTACAAAGCGCCGCAGCTCGTCGATGCTCACTTTATCCCCAAGCTACGGAGGAGAGACAAGTCTTAGAGGGGTGAGGGCATCGGCCCACATTCTCCCCGCTGGCCAGCTAGGGCTTTCTTGGCAAATACTGTATCCCTTCAACTTGACCATTCTGGATGATTCTAATACTGTAAATCAAAGATTTTTAGGGCCCACCCTAAAATGGCAAAGTAGTTTTCTTTTTTCCTTTTTTTTTTTTGGTGAGGAAGATTGTCCCTGAGCTAACATCTGTGCCAATCTTCCTCCATTTGGTATGTGGGACACCGCCACAGCATGGCTTGATGAGCAGTGTGTAGGCCTGCGCCTGGGATCCGAACCCACAGACCCCTGGACACTGGGACAGAGCACGCGAATTTAACCACCAGGCCACCGGGCCGGCCCCAGCAAAGTAGTTGTAAGTAGGTGCCGTCAGACCCATCTGGGCTTTGAACTATTACTCGGCAGGTTACTTGAGCTTTGGTTTTCTCCTCTGGAGTAATAACAGGTGATATTTATTGAGTGCTCAGTCAAGGACTAACGCTGTGCTACATGAGTTATTTTGTTTATCCTCACAACGACTCTGTGAGGTATGTCATTATCCCCATTTTACAGCTGAAGAACTGAGGCTGAGGGAGGTCAGTAGCAGTGAACGGGGCACAGAGCAACCGAGAGAGGCTGGAGCTCGTCAGGAGGCTCCAGGAGAGAATCTTCAAGAAGACAAGACGGGGAGAGACCCCCATGGCTCTGAACACGCACACAGACAACTGACGGGGATTTAGAGCTGAATTACACTCACTATACACAGAACAAGGCGAGTAGCGAAAATGACAGCTAACTCCAAGAAAAGCAGAAAGCTTGCAGCAAAAGAAAAGGTCCGTTGTGAATAGGGTTTAAGTAGTCATAATAAGTGCTAACTCTGATATGACCAATAGTGAGATAGGATGCAACGGGGAGGTTGGGGAGGGGCCGGGGGTACACGGGAGGTGGAGGTGGGGGAAATCAGGAGACAATGCTGACACCAGAAGCAAGAAGCGGCATGATAGTACGCCATTGAGAGCTCAATAGAGTTGAAAGTGCTGACCTCTGGAGAAGGGAAAGCATGAGGAAACGTATTTTAGAAGAAATCTTACAGCATGATTTGGCTCCAACTCAACTACGTGCTCACACAGATTTAATGATACTTTTTATTTTTATTTATTTATTTATTTATTTTTGGTGGGGAAGATTGGCCCTGAGCTAACATCCGTGCCGATCTTCCACTATTTTCATTTAGATTTTAAAATTTTTCCTCCTTCTTTCCAAATCCCCCCGGTACACAGTTGTGTATTTTAGTTGTGGGTCCTTCTAGTTGTGGCATGTGGGACACTGCCTCAAGCATGGCTTGATGAGTGGTGCTAGGTCTGTGCCCAGGATCCGAACCGACGAACCCCGGGCTGCTGAAGCAGAGTGCGAACTTAACCACTCGGCCATGGGGCCGGCCCCATATTTTTTTATTTAGATTTTTTTACAATCTTCCACTATTTTATGTGGGACGCCACAACAGCATGGCTTTCATGAGCACCGTGTGGGTCTGCACCTGGGATCTGGACCCACGAACTCTGGGCTGCTGAGGAGGAGCGAGTGAACTAACCACGACACCACTGGGCCAGCCCCTTTAATGATACCTTTAAAAGAAATGAAAAGAAAATAAGGGAATTGCCCAAGCTCACCCAGACCTGATGTGGTGCAGGTGGGCCTTGAACCCCAGCAGGCTGCCTCCAGAGCTGAGGCCGTGACCACCACACAGTACAGCCTATGAAAAACCTACTTCCTAGCACTGTAAAAAGCAAGTGAGCAATAAATACAAGAAGCCCAGCAGCTGACATACAATGGGTGCTTAGAAAAGGAAAATTATTTGCTTTACCCCCTGGAGCCAGCCACAGGCGGACACTCTCAGGAAGGAGGGTAAGGGGTCCTGTCCCGGGTCCGGGCCTGAGGGGCCCTGGTGCTTTCAAGCGCCCTCCTCTAAGTTTTCTAAGCGTCTCTCCAGTGCTGGGGCTGGCGGGCCAGTAGTGCCATCTGCATGGGGCGCCTGGGTTCCAGCTTCTCCCCTCAGAGAATTTTCCCACCCTCTACATTCCCTCCCACTTCTCTCCATGGGGGTTGACCAGACACCCCCAGAAGCTCCAGGCCTGGCTGCTACGGGGTCATCCCAGGGCCTTGTGGTTGGCCCGGCTCCACTATTTCGTTCACAGCATGCTATTTCATCCACAGGATTGCGTGAGGTCAGGCTGCCAGGATGACGCCGAGACAAGATCGTGAGTGAAATCAAATGGTCTGTATAGACGAGGATCCTGCAGAACCTCGTGCCCTGGCCCCTGACCCCTGACCCCTGCAGCAGCTGTGCTTTCAGGTCCTGCCCTGTGACCCTTCCCCTTTCCCACAGCACACTCTCTGCCCAGAACCGTAACCGTAGGTCTCAAAGCCCCTAACTGAAGTGTGCAACATGCTGTCAGCTGCCTGGAGGGCCCCATCCATCACTGGCAGTCACGCATTCCTTCAGCAATACTCCTTGAGCACCTACCATCATCAGGGCTGGGGAGAGCGGGGAACAGAGCTCACAGGCCGGGGGAGACAGCGAGGCAGGTGGGGACAGCTCAGGGGAGGCAGTGACAGAGCAGGGGCTGTGCGAGCCAGAGATGGTGGCTGAACGTGGCCTTGAGGGACCTCAGAGGGCGGCTGCTGAGGGAGCAGTGGTATGGGCTGGGGGCTGGACTGGAAGCTTCCAAACTGAAGACTGTAATTCCCCAATCCAGATCTCTCCACTGTTTCAGGTGATAACAGAGCTCAGGTCTCTGCCTGTGGGCCTTAGCCAGGGCCTAGCGCAGCCTCCATGTGGAGCCGGAAGGGGCCTGAAGGGACCATCCAATCAACTCCTTACTATTCAGTTGGGGAAACTGAGGCCCACAGGGAGGTGTCTTGCCCCTGTCAGAGTTAATGACAGAGCCGGGACTAACACTTGGATCTCCAGCCTCCCAGTCCTGGGCTTCCACCCTATCTCAGGCCTCTGCCCCTCCTGGGTAGATGAAATCTCCCATTTTTAAAAAAAGACCACTCCACCCAGGTAGGTGTCACAGCCTTCCTCACATCCCCAAATCGGGATCCAACAATTCTTCAATCAACAACCGTTCCTGGAGAGTCCACCATAAGCAAGTCTCCCTGGAAACACAAGCTGTTCGACAGATTTCTGCCCCCAAGAAGCCACAGTCTGATGGTGGAGGGGCCTATAGAGGACAGACAGGCGATACTGCTGGCGCTTCAGCGTATTTGCCCCTGTGTGCTCGGAGCGCAGCAGGCGCCCAGCGCGCGGAACGGGCACCAGTTATTGCCACCCTCAAAGCCAGTGGGCGAAGACGCCGGCGGGTCAGGGAGACGAGAAAAGGGGGCCTTTTCCCGTCCATGCTCTGCGAACTGCTCGTCAACGCGCCGGGCGGGGCCGCGCCGAGCATCCCTGCCTGCTCCTCCTCCGTCCCGGCCCGCTCGGCGCGCCAAGGGAGGGGCCAGCGGCGCGCACGCAGGGTGTCGGGGGCGCGCGGGCCGCCCGGGGACGCGCACGGGCTGGTCTCTGCCCTAATGCGGCGGCTGGCGGCGAGAGGCGCTGCAGGGGACGCGGGGGAAGTGGCGGCGCCGGCCGCGGACAGCACGCACTGCGCCCAGGGCCGGAGCCCTAGCCCTCCGAGGTGAGCGAGCGCGGACGCCGGAGAGATGGGGTGGGGGAAGAATGGGGGTCATGGAAACCCATCTAGCGACACCCCCTTGTTCCCGTCCTCCTCCGTCCATCTCCATCCCCCGACCTGTCCCCATCCCCCTCCGTGCACATCCGCGTCCCTTCTCCTCTCCACACCGTCACCTGCCCTGAATCCATCCTATTCTGTCCATGTCTGCACCCCTCTCCCATCCAGCCCCCAACCCCCTGCCTAGCCGAACACCCTTTCTGTCTCGTTGGCTGCATCCCCTCCCCCTTCCTGCATCCTCCTCCTCTTCCCTCTCTCCTTCCGTCCCTGCCTCATCGGCGAGCCCTGCCCTTATACCTCCATTTACCTCTACATCCCACTTTGTATGACCCCATCCTATTTTTCCTTCCCTGCACATCAGCCTCTGTCCTTGCCCTCCCTGGTCTGGTCCCCTGCTCATACTCCCATCACTCCTCGTGCCTGTCCCTCCATCAGCTCCCTCACGATTTCTGTCCTCCCCAGGTCCCGTCTGTACTCCCCGGCCCAGCCCCTGCCCAGCTGCCTCTTGCTTTCCTCCTGCACCATAGTCGCTCTCAGGGACCCCACCTTCCCCTTGGCTGTTAGCTGGCCTGCCACTCAGCACCTTCCCCATTTGGCCTTCCTGGTACTCTTTGTAGCCACACGGTTTGGGTTTGTGCTGAGCCCCCCTCACCTGCCACTGGGCCCTCCTTCCCTGCGTGGGGAGGCCTAGGCCCTGAAGGCCCAGCGTGCTCGCTTGCTGTTTGGAATCCACTATAACCCTCTCTGCATGTCTGCTCCTGTTCATGGCTTGGGGGCGAAGGATGCTGGGGTGAGTAGGCCTCTCTGTGTTCCTCCTCAGCCACCCTAGCTGTTCAGGGTTGTTTCCTAAACGCCTGGGGGCTGGGGGGTGCTGGCTAAGCACTGGAAAGCTAGGCTGGAGGAGAGGCACCGTCCAGGAAACTGGCCGATAGCCCCTTCTGGCCTTGCTCTGAGCCCGGAATGCAGAGGTCTGGTTGAGAAGCCCCCTGGAGGGCTGGGGTTCTGGAGTTTAGAAAAGGGCCTTCCCAGCCTCCAAGCCAGCACTTTGGCATCAGGAGCTGTGGTGAGCGTGGCCCAGGGCTGGGCTGGCAGTGGGCAGAGTGCTGAATCACCTGGACTTGGGGCCGGGCGGCAGCCCCTCCCCTGCCCTGAGCCAGGTCCTGCTCCTGGTTCCTTCCTGGCATCTGGCAGTGGGGGCGGGCGTGTGTGTGTGTGTTGGGCAGAGATGCCCCCTCCCTCAGTCTGGAGGAGTGGATGACAGTGCCTCTTTTCTGCCTGTCTCCCGGGATGTGGGCCTGCTGTGTCTTATCTACCCTTGGAACTGTGGTGAGCCCTGCTGGGTCCCAGTCAAAGCTCCCGCAAGGGCAGGTTACGGGGCTCTGAGACCTGGTTGGGCAGGAGTTGAATTGCTTGTAAGAGGTCAGACACCAGCAGGTTCAGAACCCACTGAACTTGAGACGTAAGTAGGAGAAGCCCAGGGAAAATGTGTGTGGAGAGTGGAGCCTGGGGGTGGGGGCCATTGCAGCTGTGGGAGTGGGGGCAGGGAAGGGAAGGCAGGCAGAGGGGTCCTCCGTCTGGTTTGGGGATGATTGGGTGTGCTGGGATTGCATTGCAGGAAGAGTGGAAGGAGATGGGGTCTGCTCCGCATCTAAGACGTTCTACCTTTTGTCTTGACCAAGCTGGCACTTCTGAGGGAGAAATTTCTCCCTCTTGTCTTTGGATTCAGCTAAAGGAGTGTGTGTGTGTGTGCCTGTGTAGGGAAAGAGAGATTATGAGAATAACACAGATGAGGAGAGAGGCTCGTTCACACTTAGCTCCACAATTGTGTTTGCCCCATGAAACAGGGAGTGGTGGCCCAATTCCCATCTCGGGGACATCACTAAAACCCTGAAGCTTAGATCGGAGGTAAAGGGCAAATTGCTGATGGGTCCTGCCCTCTCCGCAAGGCTCCCTCTCTTTAGAAATCTGAGTGGTCGGACTGAGTTCATGTGTGGCAACTCTGAACAGGACTCAGGCAGCGCCTGGGGCGGGGTGGGGCGGATGCAGCTGGGGAACTGGCTATCCTTGCTCGGTCACCCTCTGCGCCCCCTCCTGTCATGAGTCAGGGTGGGGTGGGAAGCTTCCTCTGGTGTTCCCTGGTCCAGGGAGGAGGCCTCACCTGGAGCTGGTGCCGAGAGCTGATTGGATTAAGGTTCTGACACTGAAATACTTGATTGGGGTTCAGGTTAAGGGGGGCGGTTCTGAGAACAGTGTACATATTTCCTGATTTTGTGTCATGAATCTCAGCCCACATCCCTTGTTTGACATCACAAAGGCTACACGGAGATAAACCGAGGCACACCGAAAGAGGGGCTGGCTCCACAGATTGCTGGAGCAAGATCAAGCAGCGCCCCGGGGCTGCACGGGCTGCCTCACAGGGCTGGCTCTCTCGGGGGTGCACTGAGGAGGCGGCTGAATCTGGGGGTTGGGTTCTGGCTTTGGGCATCTGTGGGGGCAGGCACAGGGGAAGGTCCTATATCTGCAGCGACTGAGGGACAGGATTTCAAGCTTCCTGTCACTCTGTGTTGCTCCCTTCTTGTGGCACCCCTCTCCTCCAAGACCAGCCAGGAGCTGGGGTGTGAGGATCATCACTTAGTCTTTAGAAAAAGACATTCTCAGGAGAGCAGCAAGGGGGAGGTGGAGAAGGCCAGTCCTCAGTCTGTTTGGCCTGGGGGAGGAGAGGAGCAGGAAGTGAGAGGAGCTTAAGGCTGCTTACATGCTTACTCGCTTAACAAATGCTCACTGGACGCCACAGTGTGCTGCTCTGCTGGGTGCTGGGGCAAAGGGATGAAAAGTAAGACAGGGTCTGACCTCTCAGAGCTCCTGGTGTAAGGGGAAAGACAAGTAATCAGACCAAGAGCATAGATAAGCTTGAGAAGGTGTGGACAGGGGTGTGGAACAGCAGCGTCTTTCATTGCAATGGCATCGTCCCCTCTCCTCCACAGCTGTGGTTGATTCTGTCCAGCACGGTAGATCAGGGCTGGCGTGGAGTTGACTGTGAGGAAAGGGGAGAAGGAGGAGATGAGGTGTGAGGGTTCCAGATCCCTGGTTGAGGTTGAGAGGGGGTGTTCTGTGTCCAGCTGACACCTGCTTGGTGCTGCTTAAGCCTGATGGGGCGGGGAGGGGCCGCTTTGTGAACTCTGGGACAAAAATCCAGGCTACTTAACTCTCCTGTCCCATCTCCAAAGCACTTGTATTTAGGGGCGAAGTGTGGTCTGGATATACTTAGAATGTGAGAGTGAGCCAGAGGAAAGAGGCCCCATGTCTGCGCTGAGGGAGCTCCTAATGTGAGGGGGAAATGGCAAGTCCCTGCACAGCTGTGTGCTCAGAAGCAAGGTGACTACCAAATTTGGAAGCTCTGATATGTGTGGAAGGGTCTTGGCGGTCTAGGGAGGATAGAGTCAAGCAGGAGTCATCAGAGAAGTCCAGATAGGGGAGGGGAGGCTGATGAGGAGCAGGACAGGTCCTTAGCAGTTACACGCTTGAGCTCTCAGCTCACCACCGACATCCACAGCTGAACTCCGAGAGGGGCTGAGGATAGAGACCCAGCCTCATCTGTCTGGGAAGCCCCCTCTTCCCCACACACCAGTTAGTCCTTAGCCTTTGCGTGTGTCCCAGGAACTGTGCTAGGTCTTGGGTAAGTGGAGTTGGAGAGTCCGAAATGAAAACAAGTTAAAATTCAGTACAGGAAATGCTATCACAGAGGTTAGATGAGTTCCTGGCATTGTGGGAGCACTGCTGAGGGCTCATGGTGTGCAGAGGGACCAGGAGGGACTGTACCACACTGTTTGGATAGACCCCTGCTTTGGCAAGAGCAGATTGTTGCTATACTGTTGAGTGTTTGCTCACAATGCCCAGCCGGGGTGCAGGCCTAGCTGCAAGGGCAGGGGTTCGATGCACATGGCCTGGTCCTTGGCACGCAGGGGAGGGCTCTGGGAGCTGATGGCCGTGCTGGGTGCTGGGGTGGGCATTTCCACAGCCTTGCTGACCTGGGCCATTGGTCAGACTGTGCCAGTCAGCTTGAGAACTCTTGAGCCACCCTCCTCTCCTTAGGTTTTGAGGCAAGCCCGGAAAAATAAAAGTGGCATAATAGCAATAGTCACCATTATGGAGTGCTTACTATGTGCTAGGCGCCCTACTGTGTGCTTTGTATGCCTCATCTCATTTAATCTTGTAAGAGTTAACCCTCCAAAAAGAAGTATGGTTAGGATCCTAGTCTTACAGATGAGGAACCGGACTCTGAGAGATTGTCATCTGTTTCCCATTGTTTCCGATTTGTTTCAGATTCAGGTGAGTTGCTGAGGTAGGATTTAAACCTATATTTGTTTGAGGTTGAAGCCCACGCTCCTCTCCTCTATATTGTGGAGTTCCCCTCCCCCGGTAGAAAAGTAAAGAACTGGGAGGTTTCATCCGCTTGTACAAGGCTCTCTAGGAATATCTGTTGGAAGGGCTCAGCATGCAGTTTTGAGTGCCTGCTATGCCCTTCTGAAGGGTACAGAAGCATGGTTCCTGCTTTCAAACGGGAAAGAAGGAGGAAATATATGAGAACCCTTAGGGATAGTACAAGACCTTGTATAATAGCATCTTCAGACCCTGGACAGTAAAACTTCGAAGGAAGGTGTGATCCCTCAGTGTGGAGTTGGAGTCAGGGAGGGGGAGGTGACATGGCATGGTAGAAACCGCTCAGCCTTTGAGTCTGACAGACCTACAGTCAAACCTTGGTTCTTCCCCTTTCTAGCCAAGGAGCTGCAGTTTCCTAGCTTGTGAAATGGGGATATTAACGTGAACCTTGCAGAGCTGTTACAAGGATTAAATGTGATAAGGTAGGGAAGGACCTACAACAGTCCCCGGCTGGTAGTAAATTCTCATCAATTGCAAGCTGCTCTCACAGAGGAGGTGGGAACGGAGCTGAGAACTTGGTAGAATTTTAACAGGGAAGGGAAGGCGAGAGTATTCTGGATGAGGGAACCCACCAGGTATATGAGCAAAAACTTGGTGGGTTCAGGTTCTCTGGGAAAGAAGTGACTTGCCTCACCCTTCCTGCTGTCCCAAAGGTCCTGTAGTAAAGTCTTAACAGAAAAGGACACCATCATGAAAAGCATGAGGGCCTTATGTTTACTTCCAGCCCCATCACTAACAGAGCTTAGATACGTTTCTCTCTCTGTAGCACTAGAATATTGCTGGAAGTAGCCCATGTCTCTGGAATTTATGCCATTGATTAATTTCTTGTCCTGTCTTTCCTTTCCCAAATGTCATCCCATGAAAAAGTTGGAGTGCCTGGGGCCTGGTGGGGTCGTCCCCGTTGTCACCCCCTCCTGGCGCCTGCAGCCCCCTCCTCCGGGAAGCAGCTGCCTGAGCATCTGCCTTCCTCTCCTCCACCTGCTCCTCCTCACTCTTTCCCTCCCGGCTGGGCCGGCCCCTCCTGAAAGGCCTCCCTGGCAGCCCCTCTCCCTGTCATTATGATGCTAATAGTGTTGTTAATTTTTCTAAGATGGAGAAAGAAAGACCCAATCTGTTCTAATGAATTTAATTAGAGAGGGGCTTGGAGGGCCTCAGAACCTCTTATCAGGATCACAATAAACAGAGTTAATGAGATAAACAGCCCGGGATCAGTGGCTCAGGGGTAGGACAGGAGGATTTCCCACCTGGTCCTAGAAGGAGGAAGCCCCTGGCGTCCAGAGTTGGAGGAAGGCTGCCTGAGCTGTTTTCCTCCAGGTGGGCTCCCTTTTGGGCTCTTTCTGCGTGCCCCACCCAGCCCCATGTACTTAGCTTCATACCTAGTTCTGCCCTCAGGTGGCAGATGACCCCCGGAGAAGGTCTTATCATTCCCATCATCATCACCACACATTTACAGAGCACTGCTGGGTGGGTAAGGTGTACCACACCATCTTCTGGAGCAAGGTGGAGGTGCATGAGACCCTGTCTCTGCCCTAAAGGAGACAGAGATATGTGTTCAAATATAGGAAACATTTGCTAATGCCAGATGGTAAATGCTAGAAGGTTGACAGGAGATTACGTTGGGCTTGGGTGATTTGGAAAAGCCTCTTGCAAGAGGAAGTACTTGAGGTGGGTCTTGAGACATTGAGACTTGAAGACTTGAGACTCATCAGAGCTGCTGGAGGAAGAGCAGATGCAAGGGCGGGAATGTGCAGGGCATCTTTGAGTCCTGAGGAATAAATGGCGTGGCCTGGGTGTGAGTGTGTGTAATTTAGTAATGAGGGACATGTCTGGGGCAGTGCGTTGAGACGTAATCATGGGGGGCCCCCGAGAGGCAGAGTCCGCTCTGCTAACCTGGTGGTGCTGGAGTCTCCCCGCTTTTCTTATCTGAGCACTTTCTTATCTGGCCAGCTTGAGGAGGGGCCTAGGTCAGGATGGTTCCAGCCTTTGTGCTGAGCTTGCTCTCCTGGATCCAGTTCAGGCCGCCTGGAGGGGGTGGACCAGATGCTAAGTTTCGTTCTCAGATCTTGTGACTCTCTGGGGTGAGAGTGAATGGCTGGCAGAGCAATTCCAAGGACTTTTCCCGGCGATGAGAGTTCCCTCTGTCTTTACTGATGCCACTTTGCTTTGGCAGTAGCATTTTTTGCAAAAATTCAATGGAATCTTCCAGTTCCAGGGTCAATGAGTTTCAAAACTCATCTCTTTATGTTACCAGGAGTTCTCTGAGTGTGTGCATGTACATGTGTGTGAACGTTTGTGTGTGCATGCTGCCTATGTTATTGAAATTATTCTGACTAGATTCTGGTTCTAGTTTGATCTTTATTCACAATATGAAAGTTATTAAACACTTCCGGGCCTTAATTTCTCCATGTGCAAGAGGGAAAGAGTCATCCCTCTGTCTTGCTCTGTGTAGATCTGTAAGCTGAATGCTTTGAGAATAGGATTTAAACATGAGGAGGTATTATAACTATCATTTTGACAGGAAGTATAATGTTGAGCTGAAATTTTCAGTCAATTCTCCCCCCCACCTTGGAACTTCCTGACTTGTGAAACTAGCTAGAGTTTTATTTTGGGGTACCACCAAAGATTATACTTTTTGTTATTTTCCATAGTCTGTCTGGGCTTATGTGTATTAGTAGTGAAGTTGGTACACTGCTGTCAGGTGTTGGTTGACCTATCCACGTGTGTTTCTGTGAGAGGCATTGTTATTATGCCCATTGTGTGGTATTTTTCCATATGTTGGAGGTGACACATTCTTTATGAAGGAAAATGCCTCTGAGGCCACAAGCAATTTACCTCTGCTGACGCAGGTGAGGACAGAAACTAGATCTCTTTCTGATCATCATCACACACTGAGTGGAACTGAAGCCTTTGTGACTCACGTTGGGAGCTAACCCAGGGTCTCTGGCTGACTCCAGCCTGGCTGTGCCCTTGTTTCTTTTACGTAATGTTCACTGCATCTTCAGTTCGTCTTTGAAGCCTCTGCAATATTCATGGCACACTTCAAGGGGCCACTAGATTTGAGAGAGCTTTACTTGTAGAATGTTAGAGATGGTTTAGTCCAAGATCGTCACTTCACTGATCCAGAAACTGAGACTCTGAGGGGCCGGCCCCGTGGCTGCGTGGTTAAGTTCACGTGCTCCACTGCAGTGGCCCCGGGTTTCACTGGTTCGAATCCTGGGCGCAGACATGGCACCGCTCATCAAGCCCTGCTGAGGCGATGTCTCACATGCCACAACTAGAAGGACCCACAACTAAAAATATATAACTATGTACCAGGGGGCTTTGGGGAGAAAAAGGAAAAATAAAATGTTAAAAAAAAAAAAAAAAAGAAAAGAAACTGAGACTCCGAAGGGTAACTTGACCTGCTTGTGGCTGCATGGCTGCCTGCCAGCAGAGCTAGTCCTTCTGCATGCTGGACCACCAGGAACTTTAAAAACGACATATGAACCTAGTAATTGTAAAAGAGGATGTGTAATTAAGTTCCCTATAGCACGACCTAAACTAGAAGTGCTTTGGGGTGTCAGAGAAGAGAGGAAATCAGTGTAGACTAAAGTCTTTGGGGAGGTTTTGAAGAGAAGTGGGGGCTGGTTTGGTTCTCTAGGGGTGGGTAGGATTTGAATAGCTAAAGGTAAGGAAAAGGGCATTTCTGGTGGGTGAGGGAGCATGATAGTAGAGGAGGGAAGGTGTGGTCAGATATTGAACTGGCCAGGAGCAGTGGAAGATGGAGCTGGAGGAACTGGCTGGGGCCGGATGGCCGGGAATCTCGTCTCTGACTGAGGAGTTGGACTTTTTCCTGGAGTTGGTGAGGAGCATTTGCAACTGCTTCTCTGAGCTTGATCTTTCTCTGAAGACAAGGTTATGGTGTCAGGAGAAGTGAATGGGAAATTCCTTTACAGATCCCTGGCGGTGTCTGGGGGATAGTTCCTTCTGAAGGGGTGTTTGGGAAAGGGCAGAGCTGGAACTTTTTCTCCTCCGCTGGTGGGGAGCTTGCCGCTGTCCATGGTGCTGACCTGCCCTCTGAAAGATTTTCCTCTCCAATGATGCCAGGTTAGAAGGCACATCCAGGGAGTGCTTAGAACCACCCAAACGGATATGGAAAACAGTTCTGGCCAGGACTAGGTAGCATGTGGACTTTCTGGCAGCAGACTGGTTTACAGCATCTGACTTCACAGTCCTTGTGATGAAAGCAAAAGTATGGAGTTGGGGGAAACTAGTAAGGGCCCTCTTGAGAAAGAGAGACCGTGTGTGTGCACATATGCATACTAAAATGACCCAATTTGTAGCCCTGAAATTTTGCCTTGGAGTGTTTGTATTTATACAAGAATCCCAGTATATTGCTTCTTTCATTGTGAAAAATGCACTTCATCTGCTGAATATTTCAGAGTATCTAAAACCTCTCCAGCATACTTGGAGAGAGCAACAAAAGTTCCCAGAAGACCTTACTCATTACTTTGAATGAAACATCTAAATATTCAACATTAGAGTTGTCCAATATGGCTTTCCATGGTTATGGAAGTGTTCTATATCTCTCTCCAACATGGTAGCCGCCAGCCACATGTGGCTACTGAGCATTTGAAGTGTGGCTAATGTGACTGAAAATTGAATTTTTAATCTAATTTTAAAAACCATGTGTAGCTAGTGGCTACTGTACTGGGCTGCACAGCTCTACAGTGAGAATTCTTGACCTTTGCCTCTTATTTTTGCTTATTGGTCCCTCATACCTAAACTCTTTGATGCAGAGGAAAGGGGACTTTTGAAAGGGGGTGAATTTCTGGAGAAAGCCCCATGCTGAGTCTGAACTGAAAGTCTGTTTCTGGCTGTGAGTTTTGCCCTGACTTTCTTATTTCACGGTGAGAACAACTATATGTGATACACTGCCATTTTCCTGTCAAGGGCAGAGAGAAGGCTCCTTGCATTCTGGCTGGGGTCCCAGGGACCTGATACAAGACTTTTTGGAGCCTTGAATGGGCAAGGAATGCAGTCTGTATGGCCCAGGAAACCTGGCTCTGGGGTGAGGTGGCATACAGATGTGCTGTTGTGTTGGATGTTTGTGGGCATCCAGCAGAGAGAAGTTTCTGGTCTTGATCCATCTCCCCTCCTAACTCTAAGCATCTTTACATCCTCTTTACCTGGTATAGTGGGCATGGCCCAGGACAAGGGTATGGGTGAGTGGTAGAGGTACCAGAGGAAAAAAATACTTTAAAATGCCAATCAGTAAGTAGGTAATAACCTGTGAAAAGACTGGAGTAGAAAATTTCCTTTGTGTTGGCACATGCCAGTGCCTGTGGTTCTGCTTAACTTTGTTGTAAACATACTTGATTTCCTTGGGTCTGTGGTCTTAGGTTTGTTGCGTCTAAATCTGATTTCCTAAACTAAACTGGAGTGCATGCTTTTTGAAGGCATGCCTTACCGTTTTCTTGTTTTCTCTCACAGAATCTCAATGCGCTGATAGTAATCCTTAATAAATGCCTGCTTGTGAGTAGCTCTTTGTTAGCTTGGAGCTATGGGTTTGACTCCTCAAAAATGTGTGCATGTGAATACAAATAATATTTATCGAGCCCATGCTGGGCGTAAGTCTCTGTACTTGGTACTGTGGGCACTGACAAAGGAGGAGCAAGGATGGTTGCTCTCAGTTTAATGAGAGAGCAAAGGCAGGCACGTGTGATAGATGACACACACACAACTGATAGAAACAAAGACAGAAGTGGTAGTAGGGATACAGAGCTGGGAGTCGGGTGCAGGATGCTGGAGGGGCCAGATTATGTGTGTGTCTCTGTCTGGCCTTCCCTTGAGGATCCCCTCCTTCATGAGGCATAGCTGGTACCAGCCACCTCTGTGCTGCAGTGACAGTGCTGCCTTTATGGTTGGTCAGGCAGCCCGCTGCTCCCTGGGGCTGTGCTGAGGCAGCGCTGTCCTGAGCTCGCCTCTTCTGTGGGAGTGGGGAGGGGAAGTGGAGGAGAGGACTTGGTGAAAGGGGAAAAGACTCCTTTTTCTCCTTGTCACTTAAATGGTGACACATGTAAGTCTTAGTCACAGATGGAGCTTGTTGGGACACCAGCAGCTCTTGTGCATGGAGCCCCATGATCCAGGCCCGGGTGTGGCTCTGGAGGAGATAGGAGAAGTGGAGCTTGGGGACGTGGCTCCCCAAGGTCACCTGAGTCCCTCTGCACTACTGTCCGGGGGGGGGTGGGGTGGCTGCATCTCACAGCTGGGCCTGGGGAGGGACTTCTCTGGTTGACTGACAGGGAGGAGCCTGCCCTTTCCCTCCTCCCCATGCACATGAGTCACCTGGGATCTTGTTCAAGTGCAGAGATGGAATCAGGAGGTCCAGATTGGGCCTGAGATTGTGGGTTTCTAACAGGCTCCCAGGTAAGGCCAACACTGCTGGTCAGCAAACCACACTCTGATTGGCAAGGGCCTACATGTAAGTTCTCACCTTGGCAACACATTAGCCTCACATGGGGAGATTTTTAAATATGCTGATACTGGGACCCACTCTATACCAGGTAAATCACGGTCTCTAAGAGTTGGGTCCAGGCTGGCACTGGACATTTTAAAGGCCTTCTGGGTGGTTCTAACATAGAGCCCAGGCTGAGAATCATTGGCTCTCTGGATGGATTTTCTCCTCCCTCCGACGCACTTTTCACCGGGCTCTACCTTCCTTACCCCAAGAGAGTATAAGTAGCTCAAGGGCAGAGAATGTCTTATATGCCATTACCCATCCTGCCTCGCAGTGGTTCTCAGTCGGCATGTGGGTGGTTAGCTCAGCTGGTTACACCATAATGTCCAGGGGCTCTGTCACTCCAGCCGCTGCTCCCATGGATGTATCATGAGCCATGAGGGGTCAAAGAATGTGGCTGGCTTAGAGCAGGCCAGTTCTCCTCTTGGAACCGCAAGTCAAAGTGGGTGTCCAGTGCCTGGAACCATGCCTGGAACCTAGTGAACCTTTAGGAAATATATGTTGAATGGATGGTTATTCCAGTGCAGAGTGGCAGAAAGGGCACTGGGTTAAGGATCTGAAGACCAGAGAGATTAGGGATCTAAAGGGACTAGGGCAAGTTATTTAAACGTCTTTAGCTCTAATTTTCTCAGTTGTAAAATGGGCATGATAATGCCTACATAACAGGGCTATTTCAATGAGAATAATGTAGGAGAAAGAGCTCTGTAAATGCTAGTGTTGTACCATAGCGATTGTGTAGGACACCTACCCTAAGTCAGGGACTACGCTGGCCGCTTGGCTTGGGTCATCTCATTGGCTCATCACAGCCTTGGATTGGGTGTTATTACCTGCATTGCACTGAGAAAATGGAGGCTCAGAATGGGAAGCACCTTGCCCAAAGTAGGACAGCTCTCAGTGGCAGAGCTGGAGTTGGATCTGATACCAGAGTCTCCTAATCCTGGCTCGTTTCTCAGCAGGCAGCTCTGGGTTCCAGCACGGGCTGATGGGCCCTTTGTCTGAGAAGCTTCCTTGTGAGGAGTCACTTGTATTGAAGAGTGAGAGGAAAGTCTGGGTGTCACAGAAACTCCAGGCTTCTGTTAGGAATGTTAGAGTCTTGTGGCACCGGAGCCTTCTGAGTGTTGGCTGACACCACACTGTAAGGCCACTGCTCAGGCTCCGAGGTGGAGGCTGTGACACCTTCCCCATAGAAGGATCACCGTCTGCCTCCATAGTCCCCTCTCTGCTCGTCAGAGCCACTGAACCAGCTCTCGTCTGTTTTGTCTACATAGGTTTCCCTTTCATTCTGGTATGAAAAGAAAATGGGAAGGCAGATAATCTCATGAGCACCCCCATCGTCCCCAGGTGTAGCATCAACAGAATATCCTCATCACCTTGTGCTAATACTCCCATCCTGGGGGCTTGGGGGGCACCCATCTCCTCCAGTAGGTTTAGCACTGAGAGGAGGTCCCAAAGTCTGCTGTCCACCTGCCCACTTCACTAGTTCAGCAATGCTGCCATTATTACAAGGGCACATCCTGGCGGAAGCCAGCCGGCTAAGCCGTCCAATGAAAGAGGGGGACGGCTGATTTGCATTTTCTGGCGAGTTACAGAGGGGTCCACCTAGTCCAAGTGCTCATCTATCTATACCTGGAAGGGTTCTTTAACTCAGGACCTTATCAGATATTAGCTGAGACTAACCCAATCCACACGGAGAAAGAGAACTGTGCATAGTTCACTGGACAGGAAACTCGAGCATGACGACACAGGCAACAGGTATCCCATGGTGGGCTTGGGGAGAAAGTTCTGATGCTCTAATGAGGAAAGACTGACTGTCTGTTCATATCTCGTCCACATTCGTCCTCCTGCCGTGTTCTAATTTGGCTGATTTTTCTTTTACATATTCCATGAGATTCTGTGCTGGGAAATTGCTTTCCTCTATCAGCACCAGTATGACAACATCCAGAGCTTTCTTAAGCTTTGTTTATGAATTGTTCAAAGTTTACTTTTAAGTACAGAGGATTTATCCATTGTGTTGCTTCAATATTTTTTCTGCTAAATCCCCATTTTGTATTTTGGCTTTTTTCTCTCTCTTTCTGTTTGAGTGTCCCTAGGGTTTTCTGTTTCCGAGAGCTCTGTTTCCTTTCTCTGGTTCTGCATGGTCAGCATCACCCCTCTGTTAGGAGTCAAGACTTCCAGTTAGCCTGGGCTGGAAGTGAACCCCTTACCTCCTGGGAGCCGCCTGTACCCCGTCTGGGTAGCAGCATTAAGGCCCCAGCCTGCCTGCAGAGGCCTGGGATCTTAGTGCTCAACCTGTGCACTCCGGCAGGCCCGTGGCTGCTCCAGCACAACCTCTCCTGGGGAGTTTAGGAATCAGAAGGAAGCCTACTGGACTTCTGGGACTTGGATGGTTTTGGTTGGTGGGTCCCCGTGTGTCTGACTCTTCCTTCTCCCTCTGGCTGCCCTCAGCAGCAGGCCACAATGTGTGATCATACTGCACTGATGGTTGGGGGCCTAGGCAGGATGTGCAGGTTAGGGGAAGCCAAGGTTAAAGGAGATGGAACACAAGACTATGGATACTGTGTGGCTGGGCCCTGCTAGAAGGTTCTGGAAGGCTGGTGTGGGAGAGGGTCAGGGTCAGGTGCTGGCCCCATCCTGAGTTAGACTGGGAAAACCCTCTCCAAACACAACCTGTGGTTCCTCTACGCTCCTGAAATCTTGAAAAAGAAAGAGGGAGCTTTTACATGGCGCCCTAAAAGGTTGCAGCTGGGGCTTCTGAGAGCAAGAATGCTTTGTTTCTCAACAGGCTGGTGACATCATCTGGCATCTACTCAGATGCTGGTATGTCAGGGACAGACCAGAGCAGGCCAAGGACTACTCAATGGTGGCAAGAGATATCCTGCTGGCTTGGACCGTTTTCCTCCAGATCGTTTGTCTGCTTTCTCCCCTTCTTCTCTCCCAGGTTTGTTTTTCTCAGTTCCTTCTGTGAATGCCCAAGGGCATGCCTCTGGTCTGGAAAGTGGAACATAGTGCAAGAGCAGGGCCCGGAATCACATTGCCTGGGTTCAGATCTGGCTCTCTCTTCACTAGTTGTGTGATCTTTGGCAAATGACTTAAATCTTCTCTAATTTTCATCTGTAAACTGGGGAGTTAAACAGTGCCTGCCCTGCATGGGGTTGTCAGGATTAGAGAATGCACATGAACCGCTCTGCACAGGGCCTGGCAAAGGAGGAGTGTCCCGTGCAGTGAGCCAGCGGCTGCTGTGCCTTCCCCACCTTCTCTTCCTTCTAGTAGCCTCATGCCCCACTGTATTCAAGTACACGTAATGATTTTGGCGAGCAATCAAAAAATATCTTGGAGCCTCAAATAGGTGCTCCGTTGTGTGCTTGGTCCTATGAGAATTAGAGGGGAGAAGAAGAGGCAATGTTCTCCCTTAAAAACCTTGTGCTCTGGTTGAGGACACACACTAGGATCCGTGCGTGGTGAAGATAACTAACCACACAACGTGATCAAGGACACATGCGAGTGGATGGTTCAGACCACGGTGCTCTTGTAGTCTAGGAGAGAGAGTCCGTTTTAATCCATGGTAGCCTCGAAGACTCCAAGGAGGAGGTTTAGGGTGGAACCTGTGCTCCTAACAAGCTCAGGAGGACGTGTCTCCAAGGGGAGCGGCTGAAATTCAGAAGAAATGGGTGGTCCAGTTAACCTCAACTTCACACGAGCCGTACCCACAGGGAAAAAAGGATGGTGGGTGGGAGGGGTGACTTTATTGAGGCCCAGAGACAGTGTGGAAACCAACACAGAAGGTTAGTCAGCAAAACAGAGTGAACTGAGATGTACCTGTCGGGCCAGGGAGTGAGAGTCTGTTCTCATTATATGCCGTTTTGGTCCCCCCATCTTGCTTCCTATGATCTAATTGCATCCTTATCAGAGCCCTGGGCACACCAAGTTAAAACACTGAGCTAATGTACCATTTCCACTGCAGAGGTGGGAAACCGAGGCCCAGAGAGTGGGGTGACTAGCTGAGGAAGCGGCATGAATCAGGGCAGAGTGGAGCGAGGTGTTCACCTCCTGACTCTCGGCCTGCGGATTCCCAGTCTAGCTCTCTCCCGGGCTTCTCCTGTGACTTGGGTGTCACTGGTGTCTAGCATAGGCAGCCCTAGATCCCTAGATGGGGATGGATAGCAGTCCACTCGATGCAAGGCCTCTTCCAGTCCAAGTAGCTCTGGCCCAGAACAGCGTGTGACCATTGCTGTGCCCTCCCTGACTGGGCAGGGTTCCAAGTCCTGGTCTCAACAGCCACGGGACTTGGTGGCCAGGCCTGGGAAGAGCGCCTTGTCTTCTTGCATCATGACTGGCTGTGTGGCTGCTGGCTAGCTTGCTTGTTCATTTTCTATTTGTTTTGTGTAGGCTGCTCTGAGCCCTATATTTAGCCACAGCTGGGCAACTGGCACCTGCTCAGCCTTTGCCGCAGTGTATCCTGGAGTTCTCCATGGTACTGATGGAAGACTGCTGGCTGTGCGTGTGTGTGTCTGTACGTAAGAGAAGAGGGGGAGAGGAAGGTGTTAAACTTCCTGAAAAGCAGGAGACCGCCTTCACTGCTGGGGGTTGGTTCTGGGTTGAGATGACTCAGGACTGATAAGTGCCTGGGAGCTCCAGTGGTTTTCTTCTTGCAGATGTGTGTAAGTTGATCTTGGTTATCAGCCTGACCACCAGTGGAAGGACAGGAGGTGTGCTCTGGTCATGGGTTCCGGGCGTGAGTGGCCTGTGACCTCGCCATCCCTGATTCTTGTCATAGCAGCAGTAGGAGCAGCAGTAATCAGAACAGTGAGGTTGGAATAGGGGCGGCTTCCAGATGCTCAGAGCTTACTGTGACGGGCGGCGTGCTGAGGGCTTTCAGTAGATGTCGTCTCCCTCCACACTCCACACTCCACTTCCGATGTATTTTCAGGAGCCTTGATTCACAGGCGAGAAAAGGGAAGCACAGGGAGTTTGAGTGGGTTTTTCCTGAGGTCACTCAGCTAGTCAGCTGTGCAGTTGGGGCTTCAGTGCAGGTCTTCTGGTTCTGTCTGATTCCGTCTGATTGAGCTCTTAGCCTCTGTGCCATCCCAGTGCTGAGAAGGTCCTTCCCAGCCAGGAAGTCCACTGTCACCCTGACTGCTGCCCTCGTTCCTCCTGCTGGAGTGAGAAAAGGTGCCAGTCTGACCAGCTGATGGATTCCTCGGTTGTGGGGACCCCTTAATATCTCATGGGATTCTTGGAAGTCTGAGCTTGGGGAGACTTTGGACCAGTTATGTCAAGCCCCCCATTTTGTGTAGGAGAAAATGAGCCTCACTCAGAGCGGCGCAGCAACCTGACGGCAAAGCCAGGAGCAGAACGCAGCCTCCCGGCTCGCAGCCAGGCTCTCTCGCACCCGTCTACGTGTAGACGCCTTTGCTGCCCACGCCCTGCCCCCACCGGCCCAAGATTCCAGCGTGCGGCAGGAGGCAAGGAGGAGGGCCAGGCCCGGTTCTCTTCTTACCACAGGGCTGCACGGACGGGGGAGAGGCCCAGCTGGCTCTTTCCCCAAAGTCCCCCGCTTCTTTTCCTTTGTGGGTGCACTGGGGTACTGGGGAAGGCAGCGGGTCATGGTGCACTGGACTCTGTAATGCCCCTCCCACCCCTTCCACCTTTCCTCTCCAGAAAATTCCACACATCCAAGAGTTATGAGTGACTCCTCCCTGGCCCCTGGCTGGATGCTCCTCCATCTCTGCTTGAAGGCAAACCACTTTATGTTCTGCTTCTTTCCCTCAGAGCAGTAGGTGTGGGGAGCGAGGGTGGCAGTGGGAGTCGAGGGGTGGCGGTGGGAGTCGAGGGGTGGCGATGGGAGTCGAGGGGTGGCTCTGGGAGTCGAGGGGTGGCACTGGGAGTCGAGAGGTGGTGCTGGAAGTCAGTCATGAGGTTCGTCTGTTGTGCCTTTGTGAGGTGAAAGCTCCCAGGATCCCTCCGGGGCAGAAGAGCTCCATCCCATTAATTACAGCTGTGATGTTGATGAGAACGTGAATACAGACACAGGGTGGAGGGCAGTGTGGGGTCTTGGGGCCTCACCCCGCTGGCCTCTGTCTCCCCAGTAACCCTGTGAAAGCAGTGATCATTTCCCCATTTCCCAGAGGGACGCCCCGAGACTCAGGACCCCAGCCAGGGAAGCCGGGAGAACTCATCCTCTCCCTCTCGCCCGCTCTCTGTCCAGGAAGTGACACTACCCCTTAGCAGGGCGCGGCAGGCACTCAGGTTGGATGCCCTTTGTCATTACTTCTTTGTTAATTTTATTAAAGTAAAACATTCAGTAAGGTAAAGAAATCCATCCTTATTTCTTACACATTATTTTTCTGGTTATAAAGGTAAAAGATAAAATTTGGAAAAAAAAAAAAACCCCAAAACCCCCCCATCACTTGGAAGTAATGTTAAGATTTGATATGTATGTTTTCAGTTGATCTTATTCTGATTTGAGAGTTGCTGCTGGAAGTTGGCTGTTGGGGACAGAGAGGATAAGGACAGGCATCAAGGGGGTTCCGTTGTCCCTTCCCAGGATGTTTCATGCTGGCCCTGGCTGCAGCCCAGCTTCTGATCTTCACTTGCAACTTAGAAACATTATCACTCCTGCCCCAACTGTTAATAAGTCGAGTAATCAGCGATGACATTCTGCAGGCCATGACTTATTGAACAGCCTGCATTGTTCAAAATACAAAAGTCAGGTCTCACACGTTGACATGAGAGTCCTGGAGCGCTCGGGGCAGGCGTGTCCCCAGGGAGACAGTTGGCCTGGGTAGATGCTGGTGTTTGCACACATCTGAGTTGGTGTCCCCCTCCAGCCTCTGCTTCTCAGGCCTCTCTTCCGGGCTTATGAACAAGGCTTGGAGCGGGAAGGCCACTGAGTGGAAGGATGTGGCCGCATCCTCAGGCTTCTCAGCCTCTGCCGTTTGTGTCTGACCCTCCCTACCAAGATCCGCCGACTGTTGAGTCATCTTACGTGAAGTGCTCAGAAGAGTGCTTGGTTACTGCGCGAGCCCTGCAAGTGTTCCCTGAGGCATCGTCAGCAAGAGCGTCATCCAGGCTGGAATAGACTGTCGGAGCGCAGGCTGGCCTGTGTCTCTCAGACTTAAGCCCACATCGGGAGGGCTCGTAAGAACGCAGGCTGCGGGCCTGCTCCACGGAGTCTGAGGCGGGGGCTCTGGGGCTGAGAACGTGCATTTCAGACCAGTTCCCAGGTGATGCTGCTGCCGCTGGTTCAGGGACCACGCTTAGAGGCCACTAATCCAACTCTTTAATTTTTCTAAGTGCGGGCCTGCTATAGTCTGAATTTTATGTCCCTGCCAAAATCTAAATGTTGAAAACCTAATGCCCAAGGTCATGGTATTAGGAGGCGTGATTAGGTCACGAGGGTGGAGCCCTCACGAATGGGATCGGTGCCCTTGTAAGAGACCCCAGAGGGCTGCCTCGCCTCTTCTGCCATGTGACGACACAGCAAGACGTGGTCCGTCTGCGACCTGGAAGAGGGCCCTCGCCAGAACCTGACAGTGCTGGCACCCTGCGCTTGAACTTCCGGCCTCTGGAACTGTGAGAGGTAAATGTTTGTTTTCTAGAAGCCGCCCAGTCTGGTATTTTGCTTTTAAAGCAGCCCGAATGGCCTGAGGGAAAAGAACTTAGTGACAGTCTTAATACTATTTGGGTTCAGAGCTGGGACCGACCCCAGGGCTCCTGATTCCCACCCCAGTGCTCTAACCACATGATGTCCTGGTCATCTAGCCTCCAGGAAGTGCCAGGGGCTGGATGGTAAGGGACTGGTCCTGATGACATGGAAGCTGCCCCGGCTCTGCAGAAGGGGGACCGGAGCAGGCACAGTGTGATTCAGGAGCCAGGAGTGCAAATCCTGCCCCTGCTACAATTTCAGCCATTTATTCATTCAATGAACATTTACCGAGTGCCTCCTGTAGGAAGAGAGCTGTGCCTGGCACCATGCGGGTGACCAGGCAGACGGGACACCGTCTGGGTTCTGTGGCAGCTGTTTCCCTTCTCCTTTCTGGCCCCTTGTGCCGCCTCACCTCGCAGTGGGCTCTGGGGCCGTGCCGTCACTGCTGGCTGCACGGTGAGAGGAGAGGCCTGGAGGTGGGAGACTAAGTCCCAGTCCTTGCTCTGCTCTGACTCACCAGGTGACCTCAGCTAAGTCATTCTCGTCTCTAGGCCTCCGTTTCTCTGCTAGAAAATTCACTGCGGCGATGGGTGAGGTGACGGTTGAACGAGACTCCTTTCCCAGCCCGTGATTCCAAAACTCTGGCGTTCGCAAATGGCTAAAATGGCGTCTGACTTCGTTTCTGGTTTTAATCAATTGATTAATACCTTTATTCCATTTTTCCTCCTTAACATGAAACCGAGTGGGACTCTCCTAGAGAGTGAGGTATGAGGAGTTGGAACAGACCTGTGGTGTAGCATCCGCTGAACGCTGCCGCCTGCAGGGTGGTTTTTGCCCTCGTAGTTTTAATTTGCTTTCCCTCTTACTCATCTATTGTTTCGTTTTTCCAGAATGAGCCGTGAGTAGAGACAGGAAACATATGGCGCTTCACAGAGTTAGGAGGAGCGTGATAATAATAATAATTCTACAAATTTGCCTGAGGATGGTGGTTACCAGATTGTGTTCATTTGACCAGAATTTTTATATAGCACATCAAGATGTTTCTAGTACTCAAAAAAAGTGATAATTATTTCTAAAGTGGATTCATTCACTGGAGATAAACACTCTCCACACCTCTGACGGAGAAGTGCACGTGGATCAGTCTAAAGGCTTCTTTCTTATAGAAACAAAATTTAGAACTTACAAAGCACCAAAGGGGTAAGAATTTCCAACTTTAGGATGTGAGGGCAGCTTGTGACTATCTTTACACCTTAACATTTGATTAAATTATTATAGTATAATTTTATTCCCAAACCTGACATGATATAATATATCTAAAAATGTGTTAACAAGTCATACTTTGTCTTATCTAGCTAATCTGAACTAAATTGCACAATATGTGCCACTTGCTAAATGGGGGGAATTGAATTTATGCGTATAATAACCATTATTAAAGACTGTTAAAACTACGTAAAATTTTTAATAATAAGCTTACCTAAAATAGCATATTTTTAAACTGCAAAACATGCAAAAATTACCAAATTATGTGTTTCCTTGGAGTGATTTCAAAATAAAAGATGGGAAGCGTTAGCAAGAATAATCCCTAAGGTTCCTTCGGCTCTGACCCACTAGGATTCTAGAATGTGCACAGTCTGAAAACCAAGGTGAAGAATAGGAGAGCATAAGAGTTAGGCTAGGGGTCGGGGGCAGAGTGTGTCCCTCCTCCAGATTGTTGTTGGAAATGGGATTAGACACATTCTTCAAGAGTCTAGATGTCAGATCTACAATCAGAGAGCAGCTTTCTGCCCAGACTACTCAAGAACTTTCTAACCATTGGAATCCATGCATCCTGCAGGTGGAAGGAGCATTAGACATGGCCTGGGCCTGTTAGAGCTGCCCCCAAAGAGAAAGTGGAGTGAGAACCCTTGGGAGGAGTGAGTTCTGCGTCTTAGGGTGTGTTTAAGCAGAGCGGTTGACCCCCTGGCTGGGGTGATGGCTGGCTCTGTTGGCTTCCATGGCTGGAGCCTGCCAGTGGGACTCAGAAACAACGGCCAGGTAAACGGTCTGCCCTCCTCTCCTCTCCCACCAGCTAAAAGTTGTCTTTTGCAAAGGTCAGTCTGTGGATGGATGAGCTCAGAACCTGGTCCTAGGACTCCTGGGAATGCTGCAGTGGCACCATGGGGTCTCTCACCAGCCTCCTCGGTGTGCTTGTCTGGAGGGCTGGCTGGTGTGTCTTCAGTGGCATCAGAATTTTTGTTATGTTTGAGGAGGGGGCAGCAACCTTTGAAAGAGGTGCTGATGAGCCTTGTCTGCAGGAAAGGCCTTGGACTTGACTCGGGACCCACCTCTGAGGCCTCATCTAGCCCAAAGCGTCTTCTGCACTGTCAGTAGACACTGTCTCCATGCGCCTTCCTCCCAGCCTGGCTTGCTGCTTTTAGGACCACCGTACCAGATGGGAAGCAATGCTATGGAGAGCCCAAACCCCAGATAATCTACAGCCCACAGTTGGTTTAGGAATGAGCTACTGGATGTAAATTTATTTTTACACGGATTATCCTTCCTAATTTTTCTTTCACTGAGGCTGAAAACAAATGCTTTTATGGACTTGGGGTCAATATTAGAAGCGGGCAGCCCAGAATGCGTTCAGGCTCAGAAATACGCTGTCCTCGGCCCGAACATTTGCTGCAGGTGTTTGAGCATTGCTCTTAGTTCCCCATAATCACATCCACTTCTCTTTTTCTATGTTAATCCTTTTCAACTTTGGTCATTTCCTCTGTGTGTGTGTGTCCCATATACTCCATTTAGACTTGACTGGCCCCCCGGAGCCCCAGCCTAGACCCCTTTTTCTGCTTCCCTCTGTACCAGGGCTCGGTAACTGGCTGCCATATTATTTTGGGATGCAGTTAAGAGGAAGCCAACTGAAGCAGAGGGTTTAGAACCCTGAGCAAGTCCTTCGTGTTCTAATCCTCTCTGGGGGAGACGTTTGCTGTCTGTGTGTGTCCTGAACACAGCTGTTCACACAGCCCATACCTCCTGTCTGACCCATGCCAGCCCCTCCAGAGCTCACCGACAGGTTGAGAGAAGTCTCTGATGCGCTTGGCTCGCCCACTTGGAGAGTGAGAAGGGAATCCCTGTGGCAAGGGTGTGAGTGAGTTTCTCAGCTGGGCTTCTCCGGACACAGCCTTTCTCCCTGCTCCGGGGTCAGCTAGGCACACTCCTGGGTGTGTGCTGGCAGGGAGAACCCCCCTGCGAGACGGGAGAGGGGCTGGAGAGAGATGGGCCGCAGGAGAGCCGATTGGCTTCTCTCTGCTCCTCCTTCTGAGGGACTCCAAGCAAGCTTCCTGTCGCTCAAACCTGGACTTAACCATTCGCATAACCTTGCAGCTGGACGGTTCACTGCCTGCCCTTTAGGCTGCCCGTTCCCCACTCCTACCCTCAGCCTTCTGTCTGACCTATTCACAGACTCAGGGAGCTGAACTCCTTGCGAGTTCTCTCTTGTTCATTCTGTTCCTTGGGCAGTGGGGTCATCGAGGGGACCTATGAGTGGGGCCTGTGTGTAGGTAACCTCACCTTCCGGTTTCCCCACCCAGGCCCCTTTGTGTTTTGGTTGACACTTCACCCAGTAGGTGAGTGCCTGTCCCGGGGGAAGGGGCCAGCTCAGCACCTGGGAGCATGGCCTGAGATAGTAGAGCTGGGTGGGGTGCCCCCCCGCCCCCTGCTCCTGACCTGGGAAATCCTCTAAGCTGACCTAATTACCTGCAGTGGGGAGGGCATGTGGGTTCCCACAGCTGTTGCAGATGGGGGAGGGAGGGGATCCTGGGACAGCTGGGGCTGTGCCACTCTGGGATTAACCCTTAGGCTGCTGCCTCCCCGGGACAATGCCCCCTTTCACTGCTGTCTCTGCAGGAGGGGACCCCTTTGGAGTTCCTCCAGGCTGGTCAACCCTCCCCGAGGTGTTCATTCATCTGTGGGGCTCCAGGAATCACAGCCCCAGCTTCGCAGGATCTGCCTGATGTGGCGGCATTTCTGCTCTTCTGTCTTGGCGGAGATACCATCAGGAGGTGGTGTATTTAGCCAGAAGCCCCAGTCTTTGCTCCTCCAGGGTCCCCTCCCCACCCTGTGCAGCCGGGAGCGCTCGGTCCCTGGGGACCCCTTGGTGAGAAGCGATTTTCCACTGAACCTGCTCCAGCCTCACTGGGCTGATAGCTGCTCTTGCAGACCCACCACCTTCAGGAAAGCTGGAATCCTGGAGGGTGATGTGCAAGGCATGCCGCCCAGCTCACCCGGCAGGTGAGCATGTGCCTTACGCACAGTGACCTACGTTGTCTCGTGCCTTACAGTGCATGGCGCCCTGTGCCTGCAGAGCCTCGTCTGAGCTTCCTTACAGTCCTGCGCGAACTCTGGCGAGGACCCTGGAGGAGGACCCCTGGGACTCAGGCTCAGTCAGGGAGTGCGGGCAGGGCAGGGTCTGCCCTCAGTCTTCTGACTCCAGCAACATGCTGCACTGTTAGTGTTTGGCAGTGGAGCACCTGCGTGGAACTTGGGCCCTGCCTCAAGTTTATCACGTTGATGTGGGAGCAAGATTTACACCTGCAGAAAGGGACTCGTGAATGCCCCTCCCTGCTCAGACGCAGGGGCCATAACTGGGAACCCTAGACAGTAATGGGATTACGAAGGAGAAAGGCCGTTGTTGGAGTCTTGGGGAAGGCTTTGTGGAAAAGCAAGCTCTGAGCTGACCCTTAACAGATTAATAATATTTGACACAGGGAGCAAAAAGGAGAGAAGACCCGAGGGACAAGGGGGCAGAGGGAGGAGCGATGTGAGGAGACCTGTAGCTGTGGGGCAGGATGTCTGTGGAGTCGGGAGACCGAGTGATCCCTGAGTGTGGAGGGTGAGTTCCAGGCTGAAATCAAACCCAGTCAGACTCAAGGACTGGAAGGGAAGAGGCCGGGGCTGCCTCATCCAAGGACTCTTAGGAGAGACGTCCATCCTACTCGGCCTGGCTTCTGACCTGGCCCTAGGGCACCAGCCCATCCTCCATGCTTCCCGCCGCCACCCTTGTGAGACCTGGAGGCCTTGCTTGTTGACGCGGCGGGCCGTCCTGCATCAAATGAGGCAACTCAAATGGTAAACACCGGGTATCTGGGATTGGCATGGAAATTTTAAGGAGGGAGAAGCAGAAGGAAAACGGTTATGAAAGACCATTTCTGTTGGGCCTTGATACGTGTTTGTCTCATTAACCCTCACGGTGACTCTCCGAGGCCACCATTATCATTATTCCCTGTTCACACGAGAGGAAGCAAACTCAGAGATGAAAGTCACTTGCCCTTGGTCACACAGCCAGTCAGTGGCTGTCGTCTCTCTGCCTCTAGCAGGCTGACTCTCGGCTTCCTGCCTGTAATAAGAATGCAGATAGATGGCCCTTGCCCTCATGGGCTCACAGTCTAGTTGGAAGAATCAGCTAAAAAGTCCAAGAAGGTCTCTAAGAGTGCTAGGCAGCGGGCGGGCAGGGCGGGGTGGGAAGGGCCCAGGGGACAAACACACAGGAAATGTCGGGAGTGGGCATTCAAGGTGGGAAAGCGCCTGTGAGCTGTCGCAGACAAAGCTTCCCAGATGAAGCTGGGCTTCAGGGACGTGGGTGAGGGGCAGGCAGGGCAGAGGCCATCCTCATGGAGACGGTCGCAGAGGCGCCAAGGAGAGATGTGGAAGGGTCTGTGGGTGTGAAACATACACAAAGGTAGAGAGACTAGAATGATGCTTAACTTGAGTAATTTATTTTAGAGGTGAAATGTGCATGTCATAAAATTAACAAATTTAAGGTGAACAATTCAGTGACATTTAGTAAATTCACAATGTTGTACAACTACTACCTCTCCTTAGTTTCGAAACTTTTTTGTCACCCCAGAACAGCCCATACCCACTGAACAATCGCCCCCCATTTCCCCCTCCCCCATCCCAGGGCGACCCCTAATCTGCTTTCTGTCTGTATGGATTTGACTGTTCTGACATTTCATATTAAAGAAACCACACAATATGTAGCTTTTTGCGTCTGGCTTCTTGCACTTAGTTTTCAGTAATCTGTGTTGTAGCACGTCTCAGAACTCCATTCCTTTTTATGGCTGTATGCTATTCCGTTGTGTGTATACATCATAATTGATTTGTCCATTCATCCATTGATGGACATTTGGGTTGTTTGCACCTTTTGGCTATTGTGAACAGCGCTGCTGTGAACATGTGTGTATGTGGACTTGCTCGCATCCCTGTTTTCGGTCCTCTTGGGTATATACCTAGGAGTGGGATTGTGGGGTCCTGTGGTCATTCTGTGTTTAACTTGTGCGGGAACCGCCAACCTCTTTTGCCCAGCGGCTACTCCATTTCACATTCCCACCAGCGATGCCCCCTCCCCGAAGCGCTTGTCCTCTGACTTGAAGGCCCCCTCCCAGGGGTGCACACTGGACTCGGCACAGCTGGTGCTGCTGCTTTCTCAGAACAGGCTCTTCAGCCCGCCCTCCTCAGGCCAGGGGCCTAGGCCCTTCCAGCCCTTCTCGTTCCATGCCTCCCACTGAGTCTGCCTTCGTTCAGCCTGTGTGCTCTCAGGTTAGGAAAGTTGGGTGACTGGCGCCATCCCGGCAGAGGAGCCAGGACAGCTGCAGTTTGCTGCACGGCCGCCCCACCCGGCCAGCTCCGGGTCTGCTGCTGGTTTCTGGGCTGGGCTGTCCTGCCTCTCCTGTGCCTCCGTCTCCTGGCTCCAGCCCCTGGAAGCCCCTCGTGTGAGCACGTGGGATCTCAGGGTTCTCAGGCTCTCTGCTGAGGTGATGCTCTCGGTCTGTTTGGGTGCCCCAAGACAGCAACTAGCTTTAAGGAGGTCCTTCTTGGGTGGTGTATTTTATACCACATTTCATTGGCTTTCTAGGGCTGCCATAGCAAAGTACCACAGGCTGGGGGCTTAAATGACAGAAATTTATTTTCTCACAGTTCTGGAGGCTGGAAGTCCAAGATTAAGGTGTCAGCAGGGCTGGTTTCTTCTGCAGCCACTCTCCTTGGCTTGTAGATGGCCATGTTCTCCTTGTGTCCTCACATGGGCTTCCCTCTGTACATGCCTGTGTCCTAAACTTCTCTCCTATGCGGACACCAGGCATGTTGGATTTTGGCCCACCCTAATGACTCTTTACCTTAAGGTAAAATGAAGTCATTAGGGTGGGCCAAAATTCAGTCACATTCTGAGGTACTGGGGGTTAAGACTTCAACCTGTGAGTTTGAGGGGACACAGTTCAGCCCACAATAGGTAGGTAGGGCAGCAAAGGTGCATAACGGCAAGGGAGGCAGAGAGGCTGGGTGGGGATGGAGGCTGGGGGGCCTTGCATTCTTCTGGGCTTCCGTTGGTTTCAGAGTGGTTCTCTTTCAGGCAAATACAGAACAGGTGGAGGAGGAGAGAGTGATGGTGGCAGTGAAGAGAGCACTGGGGGCTTTGGGGAGGCGGGAAAGCAGTGTCTGTGATCAATAATTTATTCCTGGAGACCAGGCAGGAGGGCGTCGTCATGGCAACAGGCTCGCTGGAGTGCCTGGCCTGACAGTCGCCTCTCAGAGCTGCTCCTCTCTGCCTGCCTCCCCTTCCCGCTTGTCTTGTTTGTGTGCCTCAGGAGACTTTTTGCAGAGTGGAGCCTGCCTGCACCTGGGACGACACCCTCTCCCTGCTCACAACAGGTGATCAGGGCTGTAGCCTGACTCCTTTTTCTGGAAAGACCCTCTGGAGGTCATCTCATTGGCTTTCCAACCCCTTGCCTTGTGCAAGCCCTCAGAAGGCTGCTTTCCCTCGCAGCCTGTCTTGCACACTCTCTCGACCTCTCCCAACAAGTTGAGCACATTGCCTCCCAACCCCACTCTCTGTGCCAGGTGCCTCTGTCCTTGGGGAGATTCCTCCAGCCGGGTGAGTTGTCCTCAGCACTGCCCATCGTTGGCACAGCAGCTGGTCCTTCATTTCTTCCTCCTGGCCTCAGTAGATGGGAAGATGCCAGGAGCATGTAGCTAATCAGAAAGTCTGTGCTCCCCACCATGCTGTAAGCTCCGTGGTGCCATATAGTGGGTACCCAGTAAATATTTGTGCTGTGTTGTGGGGTAAATGAGGAGAGGTCTGATAATGATGGAGTCAGGAGCAGACCGTCCCGCCATGCGGGCCCCCTTGTGGATCTCTCTCCCAGTCTCTCCCGGAGGCTGGGTGTTGGGTCCAACAGCTGCACTGAGCCTCAGCGGTTGAGCCCACTGAATTTTTAAAGTTATTTTTCATACACATTATAATTCACTGCTCCCCTGATTCACTGGCTGTCACGACTAATAAGAGACCTGAGTCTGTAATAACTATTTAAGGCTTAATGTTATTAGTCTTGTAATTGCTGCCAAGGGTCTTGTCTGTTCTCCGAATTTGTAAATCCTCATGCACAAAGATTAGGAAAACATACCCCTGAGCTGGAGGCTGCCAAGGGGGCTGGGTGGCTGGAGACCAGCCCCAGCTGCCTGGCTGGCGTGCGAGTTTCCTGATAAAGCCTTGAGCTGGGTGGCAGATACGCCCAGGGAGCATCCGGGAGCCCCCTTGGGGAGGGCAGGGGGGCCTTGCAGAGGACAAGTGGCTGCTGGTGGAGAAGAGCCCCATCTGTAGGGCCCCCGCCCCCAGCCCACAAGGTCACAGCCCTGATAGCCCAGAAGAGGCAGCAGCGACGTCCTAGTCAGATGGTCGTGATGCTGCCGGCAGTGATGAGAGTGGACAGGAGAAGCAGCTGCAGTAGCAACATCCTCCTCTGGCTGCATCTCAGGAAACGCCCCTGCTTCTCCCCACAGGGGAGCTTTTCTGCGCACAGCTCCATCGAGTCCTCATTGAAGACCATTCATTATGGGTTTGATAGCTTTGCTGTGGTGAAGGGCCCGGGCACATGGCTGATTGTCTGTGGGCCCTTGTCCTTGCACCACCCTTTCTTCTCTTCTGCCTGTGAAGGTCTCGACACTGCTGCCCACGTACCGCTCTCCTGCAGAAATTAGCTTGGAACTCGACCGTCTTCTTTTCTCTGTTTCTTTTTTATAGTAAAACACATGTAACATAAAATTTACCATTTTAATCAATTTAAATGTACAGTTCAGTGGCATTTAGTACATTCACAATATTGTTCACCGTCATCACTGTCTCCTTCCAGAACACTTTCATCACCCCAAAAGGAAACCCCCTACCAATTAAGCTGTCACTCCACATTCTCCCCTCTCTCCAGCCCCTAGCAACCACTCATCTGTTCGGTCTCTACCACTTGCCTATTCTAGATATTTCACATGAATGGAATCATACAATATGTGACCTTTTGTGCCTGGCTTCTTTCACTTAGCATAATGTTTTCAAAATTTATCCACATTGTAGCATGTGTCAGTACCTCATCCCTTTTATGGCTGTATAATATTCCACCATCTGTATTATATATGCCACATTTCATTTATCCATTCATCTGTTGATGGATATTTGGGTTGTTTCTTGTGAACAGTGCTGCTGTGAACATTTATGTACAAGTTTTTGTTTCAGTACCTGTTTTCAGTTATTTTGGGTATATACCTAGGAGTGGAATTTCTGGGTCATTTGGTAATTCAGTGTTTAACGTAGGGAGGAACCACCAGACGTGGCCCACTTCTTTACACAGGGCAGTCTCTGTCGCCTTTTGAGAGGGGGGCAGCCTGCTTCCTATGCCCACTCCAGGCTATGACCTTTGGCAGCCACTTTTGGAAAGTTTCCAGTTCCTAGCCCCTGTCAAGACACAGTGACATCGGTGGACACAGCAAAGGGATCTAGTGGTGACAATGGAGTGCTTTGTAGTGGTTTTTCGTGGTGTCACCAGCTCTTCTTTGGCCACACCTGTGCTCTCCTCCAAAGCCGCAGCGTCTGGGGCTGCGCATTTGTTGCTGTGGTGGAGACGGTGCTCAGAGCCTGTCTCATTGCCCCTTGGAATGATCTGCAGAGGTCTTCCTTGATGACGATTCTGTGCCTTTGACATTGAACCATGTTCCCAACTGCCTTGCCCACCGCCGTTCCCATTTTTGGCCCTATCTTTCAACTTAAAAAAAAAAATCAAATCTACCCTCATAGGATAAAAACTTGCCACCATAGTGCCCATCAAAAGAATGTGCTACAGGTTTGAAAGCAGTTCTGGAAGAGAAGCTTCAGAAATGCTGTACCCCAGGCAGGCTCCTTGCTGGAGTGTGTGCATTGCCTCCCGAGGGGGCCTCCTTGAAGAAGACCGCGCTCATTTAGATGTATACATTCTGGTGTGTTCGTTTGGAAGATGAGTCAGAAGGCTTTACAGCGCACAGTAAAAAGATGATGAGAATGGTTATTGAATTAGGTACACCTCCAGGAAATCGAGGAAAGATATGCATTTTAGGAGTTTGAGGGAGATGAGGTCCAAAATACAACCGGGGAGTGTGGTGGGATAGTTACACAAAGTGGTGTTGCCCAGTGGCTGGGGAAGAGAGGGGTCAGGGGGAGCCCAAAGGCTGCGAACAAGCATCCCCATCTTCCTGAGGGTTAAGAGGGCAGTTAAGTTATTCCAGCCGTCAGTCTGTTTGGGAAGGGGACCACGTACAGAACGTACGATTTGCTCATGCTCCATTTTGGGGGCAGTGTGAGCACGGACACTGGTGAGAAGTACAGATGAGCTGGTACCTTGGTGAGTTGAGTTTTAACATTTTTTAAATATGTCTCTTGCTGTAGCCTGGACAACGCGGGGCTTTCCTGTACAGGTTAAATATCTCAGCGGCTTTGGCAGGCGGGCAGAGAAGCTCTGGGCCACGCCCCAGGCCAGTGTGCCGGATGTGCTTGAGCCTCTGGTGGTGGTGTCTTTCCTCGTCTTTCAGGAAGTCAGCAGTGAGGGGATGGAATGGGGGGACTCTCGAGAGGCTTGAGGGTAGGTGGTGGGCCGGAGAAGTGTAGTCTGGTTCTTACAAGATTTCAGAGGCAGGTTGGAGGCTGGTGACATTGCCGCATTTTACCACCAGGCCTGAGAAGTGAGTGACAAGGTCAGCGGGATCTCAGAGCAGAGAATAGATCCCCCTTCCACTCTGTCACCACAGTAACTCACTCAAGGCGTTGAGGAATCTCATCCTCTGGGGAAACTGTGCCTCTGCGGACTGCCTCCTGTCTCAGCCCTTCCTCTCGGCGGCCTTTGTTTGGGGTCAGATGCTGGAGGACCCAGCAGCGGAGCAGGGAAGGGCGCTGCAGGGATTTTGTAAAAATTTATTATAGTAAAAACTTATGCAGATATATAAAACATAAAATTTGCCATTTTAACGATTTAAAGTGTACAGTTCAGTGGAATTCAGGATATTTACAGTGTTTGCAACCATCGCTACTCTCTATTTCCAAAACTTTTCATCCCCCCAAATAGAAACTCTGTATCCATTAAGCAGTGACCCCCCGTTCCCTGCGCCTCCAGCCCCTGGTAACTTCTAACCTACTTTCCGTCTCAATGAGTTCTATTCTAGATATTTCTTATTAAGTGGAACCGTATAATATTTGTCCCTTTGTGTCCAGATTATTTCACATAGCATAATGTTTTCAAGGTTCATCAATATTGTACCATGTATTGGAACCTCATTCTTTTTTATGGCTGAATAATATTCCATTATATGGATATCCCACATTTTGTCTATGTATTCAGCCATTGATGGACGCTTGGGTTGTTTCCCTTTGGCTGTTATGAATAATGCTGCGATGAACACTAGTGTACAGGTATGTTCGAGTCCCTGTTTTCACTTCTTTAGAGAATATACCTAGGAGTGGAATTGCTGGATCATATGGTAATTCTATGTTTAACTTTTTGAGGAAGTGCCAAACTGTTTTCTATAGTGGTTTCACCTTTTACATTCCCACTGTCAATGTGGGAGGGTTTCAGTTTCTCTACATCTTCACCAACACTTGTTATTTTCCGTTTTACTGATTATAACCATCCTAGTAGGTGTGAAGTGATATCTCATTATAGTTTTGATTTGTGTTTTCCTAATGATTAGTGATGTTGAGCATATTTTTATTTACTTGTTGGCCATTTGTATTTTTTCTTTGGAGAAATTTCTATTCAAATTCTTTGCCCATTTTTAAATTGAGTTGTTTGTCCTTTTGTTGTTGAGTTTTAAGAGTTCTTTATATATCCTGGATATGAAACCCTTAGCAGATGTGTGATTTGCAAGTGTTTTCTCCCATTCTGACGTCCCCTTCTCAGTTTCTTGATGATGTCCTTTGATGCACGCAAGTTTTAAATTTTGATGAAGTCCAGTTTATCGATTTTTATGTTTGTTGCTTGTGCTTTTAATGTCACATCTGAGAATCTGCTGCCAAACCCAAGATTGTGAAAATTTACCTCTCGTTTTCTTCTAAGAGTTTCGTGGTTTTAGCTCTTATATTTAGGTAGTTGGCTGGTCCATTTTGAGTTGATTTTAGTATATGTTGTGAGATAAGAGTCCAATGTCATTCTTCTACATGGGTAAATCCAGTTGTCCCAGCACCATTTGTTGGAGAAATTCTTCTATCCCCATTGAGAGGACTTGGCCCTCTGGTCAAAAATCAATTCGTTATAGCCGTATGAGTTGATTTCTGGGCACTTCATTCTGTTCCATTGGTCTGTGTGTCTGTCCTTATGCCTGTACCACGCTGATTTGATAACTGTAATTTCGTAGTAAGTTTTGAAATTGGGAAACGTGAGTCTCTGAGTTGTTCTTTTTCAGGATTGTCTTTTTATGGCCTCTTGCAATTCCGTACGAATTTGAGTGTAATCACTCTTGAACGTACCCTTTTATGTATAAATGGGGTGAATACGCAGAGGAAGGACTGCGGGGCCACAGGGGATGAGTTCAGCTTTGGTACACACTGTCAAACAGTGCTCCAAAGAGGCCGCCAATTTATGCTTCTCCCAGCAGTTCCCGCTCTACCTCATCTTTATCAACATTTGGTAACGTCAATTCTTTTGCAAAACTTTAGCCTTTCTGCTACATTGCCCAAAAGTTCTGAGTCAAGCGCTGCTGTCATCTTTGAGGGCAGCGTCAGCATCTGCATCTTTGCTCTGGTGGTCTTTCTCCTGGCACAGCCTCAGAGGTGCCCCTTGCTCCCCGCCCCATCGGGGCAGCCAGGCTCTTGCTCAGCCTCGGAGGCTGGAGATCTGGCTGCTGGGCAGGCCAAACAAGCTGCACCTTCACGGCGCAGAAGCTCAGCCCACGCGAGGGAGCCCTGGGATGTGGAGTGTCCCTGTGGGGTTGCTAAAGTAAAGTGGTGACTGGACTCTGGCCTGGCAGAAAGTCCAGTGTGCGTGGGCTCTTGGAGCTGTGCCCAGCCCTGAGAGAGGTCAGTCCTTAGGTAACCAGGCTTCACGAGAATGAAGAAGCTGGCATACATGTCCCGTTTGACCAGAACAGGCTCCTTCAGACACAGAGCTGAGTCCAGAGAGGGCAAATGACTTTCCCAAGCCCTCCAGCACACCAGGGCTGGAGACCCTCAAGCCTGTGCCTTGTTTTTGCCCAGCTCTGAAGGCCCCGAGGCAGTGATGCTCTTCCCATTCTCGGCTTGCTGGGTGGCCACGCTCGAGTCGTGAGGTTCAGTGAGCGTTTATCCCAGGCCTCTGTGTGCCAGCTTTGAACCAGGCACCTTGGGAGCTGCAAAGGGCAGGACGGAGGCCCAGACTGTACTGTACTCGTCATCGGCAGGGCCGGAACACTTGCACACGTCATCACAACGAAAGGAGAATGGGCGCTGTGCTTAGGGTGTACGTAACAGCCTTTGGAAGCCAGAGGCAGGAGCGGTCGTATCCAGGCAAAGGGTTAGACTGGCTTCCTGGAGGAGGTGGCGTTGGCACTGCGCCTTAGAGGATGAGCAGGGTTTTGTTGGGGAGAGTTGGTGTGAGGGAACCTGGGGTAAAGAAACAGAGAAAACAGGCGTAGGTGGGGCAGATAGGGCATTTGGAGAAAAGCAGGCGAAGCCCGCTTCCCTGGTGCTGACGGATGAGGAGCTCCTCAATGCCAGCCGGGCGTGGGCCTCGCTCTTCAGACACAGGGAGCCCCTGCAGGGCTGGCCTGTGCAGGGTCCACTCAGTGTTGTTCCTGACTGGGGGGCATTCTGGTGATACAAGGAGACCATGGGACTGCCGCACCCTCTCATGCTTCTTCTTGTACACATGCACACGCATGCACACGCACACACACACGCAGTACACACATCAGGATAGACAGACATACCCACAAACGCTCATACAGGAACCAGGACAAACGTGTGCATTGAGACCAAGAGACTTGTACACCGAAACCCCTACCATATGTCAGAACTCACTGGACACACACACTCACTACACACACAATGAGACCAACCTGTAAACCTGAGGAGACACACATTCGACGTCACATACGTGTACTGGAACACCTGTGGACATGCTGAGACAGACAGGTAGCCACACATATGAGTCACACTAATAATTTAAGTCATACCTACAAGACAGACAGACAGACACTCTGGGATAGACATACACATATGCCCACCAAGCCAGGTGGATAGACACATGCACACACTGAGATGCTTTCATACACACACAGCTGAGCAGAGTGTGCTCACACTCACTGGGGCACACACATGGGGACTGAAACCCCTCCCCCAGGACACACAGGTGTACGCCTTCATGCAGACTCACAAACGCACGCTCCCACGTAGGCGTCACCACACACGGGCCCACGCACAGCAGCCACACAGCAGAGGCAGACACGCGCCCAGGTGGGTCGCACTGCGCTGGGGCTCCTCGCTCTCTCCTCAAGGCTTGCTCCTGAAGGACCTGCTTCTTGACAGCTGCTCCCAGCCTGTGTGATGCCCGGGTCTCAGCGCGGGATGGGTCCTCAGAGGTGCTCTTGGCTCACCTCCCATTCAGTGCTGGGATTTCTACAGCTTCTCTGACAGGGTCACCCAGCTTCTGCTTAAACACATCAGACAAAATACTTCACTACAGCAATTTCCTGCCACAGCAGAATTCGTGTTCCAGTCTGGGAAGTCAGGATTATATGCCCAGAGATGAGAGTGGACCCGTAGCCACAAGAATGAACAGTTAACACAAGTGGTTTGAGGGCCTCAGGTGTGCCCAGCCCTGCCCCGTCCCCTGGATTCCTGTGGGCAGTCCCTTGGCCCCACTCTGGCAAGGTCAGCAATTCCCTGGATCATTCTGTTGCTGGTCTGTTCTGGTATGGATGAGTGGGTGGGTTGGGCTGTGCACATGGGTCCTCAGGACCAGGGGCGTGGGGTGGGAGCATGACTCCGCTGCCCCGCCCAGGACGGGAGGGGGCTCTCCCCAGGCATGCCAGCTGTTCCTACAGCCCTCCTGGACTGGTATGGGCTGTCCTCAGCGAATGTGACCCACATTCAGGCTGGCCAGCCCCGCAGCTCTCCCTGCATGCATTCCTCCCCTCTGGCTCTGACTCCTCCCCGTTCCCCCTTCTCTACTGCCGTCCCCCTGGGCTGGGAAAGGGGCTGCCATCTGCACGCGGCTCTGGGGGATGGCCAGCATGGCTGCCTCCACGAGGAGAAAAGCCAAGGGAACTCCAAAGCAATGGATGGCGGGGTCGGGGGCAGCCCCCCTCTGGGTGCCCCCCACATCCGGATGCTAGCTCGATTTTCTCAGAATCTTACCTCTTTTTACTCCTTTTCCATGTGGGAAAAGTCTGGTCTCTCCATTAACCCTCCCTGTACGCTGCTGATACAGAAAATGGGCTGCCTCTGCCCTCCCCGTGGGATCACCCCTGTTCCGGCTCTGAACCTTAGGGCCAGCACTGTCCCCGCTGACTGTGCCTTTCTCGGTTCTCCTTCCCACACCCTCCCAAACACCACTCGCCCTGTGTTCTTAATGGCTCAACAGCAGCCCCCGGGAAAAGGCCACGCTGGGGGCAAGGTGTGGGGTTGGAGGGAGCCAGGGCCGGGGGGCTGGGGTGTTGACTTGAAGCTCAGTATGAGGCACCAATGTGGTGTGATGGTCAAAAAGGCGGTGAGCTTCCCTCAGCAAGGGCCGCCCTGTGCCCTGTGCTGGGGAGCTGTGCCCTCTCTGGGCACCACGCCACCACAAATACTTTTCCTTATTAACAAAAGTAATTTATGTTCTTTGTAGAAAATTTTTGAAAATATAAATGAGCACAAAGGAAAAAATGCAAATTATCCATAATTTCACTACCCAAAGATAGTCATTCTTATCACATTCTTGTAATTTGCTTTTTTCACTTAATAGTCCTCATATTATTAAAATGCTCTTCTATATTATTTCATCATTTTAATAACTGTATAATATTTCATTGCTTATGATAAGAGTGAGAATCCAAGCTTTGTTTTTGGTACTTACTGTATGTCTCAGGCACTGTCATTCATTGAACCTTTGTAACCTGAGATTAATGCTGTTATTATCCCAATTATACAAATAAGGAGAGTGAGGGACAGAGAGGCTGAGTGCCTTGCCCAAGGTAACATAGCCAATAAATGGCAGAGCCAGATTTTTTCCTCCTTCTTCTCCCCAGAGCACCCCAGCACATGGTTGTATATTCTAGTTGTGAGTGCCTCTGGTTGTGCTATGTGGGTTGCCACCTCAGCATGGCCTGATGAGCGGTGCCATGTCTGCCCAGGATCCGAACTGGCGAAACCCTGGGCCACCAAAGTGGAGCGTGTGAACTGAACCACTCGGCCATGGGGGCGGGCCCCCCGGAGCCAGATTTTGAACCCAGGTTGTCTGGCTCCAGAACCCTGACTCCCACCCCCTACTGCCTGTCAAACCAAGGACATGCCATGGCTTATCATTTCCCAGTGATGGCTGTTTAAGTGGCTTCTAGTTTTTTACCATATAAACAATATTCTGGTGAACATTTGTGTAACTTACATTTTCTAATTATCCTTGATTATTTACTTAAGATCTACTCCTAGAAATGGAATTTATGGAAGAAAGGGCATGAACATTCTTAAGACTTTCAAATGTGTTTCCAAACTTTCCTCCAGAAGGATGTTGTCAGGATATACTCTCACCCCAGGGTAGGAGGGCTGGGCCTTACGCTTTAAGGGAAAGCCGGGCCGCTTGAGTCTGGCCCACGCAGGGGAGACAGGATGGTGCAGCGCATGGAATAATTTCCTGAGGGGCAGCTGGCGGGGCTGGAGAAGAGCTGGCGTGTTGGAGGGAGTGAGGGCCACGCTTGTGGCCATAATCAAACGTGCAGTGGGGGGCCGGCCCAGTGGGGTAGCTATTAAATGCGCACGTTCTGCTTCTCGGCGGTGTGGGGTTCACCGGTTCGGATACCAGGTGCGGACATGGCACCGTTTGGCAAGCCATGCTGTTGTAGGCGTCCTACATATAAAGTAGAGGGAGATGGACACGGATGTTAGCTCAGGGCCAGTCTTCCTCAGCAAAAAGAGGAGGATTGGCGGCAGATGTTAGCTCAGGGCTAATCTTCCTCAAAAAATGAGAAAAAAAAAATTGGGGCCGGCCCCGTGGCCGAGTGGTTAAGTTCGCGTGCTCTGCTTCGGCGGCCCAGGGTTTTGCCTGTTCAGATCCTGGGTGTGGACATGGCACCGATCTTCAGGCCATGCTGAGGCAGTGTCCCACATGCCACAGCTAAAATATATAACTATGTACTGGGGGGACTTGGGGAGAAAAAGCAGATAAAAATAAAAAGATTGGCAACAGTTATTAGCTCAGGTGAAACGTGGGATGGGCTGGGAGGTCTGTCGCAGGTCTGGGGCCGAAGTGGACCAGTGGCTGAAGCTGAAGTTGCAGAGAGACGTTGTCCTGTGTGGGGCCAGCACACAGCCGTGGACAGGCAGGGTGTGTGTTGAATAAATGTTACACGACCGGCTGCCATCGCTGGCTTGGGTTCATGTAGGGCATGCGAGTAGGGGCGGGCCAGAACCACCCACGCCATACTGTGCTCCCCCACGAAACACTGCATCTCCGATCTTAACTGGGGGGTCTGCTCCTCATTCCACCCCCGCCTTGGAGAGCCTGGTCCAGCCTGGTACTTCTGTCTGTCTATCTCCTCGGAGTCTGAGTAGCACAGCCTGGCTTGTGTCATGGGCCACACAACTCCTCCATTATGCATGAGGGGGACCCAGCGGTGAGCGAGTGAGCAAGCTGGGGTGGGGTGGGGGTGAGTGGTTATTAATAAACAGTGTATTGTGTGGAGTTCCATTCACAGCACTCTCTGAGGACGTGGTGGGCTCGAGATCATAAAGCCCTGTTCATGCTCGGGAGGGCTGGGGAGGCAGCACGCGGGGGAGGCAAGGAGCAGGGGGACCAGGAATTATTTTGATTCCACCCCAGGCAGGGCTGCTGTTGCTTCGAGGCCAGCATCTGAGGGGAAGGCCTAGCTGGGATTTCGGTCAGGCCCACTTCAGCCCGCTGGGATGGCCTGGGGTCTAAGAATCACCTAGCTCTCCATCCCCACCCGTCCCCGTGGAGGGAGACTGAGAAGACACTGCGTGAACCGGACCACAACTCCCTGAGGGGACAGCAGGGTGGTCGTCTCTGCCCCGCCTGGTGGCCTCCTGCCCCCACCCCACGGCTCCTTCCAGGTGAGTCCTTCTGCTTCAGCCTCAAAAGGCTCCTAAGTGGTGTGTGTTAGGATTGCACACGGTTTCCTGACGATGCTGGAATTGTGTTTGTGTACAAGGCCTTCGAGAAGCTTCCTAGCCAGGGCAGGGAGTGGACAGTTTGGTGTTAGGATCTGGAATATGAAGCAAGCAAGCCAGAAGGGAGAGAAGCGATTACGGTGGTCTCATGTCCGGAATAAGCTGAGATTGAAGAGAAAGAGGCAAGGAGCAAGGCTCCCGGGCCCTGGGGGGTGGGGGGAGGAGCCTTGGTCTGAGGAGTGAGAATGTCTGGGAAGTGAGATACTGAAGGGCATTTTGGCAGCGGGAGCAGTCGGGGCTGTGTACCTGATTGCAAAGCCAGCATGAACTCCGTGTCTGTCTCTGTCAGTCTTCCCTGAGCCCCTCCCCTTCTCTCCTTCAGCCCTTTGCTCTGGGCTCCACACCAGCCCTCTCCCTCCAGCCCAGCCTGTCCCACTCAGTCTTGGCATCTCTGGATCTCCGGCCAGGAATGCAGAAGCTTCGGGTTGGGAAGAAGTGAGAAGAGGCCATTTTGCCCTCTGCTGGCTTCTGGGGTGGAGGGCAGGTCTTGGTTCTGGGGATTTTTGGTTCCCTGTCACTCAGTGCTGACCCAAAACAAGAGGGAAGCCAGGGTCTGGGAGCTATGGATCGCCTGGCTCCGTCGGGCTGGTGGTGCTCCCTTTGACCTTTGCAAGTGGCTCTGGCTCAGAGCTACCCTGAGTTAAGAAATCCTTCATCTCAAGACAGCTCTGTCTAAGGAGAAGTGTGATCCTTCATCTCGAGACAGCTCTGTCTAAGGAGAAGTATGATCCTTCATCTCGAGGCAGCTCTGTCTAAGGAGACGTGTGCTGGTTGGGTTGGGAGCTGGGAGGGAAAAGGAGGCTAGTGGCAGAGAGAGCCTGCCCTGCCCTCCGCACGGTACAGGGCTCCCCTGGCGGAGTTGGGGCCCAGTGACTTTTGTTTGCATTGAGGATTCAGTGACCCTGCCTAACCCACAGGTGTGAGGCTGCATTAGAGCCAGTGGGCTGATTCTAGGTTACTGGAGGAACATTGCATCCCTGGCTCAAACCAGAAGGGGACGGCCTCCCCAGAGGCAGGCCAGACGTCCCCCAGGACAGAGTGTGAGGAACCTGGGGCTGTGCAGGCTGCTCCCTCACCCCGCTGCACAACGCAAACAGTGCAGGCTTCCTGGAGCACAACGCAACCCTGGCATGGCCGCCCCTGCCCTGGCCTGGCCTCGGTGCAGTGGTGACGAGGAGGCCCCGCAGAGAATTGCTGCCCCTCCTTGGGCTCTCTGCTCCTGCAGATGTGGTGGACACACGCTTCCCATCCCCCTCTCACAGTCTGGAGAAGCAGTGACTGTTCTTAGAAGCACCTGCATGCTCCTGGGAGCACGGCTTCTGTGATTTGTGTGGTGGGCGGGATGCCCTGCTACGTAGAGAGGGGCCAGAACTGGCGACACAGCGGGAGGTGAGGGCGAGGGGGTGTGGTCAACCCAGCCGGAGTCAGCCCAGCTGGGCGCATAGCCTGTGGAATGACCCAGCATCCGTCACCAAGCTTTTTGGGGGTTCCTGCTGGTCTGGTTGTCGCTTGCCGTGGGAGGTTCCTGGAAGGCCCAGGAACAGAGACAAGGGCCTTCCTCATAGAGGCAGGCAGGCCGAGTCATGCTGTGGGCACTCCATTCTGTGAGGTGGGTACGCTCGTGGCGTACGCACCAGGAGGAATTGGCAAGGTGGCCTTCCCCAGTGATGGGAACGCCGTCAACAGCCATAACAACGGTGGCAGCTGTTTGCTAAGGGCTTACTCGGGGCTAGGTGCCGCTCCGAGCACTTGACCTCAGCTGTCTCGTGTAAACCTCCCAACAGCCTGTTCTGTCCTCTTTTTAGAACCAGGGAAACTGAGACCCAGAGAAGTTCACACGTTGCCCAGTGTCACACTGTTGGGGACTGAGCCAGGCGTCCACCCCCCCGCAAGAGCCTGCTCTCTCAGGCTCTTATGCCCTGCCACCTCCCAGTAGAAGGCAACACCATGCACTGATTTGGTAGCTACGAGAGGGACTGGGGTCACGTGCAAGGCAAGACCTCCTGACAGTGAGAGGGGGCTGTGTGGAATGTTCTTCCATAGAGATCTCTGAGAAGCATCTAGATCTTCAGGAAGGGGCCTTCCTGCAGGCTGGGCTCTGCATTGGTGACCACTCGAGGGATTTTCCTTAGCACCCTGCCCATGAAAGATGCTGGGCCATGCGTCTGAAACACAGGCTGTCTCCACCAGTGGCTTCTGGGCACACCAAGCACCCAACTGGGATTTGCAGTCTGGGGAGAGGCCAGGAGGCTGAAGAACTCCCCAGCCCTGGCGAGGAAGCTGAGAGAGGGAGACCACCCCTGGGGCTCTGGAGCAGCTGTGGCTAGCGGGTTTTTCATTTCCCCTTCCAGTCGGGTGTGCCCTGTTTCCCCAGAAAGAAGTCCTTGGCCTCAGAGAAGAATGTGCTGTGGGAGGCGACAGGCGGCAGGCTCTCCCCACTCCATCTGCTGCAGTGAGGAGGGGTGTGGCCAGCCCTGCAGAGGTAGTGTGGTAGAGTGGTCAGACAGACAGGCAGCTGCCTGGGTTCTGGGCTCACTTCTGCCCCAGCTGGTGACCTCCTGGCCTCCTCATCTGTCAAGAGTGATGTTAACTGCACCTGCCTCTTGGACTTTGTGAAGATAAATGAACTGATCCACGAAGTCATTTACACAGCAGGAAGGAGGAGGAAGGCCCCTTTGTCCAGGGCCGTTTGGCCCTTCAGTCTCTCTGTCCTGCCCAGATCCAGGCTGTCTTCGGCCGGAGCCCAGGCCTACATGGGGCCGGCAGCTCTGTCTCCTGCTCCTCACCGTGGCTCAGGCTGCACAGCCCAGCAGTCTCCTGGCTGCTTCCTGCTCAGCCCTGGTGGCTGCAGGAGCCGGTGCAAGCGATGCTCACGGTCCAGGACGTTGGGGGCCTAGGCTGCCTGCGGCCCATTTATTTTGAGTTTCTGGAGGTGACAGCCCTTTCCGTTTATGCCACGTTCTACTTCGCGGGTCCTCCTCACAGCTCAGCCGGGATCCAGATGTTTGGACTGGAATCATAGCTTTATTGTACCCCTCCCTGCCCTGCGACAGGCTCCCCCGGGCCCTGCCTCGGTTCCCTCATGTCCAACCTGCCATCCTGTGTCCATCTCCGTCTCCCCACCTTTTTGGTTCCTGTCCTGTTTGTATCTGCCCCAGACCCTCCCCTTCTCTGCCAGCACCCTCCCCCGACCTCTGCCTTGTCTCCCCTCTGAACACCATCCAGCTGACGCTCCTTGGGAACTCAAGTACCCTTTGCGTGCCTCAAGCAAACATCTGTTGACATTTAGAAAGACTTGGAAGCCTACATTTTCATTTCCCTGTGAATACAACATCTTTCCTTCTGGTATAGGAAGCTTGAAGGAGAGCCCGTGATGGAGTCAGCCCACATTTGTAATCGCTTTTGAAAAGGACGGATAACTTTCCACTTTGCCCTAGCCTGAGCAGGGTCAGAGTGAGGGGGCTGGGTGGAGGCGGGTGGCATAATGCTTTCTGGCTGCCCCACTCACTGCCCTGTGCTTTTGATATGTATCCTCATTCAGTCCCTTCGATAACCCGATGAGGCAGATACCTTAATCCCCATTTTATAGATGGGGAAACAGAGAGGTTAAGTGACTTGCCCAAGGTCGCACAGTGATTCAGTTGCAAGTCAGGATTTGCGCATGAGTCTGTTTGTTTCACCTAGAGTCATGCAGCCTCTAGAAGAAGGTGGATTGAATAAGGGATGGTAAGGTAGGAGGCACACCTGAATGTTTATCACCCTGGAGCTGGGTTTCTGACTCTGAGCAAATCCAAGCGTCCTGTTCATGTCCCTTCCTCCTGCCTCTACAACCCTTGGCTGTGGACCTCTCTGAAGGGAAGAGGGGAGACCCTGCCTTCCAATGCTCTCCGTCCGCCTCCAGGGTGCACCAGGAGTGTGGCGACACTGCTGCAGCCATCAGCTTCCCAGAAGTCACACGTGCCTGAGAATAGACTATTCTGCTGGAAGAAGGGGAGAGAACAACAGAAGAAGGGAACTGGGAGTGCCTGCATAGCACAGTGTTAGAAAGCTACCGTGCTGCTCCTCCCTGAGAACAGGCTGTCGGGGGACACCCGGCAGGACTGTGGCGGACTGTCCGGGAGGCCTGAGTGCTGGAAAGTGGTACAGCCCACAGGAATAAGTGTCTCCATGCTCCGGGCTCTGCTCACAGCTCCCGCCCCCACGGCCCCAGCTCTCTGTGGGCTCTTTGTAGGGAAGACGTGAGTGACGAGGCGACGGGCCTGAGCGCACACCCGGGGCCAGTGGGGGTACCAGCCGCCACCTCCCCTCTGCACATTCCAGCCTAGACGGCATGTTATTGCCGAGCTCTGATGGAGCATTTGGACCTCTAACTTCCGTCAGCTCTGGGAGAGGTCAGATGGGTCTTTGTTTGCCAGCCTCTGAAGCTCTGGGGGTGGAGGGACGCGTCTGCAGGCCGCTAGACTCAGCGTAGAGCCGCCTGTAATACACACAGCTGTCGGGATGTGTCGTCTTCCTTCCTGAGCCTGTAAGATCTGCCTCCTAAATGACCACTAAAGCATGTGATGCTCCTACTGGGCTCGTAGGGTTTTGTTTTTTTTTTTTAACTTTTAAAATCAACTGTTTTGGGGTGTAATTTATATTCAGTAATATGTACTCATTGTAAGGGTCTAGTCAGCTGAGCTTTCACAGATGTGTACCCCCATGTAACCACCGCTCTAATCCACATACAGGCTGTTTCATCGTTAAAAAGCCCCACCTCTTGTTTGCAGCCGGTCTCCCCTGAGCCCCAGGCAGCCACGGAGCAGCTTCTGTCCTCATAGCCCGGCTTGCCTGCTCTGGATGTCTGTCTGCATGCAGTGTGGTGTCTTTGTGTCACTTCGGGGTCTAGTGAGCCCCAGGGAGACCAGGCCTGGGGGGTCGCAGCTCAGGCCTCGCCCGCACCTCTGCCCTAAGCCTGCAGCCGCTCTCGCTCTGGTGGTGGATGTGGGGTGCCTTGGGGCTGCGCAGGAGAGAGCCTCCCCCCACACCCCCTGCTTCAGCAGCGAGTCCAGGGAAACGGCAGAGAGAGGGGATGGGAGGGAGTCTGGGCCTGTGGCTGAGGTACTCTGGCGGCCATGCAGGGGCTGCGGGTTCTGGGAGGGAGACTGGGCGCGGGTGCTCCTCCTGCTGCAGGGGCTGCAGGTTCTGGGAGGGAGACTGGGCGCGGGTGCTCCTCCTGCTGCAGGCTTTGCTGCTGTGTCTTTGCAGGTGGGTGTGAAGCTGCTCTCCTAGGGATCATTTCCCTGGAGTCTGGGGGCCTCGTGAGTGAGTCGAGGGGCAGGGAGGCAGACGAAGCCGACCTCAGAGGGCAGCCCCCGGGGTGGGGTGCTGGATGGACAGGCCGGCTCCTCACACGTGGTCAGTCCCGCTGTGGGGTCTGGCAGGGAGCTGTGTGGCCTGCTGGGCAAGGAGGGGTTGGAGCACAGGTGACAAGGGTCTTGGCTCGCTGGCTGTGCCGCTGACTGGGCCACCAACCCCACACCCTCTGCTGCGCTCAGGTCTGCAGCTCCTGCTCCCCGTGGGCAGGCGGGAAGGGCAGCAGACGCGGCCGTGGTCCTGGGGGCAGCCCAGTGAGGCGGGGCGCAGTGCTGAGGGTCTGCCACAGTAGCCCAACTTCTCTGGGGTCCCGCTGACCCGTGTCTGCGAGCGGGCGTGTTTTAAAGGTGCCTTCGGCTCTCAGGAAAAGGGATACAAACTAAAGCTGAGGTGTTGTCAGTATGGTATTGTTTTTCTTTTATCATTATTGTTGTTATTTCATTCTGGTAAAATATACACAACATAAAATTTACCATCTTAACCATTTTTAAGTGTACAGATCAGTGTGTTAAGTGCATTCACATTGTTGTGCAACCCTCACCAGCATCCATTTCCAGAACTTTTTATCTTCCCCAACTGAAACTGTCCCCATTAAACAATTCTCCATTCCCCGCGCCCCCAGGCCCGGCACCCACCGCTCTACTTTCTGTCTCTGGATTTCACCTCTCTAGGTCCCACATATCAGTGGACTCATGCCGTATTTGCCCTCTGTGTCTGGCTTATTTCGCTTAGCATAATGTCCTCCAGTTTCATCCATGTGTAGCGTGAATCAGAATTCCGTCCCTTTTAAAGCTGAATAGTATTTCATCTTGTGGATATACCACGTTTTGTTGATCCGTTCATCTGTCAGTGGACATGTGGGTTGTTTTTACCTTTTGGCGATTGTGGATGCTGCTGCTGTTATGAACGTCGTGTGCAAATGTCTGTTCGAGTCATTATGACACTTAAATGCTCTGCAGCCCCTCCTAGCAACACGTCTCGTGTGCTCCTGCTGCTGCCCGGAGTGGCGTGTGTTTCTCAGCCTGCCTCCTGACTCCTCTGACTTAGTGCCGTGGCGAATGGTGCGCTTCAATCCTTCAGTCTTTGATGGGTGTTGGGTACTCAGGTTTCCCGGACAATGAAGTCTTGAGTTCCTTTCTCTGGAAGCTTTCTTTTCAGTGTGTCTTAGTTACCCTTGGCCACCAGCTGACTTCTGGAATTTGATTCCATTAAGCTTCTTAATACAAGAATACAACAAAGCATCTTTGTTTCATAACGGAAAGAAAAGAGCTTAAATGTTATCAAGCACCTACTGTGTGCTAGCTGCCATTCAAGGGGCTGTCACAGCACTGCAAACTTCCCCTCCTTTTATAGGACAGCCTTGCGAGGAAGGGACAAACCTGTGTTTGAAGGGCAAGGAAGCTGAGGAGAGGCTCAGAGAGGTTCAGTTACTCTCTGTACACTGTCTGAATACCTCCCTGGTCCTTAGATGAATTAGCCGGAGAAATTTCCTGGTCTTTTTCTTTTACAATGGAAATCCTGGCCTGGAGTCATCATTTGGGCTTCCTTGCTCTAAATTCTGGTAAAATATGGAATCATTAATTAATTAAGGTTTTATTTTGTTTTTCGAAATATATAAAAGTATAGGGGATAGTTTCCTGAATCCCCATGTCACCATCACCCAGCTTCAGCAATTATGGACACGGCCAGTCTTGTTTCCTCCGTCAGGTTCTCTTTGTGGTCCGTGGGGTCCTCCCAGGTGGTGTGGCAGCAGTGGGTTCTCTGGCAGAAGGAACGATGGGGGGGCTGGGCCTCCTCCCAGCTGGAAGTGTGGTAACTGCCACCGACTGGAATCCTCTCTGATGGCTCATTATTGGGCTGGTTACTGAACACCATCCGGGAGCAGGGGGAGGGGCAAACCCTGTGAAAGGCCTGGCGGGCGGTACGCAAAGAGGCTTCCCTCTCAGAGCGTGTTCCTCCTGCTGTCTGATTTTATTGGAATTCTGAGTGGGAAGAGAGAGGTCATGGGAGGATAACCATCCCCTTAGGGGACCATGCCAAGGCTGTCTTGGGGTGGAGCAGGGACCAGTGGGACACAAGCCTATGGCCTCTTCAACAAGATTTAACCAACATTTTCACTTTTGTTTTTTAAAATATTGACAGCGTGGCTGGCACTGAGCTAAATGCTGGGAATCCAACTATGTGACACACTGATGCTCTCAGAGTTTGTAGTCCACAAAAATAATAGCTAATCCCAACTAACACTTGTGTGTGCCGGACACTGCCGACGTGCTCGTGTGCACTGTCTCAGCTGCAAGATGGGTGCAGTTACTGCATTTTGCAGACAGGAACCTGGGGCTCATGTGGTGATCACTGCACCCCACACAGATAGCAGGGGGCCGATGGCTTCCTGCTGCCCTGCCCGTGGGGGATGAGGAGTGTTGGGGCGGAGGGCGAGGGAGGGAGAAGGCAGGGGACAGAGGACCCTCTCTTAGATTGCAGGAATGTGCTTATTTCGAATCCCACCAGATGTGCTTTCTCATAGGATTGGGGGCAGCCAAAAGGTACATTCTTCCTCTCAACTTCATAGAGGACCATGGGATTTATTTTTATTTTGAAGACAGGGACGTTCTTTGGCAGGAGAAGAGTAAAGATTGGAATTTGAGAGAGTTCTTTCTTGAGGCTGCAGAAAGGGATGGAGAGAAGAGAATTTGGGTTGCTTCGTTCCGTTTTTATTTAAAAGAAGATGTGGTATCTCTCAAGGGAGAGGAATTGTGGGAATGAAAGAGGCAGTTTTAAATATAAGGAAGGGGCAGTTTCTGATCTGGTGTTGTCGGTGTCGCAATCCAATGTACACATCAGGATAGATGCGGAGAGGGCTGATGGCCACTCTGAGTTTATTATAACCAGTGTTTCAATATATACATAGCTTACATCTGTTAAACATACACAGGTGTTCTGCATGAAGTAATTAGCGAATGCCAAGAATTCTTAGTGATTTCTCAAGGAGCCCTCCCTTGGCCTCTGTTTTGATATTATCATGTTGTTGCTGTGCTCCTATATTTTTATCTCAGAGCAGGCAAAGTCTCTTAGGCAACGGTCCCTCTTGCGCCCGATATCGATATCGTTTCTCCATCTGTGCCCCCGGGCGGCCGCCGCCTGGCTTAGGTTGCCCCCCCAGGGGGTCTTACCCGTCATTGGCTAACCGGCCTTCTCACCTCTGGGTCACAGTTTGTTGGCAAGCTTTTTCCAGTGATTATTAACCCTTCCTATGTCAGGGGCAGCTACAGGTGTGGCTGTCCAGTGGTCACACAGTTTGGGTTCTCATGTGGGGTGGGCCCCAGTCGCAGGAGCAGCCTCTCTTTCTGGTGTGAGGCCGGCCTGGTAGGCCCGGTTTCTGCACAGAGCCCTGCTTCGTGCATTTGAACATCTTTTCTGGGGTCGGAAAATAGACGCAGCGAGTATCTCAGTAGCAGGCGGCAGTAAATGACTTATTTTAAAAGAAAACGAATGAACCTCTTTTCCCCTCGCCCCAGGCAGCCCCTCATCCCTGCCCACGTCTAAGCCATAACCTGTAGAATTAGGGTAGACAAGAGGTTCTGCCTGCCCGACCAGAAAGAGATGTGAAACAATGAAATGAGAGCCCCAGGCTGAGACCTCCTTTAAGAAACTGAGAGAAAAGCAAAGTGTTACTAGCATTTTGATTTTTTATTGTAATTTTTAATTCCTTTTTTAAAACGAAGACTTGGGTTTTTCCTGTGAGGTGGGGCGAGGTGCCATCTGGCTCGGATGCAGGAGGGTGGAACGTTCCAAGTTCCTTCCAGATGTGTGATTTTGGCTTTTTTCTCCTTGTCCGCACTCAGGTAATTTAAAAGCAAGATTTGGGGCAGGGTCAGCTTCAAATAGAACCCAAGAGAAAGTGCCACCTTCAGGTGGATGCATCGTCCCCATTTGCGCCTTGCTGACGGGGAAGGGAATCGGACGAGAGGGGATGAACACGCTTCCAGGAACTGACGGCTTCCCAAACTGGCCAGAGAAAGCACCTCTCCTCTCAGCACCAGCAGCACAGTGCGCTGTCTGCCCGCCCTCCTGGGATTGCAGCTCACAAACGCTGGTTGCTATGGATACGGGCAGCTGAGGCTCCCCTGGGGCAGCGGCTGCGTGGAGGCAGGAGGCTATTTGTTGCAGTGATGTGGGCCTGGTGTCCGGGGTTCCCCACCCTGGTGCCTCTGCAGAGGAGGCCGGGACCGGCCTTGCCTGAGCTGCTGCCTGGGCCGGGAGGACCCCAGGTGGACCAGCCGGTGCCTCTGTGGCCCAAACCTGGGGGCATGAGCACCTGACGGAGGCCACGTCTGCGTGGAGCTGCTGCCCTTTAGGTGGCACTTCTGGGTAGGAGGCCTGCCCATTGGTGAGCGGGGCACAGTTCTCTCCTCTTTTCTTCTCACTTCGGAGCCTGCCAGAGCTGATGCCGTCGATCCCCAGCCTGGGAGTGCATTTCTGGATTGAAGACCCTCCCCAGCAAAGCTTCACTGTGGGTGGGCCTGTCCTGCAGGTGAAGGCAAAGGATCAGAAGGTGGGGGGGACATGGTTCGTGCCATCATAGAGCCCCCGGTGTGAGAGGGTAGACAGCCCCTGCCCACAGTGGGCTCCCAGTCCAACTGGGACAACCAGATGTACATCATGGACACTGGGAAGGGGACAAAGACGGAGACAGAAAAACCAGTCGCTTCCTTCCTTCAAACCCTGCAGTGGCGTCTCTTCACACTTCCCGTAAAGTCAGCCTCACCTCCGTGGTACAGACGGTGCCGTGTTGGCCGTGCAGCCCGTCCTCCAGCCTCCCCCTGCTGACGCTCCCCTGTGCCCTGCTTCTGCCCCGTGGCCTGGCCTCGTCCTCAGCACGTCCTGGCTCCTACCCTGGTGCCTCCTGCTATTCCCTGGGCCCGGAGCTGTTTCCCGCATCCCCGCCGGCTCCCTCGCTCCTTCACCTCATTTCTTAGGCCTCTGCTTTGCTGTCACCCCTGCCCACGCTGTCAAACCAGCCCTTCCTTTCTCCCCGCGGCGTCTCTCAGCCTCTGTCCCCGCTGTGCTCCTCTGCCCAGCACTTACGGCACTTGCTAGGTGGCTGTTTGCCTGCCTGCCTCCCCCTCTGGAAGGGCAGCCCCTCCAGGGCTGGGACAGGGTCTTCTTCCCCACCGAGTCCCGCTGCTGGGGCGTCGCTGGCCACTGGGAGAGTCTCAGTCACTGTCGGATGAATGATGAGCGACAGCTGTGTAGCTCGTGGTTCTCACTGAATTCTGTGAACATGTTTACAATACGCTTTCAGATTATTCTACCAGTTGCAAAAATAAAACTTCTCAGTTGTGATTCTAATTTGCAAGTTAAACACATTTTTCTTAAAATTTGATTTTGGTTCCTTGAGACAGTATCCCTCACAGGGGTGTACAGACCCAGGGGATTCCTAGGATGCTCCCGAGAGCCTGGGGATACTTTTCCTTTGGAAGAAGTCTGTATTTAGTCAAGCTTGGGAAGCCCACGGTGGCTGTTGGGAATCCTGTGGATGCAGGCTCGCGAGGCAGGGTGCGTTGGAAGCGGACTCGGGAGGACCTTCTGGAAAGCGGGTCTTGAGCTGGAAGAAAGGGGCAGGTCTTACCACAGGATGGAAGAGCGCTGAGTGCCCCGCTCTGAGGGCCGCTGCGTATGCTGGCGGTCCTCTGGGCGAGCCTCATAGGCCCCGGGGGGCCGGTGTGCTCGGCCTTGGTGGAGTCGGAACCTGGGCAGAACAAGGGGAAGCAGTGACGTGGAGGCGCTGCATGCCCTGAAAGCCTGGATTCGAGTGACAGCTGTGCGCTGGAGCAGTGACCCATAAACGCTGCTTTTTGGCCCCTTCTCCGTCACTCATGTCGCACTGAAGTCGTGTTGGCCTAATGGCCCCTCCAGGGAGCTCTGGCCCCTTCCTGTGGCCTGTGCAGCTGGGGCGCGGAGTGAGTGCGGAGTCAGCCAGCAGGTGGAAGACGACCCATCCCTCAGGAGGGCAGTCCCCAGCTCACCAGCTTGCAGTCCTTTGTTTTACTGGGAATCAGCCAGGCCAGAGGTCAGCATTGTCCTTGGAAGACCGTCAGAGCTTGCCTGCGGTTGTCGGGGAAGAGGGTCAAATTCCCGGGGAGCAGGCCGGGATGAGGCCCGTCTCCCGCATCAGCTCTCCGCTGTCTGCAGCCTGGCTGGTGCCGGCGGCATGGGCCTGGCGAGGCGGCTTCCACAGCCTGGTCACAGAGCTGTGGACCTGAGAGCAGCTGGGAGGCCCTTGACCAGCACACAGTGGCCCCTTGTCATAGGGCGGAGGTGCCTGAGGCCCAGAGAGCCACTGAAGAGCTGCTGCCGGAACTTGGGCCTCCCGACACCCAGCTCAGTGCTCTTTCTGCCACCTGCTGTTTGGGACTGGAACCCAGGTGGGCCGTGAGAGGGGGCGGCCATCCCTCAGCGCCTCGGTTTCTGCCGCAGCGTCTCACTCACAAGTATGAAAGTCGACCTTGGGAGGTTAACGTAAAGTATCTGCTCTCTGCTGGAGTGACACTTGGTCTCCTGGGACACGTGGCTGTGGATGTGGCTTCCTCACCCTGTCGGGGGTGGTGGAAGGACTGGGCTTCAGGCTGGTCTGTGTTTGGGGGACTTTCAGCCCTGGGGTAATGTCTGTGTGTAGAGTGGCCCCAAAATAGAAAGGCTGCTAGGCCTGAGGAAGAGAAAGTCTGTGCTGGCGAGCCTCTGCCCTCCGTCCTGCCCGCCTCCTTGTCTACCTCCCCTGCCTCTGCCGGCGTCACTCATCTTTGGTGGTGCTTCCTGGGTTTTGAGGTCCCTTCCTCCTGCCGTCCCCCAGCCTGGAGGGCGGGCGAGTGTGGAGGTCAGGAAGGAAGCAAGCAGAACGGGGCCCAGGGAGAGCGCCTGAAGCAGAAGGTGAGGTGAGGGGTGTTCTAATGCCTTAATTTGGGAGCTTGAGAGGGAGCCATGTCTTGGTGTTAAGAGCTCTGGTTTTGGAATCCAGGAGCCCTAGATTTGCCCCCGGGTTCCTCCCCGAGACCCCGAAGAAGCGACTTACCTTTTTTGAGCCTTAGTTTCCTTCTCTGAAAAGTGGAGGTAGGAGCACCTGGCACACAGTGCTGTGAAGAGGATTCACTGAGATAACACGCATCAGCGGAGGACAAGCACCCAGCACCCAGTAGGTGCCCCTGGTAATGTAACTTAGCATCATCGTCACCGCCATGGTGAGTGTCTTCACTGTGCCCATCACCATGCTGGGTGTCACGGAGAATAAAGAGATTTTCACACACCAGCCACTGGACACGTAGTCTGACTGGAGAGTCTCTGCACGTAAGAGAGCGGACGGTGCAAACGCACGCGTCACTAAACTGGGGCGACCTGGACTATGAGGGGGCGGGGAGGGCACCGCAAAGGGGAGAAGGTGGCTTCAGAGGCCTTTTGAGGAGTTGCAGGTGGGATTAGGAAAAAGCTTGATATATATTCCAAATAATATTCGACTTTTAGTGTCTCCCCCAGCCCTCTCCCCAAAGAGAGCGCTTTAGAATGACTCAGGGCCAGGCAGGAGTTCTGAGCGGCCGGTGGGCCGGGGAATAGAACCCGCCATCGTCACCCTCGCCTTTGCCCTCCCAGGGGCACAGTCCGCTGGGCGCCTCCTTCCCAAAGACCGGAAGGTCTGCGTGGCTAGATGGAGAAAGAATCTTCCACCCTCTTTGCTCTCACTGGACTCTGTGGGATGCTAGAAATATTTTTCAACCTGCTGAAGGAGAAAGCATCGACCAGGGCTGGTGCCAAAATGTTCACTTAATTCGAAAGAGTCTTTTGTTTGATGAAGAAAGCAGCTGGGCTGGAACCTCCTCTTCTGATCTGACATCATAGCCTGGTGGGCTGGGCCTTCCATTCTTGTCCACTCGCAGCCTCGAAGGCAGTGAGCCTGCTCAGGAGTCCTTAGGAAAGCTCATTCTGGTTTCACCTGTCAATTCCGTAGCTTTAGACAAATTTGTCACCCTCCGGCCTTCGTTGCCTCACCTGTGGAGTGGCCGTGACAGCTGTACCCCTTGGAAGGGTGAGTTCTGACGGATGGTCTCCTGCCCTCCCCTGCTCTCAGGCCTGAGCGAGCCGCCCCTTCCACATGGGTGCTCCGGGATGTCAAACATATAATTCTGTCATTATCCAAAGCACGTCTGAGCTCTGCTTCGGAATCTCCTGTGAGCCTCTGGCACATCTTTCAGTACCCTCAGCGATGGGCAGTCTTCTTCCTTTCAGAGGGAATTTGATTTCTGGAAGCAGCCTAACAGGACAAGTAGTATATGGTCAAGCTGAATGAAGATGCTTTTAGCTCCAAACAAATGAAGCTGATTTTCTTTGGCTTCTAAACTGACTCAGAGTTCCGTTCCAAATAAAGTGTTGAGAATGTTTTGAGCAAGACCTGCGTCTTAGACACAGGTGGTAAGCTCTTATCATTTTAAGGCAGCACTCATTTGGATGATTAATTCTGGTTTTTAAAAAATGAATTTGCTACTTTATGTTTACACCTCATGTTTTTAAAAAGTGATTGTCCTCTTCGTTCCTTATTCATTTCCTAATGCATTTGTTTTATGTGTTTGGATGTTTGTGCTTTTTATTTTCTTAAAAATGTGTCTCACCCAGGTCATTATCAGTCATAAAAACATTAAATGTCCTATCTCAGTGGTTCTCAAACCTGCCTCAGCTTGTTCAAATGCAGATGGCTGGGTCACGCACTGTTTCTGACTCAGTGAGTGTGGTTGGAGCTCGATGATTTGCATTTTTAATATACTTCCAGGTGATGCCGCTGCTTGGGGACCATATTTTGAGAGCTCCTGGCCTAACCAAAAGGGGCTTTGGTTATCTAATCCAACCCCTTTATTGTACATATCGGTAAACCGAGGCACAGGGAGCGGTGCCTCCCTTGCCAAGTGTTGTAAACTAGATTAGTGGCAAAGCTGGAATAGGGACCCAGGCGTTCAACACGCCCAGTCTAGTGCTTCTAAAATTATTATTTCTTGGCTAGAGACTACTTAACACGACTGTGGGTTTTTAAGATTTTGTCGGACCTTCTTGATTTAAAAAAAGCTGGCCTTTTAACCTCTTTAATACAACTGTGTCCCTGATTTTTATTTCACCGCAGGAATAACTTGTGTTTGATTTGCCTTTTTTAATTGGGATAAAATATACACAACATAAAATTCACCATTTTAACCATTTTTAAGTGTACAGTTCAGCGGCATTAGGCACATTCACACTGTTGTGCAGCCATCCCCACCATCCATTTCCAGAACTTTTCATCCTCCCCAGCGGACGCTGTGTCCCCACTAAACACTGACTCCGCAACGCCCCCCCCCCCAGCCCCTGGTCACCCTGTCCACTTTCTGTCTCTGCATTTCACTGCTCTAGGCACCTCATATAAGTGGAATCGTACCGTTTGCCCTTTTACGACTGGCTTATTTCACTTACATAATGTCTTCAAGGTTCATCCGTGTTGTGTCGTGTCAGAATTTCCTTCCATTTTAAAGCTGAATGCTATTCCGTTGTTTGGAGAGAGCACATTCCGTTTATCTATTCATTTGTTGATGGACGCTTGGGTTGTTTCCACCTTTTGGCTGTTGTGGATAGTGCTGCTGTGAACATGGGTGTGCAGATACCTGTTTGAGTCCCTGCTGTCAATTCTTTTGGCATATACCCAGAAGTGGTACTGCTGGATCATGTGGCCATTCTCTGTTTAATTTTTTTGAGGAACATGGTTTGGTTTTGATTCTGGGAGCTTGAGGCTAGAAATATGGATCTTCTGTTAACAAATTAGTGGGTAAACAGCCCGAACAGTCCCTGGCTATTAACCATCTGGTGCTGATGTTGGAGGTGAATCGCTGCCCCGAGGCCTTGGGATAAAGTGACCCCGTTATTCACAGTTTACTGCCGGAGGCTGCGCACGGTCTCCTGGGTTTTCTCTCTTCCACTCCTTGGCTCTGCTCTGACTTCACTCTCACCGGTCTCCATTCATATTTGTTTCCCTCTTTGTCTTTGGGCATTTATCTGTTTGTATCTTTGTCCACCAAATCTCGCCAGCTCCAGAACTCCCCACCGCATTCCAGAGTGAAGTCTGGAACCAGTGGGTCCAAGCCCATTACCCGGCACCTTAGATTCTCCAGGTGGAATATGATTATAATCTGGGGAGGAGTGTGCCGGGAAGACCTCACAGGTAGCAGAGATTAAGAAATACTTACAGAATTAATGACTGACCATGACAGTCGTGCTAGAATGCTCTCAGAGAGGGTTTTAGGGCTGGGAATTTTGCAAGAAACAGCCAACTACTTGGATCAGTTTTCGCCACCACCCGACAGTCTTTGGGGCTGTTCCACCTCCAGGAATCTTGTGCTGGCCTGGAATTAGAGGGGGCATTGTGAAGCTGGTGCCTTCTGCTTCCGAATGGGTTACCAGAGTGAGGGTTGGAGCGTGTGTCTTCCTTGGGATCCACCCTCCTCTGGAAAGATCCAGAGCAGTGACTCCCAGAATCAGCAGCACGCTGGGGGCTGCAGGAGAAGAAAGAGCAGACTCTGGCCTCGCACCTCCTAGTTCAGCACACCCAAGTCTGCAAACGCACGGTCTCTTCCGCTTCCTTGAGAGGGTATTGGGAAACTTCGAAACCAAAATTATTACATTTTTAAGTTAAAAAAAATTAAGACTATAAGCATTCTCTTCCTGGTTTGATTTGCAAAATCTGTTATCAGTGAAGTTAAGCCAATAGCAGCCAGGTGTAGAACTCCTAATAGGCGCGTGTCCGCGTCACCTTTCCACCTTTCCACGTCAGTTACTTGAGTGGCTGGGTTACTTAAAAAAATTTTTTTTAAGCAGCAAGATGCCCGTTATTGATGCCGTGAGAAATAACTCTTTTGGTCTGGTTCTAGTGCTCCATTATCCGGGTTAACAGAGGAGAAAAGTGAAGCAGATGTGGCAGTTAATCCAGAGAGTCTCTGTTGGCTCAGAATCGCATTTTTCATTGATTTTTTCTCAGCAGATGGTACTGCCTTTCTGGGTAGAGTTTTGTGGTTCACTTCTACCCACACGTCTCGTCCACGTGGGAAATGTCTCGTCCGTCAGATCCGGGGACTTTGTGTTTCTCCTCCTCCAGGCCGTTTTCTGGAAGGAGGTGGTCCAGATAGCCCCGCCAGGGGTACGTCTCCTTGTTTCCTTTCCTCGGGTTAGAATGGAGGCTTCCAAGAGTTCCCAGATCCCAGCAACAACCAGGGAAGGCCAATGTCCTGGGTGGTAATTGGTGCCATTGGCCCGGCTGCTGGGAGCTGTCATCGGTGTTCAGAGTACAGATTTGTGGAATCCATTAACATCAACACTTGCTGCTGATTATAACCAGATCTGCCTTATCTCTGCGTCAGGATGCTGCTTGAAGGACCGTTCCCCTCCTGCAGCTGACTACCCTTTCCTGCTGCTCTTGTGTAAAAATGAGAGGATGTTTATTTCCTCAAGGCTGTTAAAGTCATCAAATGAGACCAGCAAGGTCTCTGTGGGCCTCCCTAGTCTCTGAGAGCTGCCCTCATACATCTGCTTAAGATGAGGCAGAACCCACAGCCAGATGGCTTACTTGCCAGGCGCTAGACCAGCAGGAAGAGATTCAGGGTGTTAAATCCCCTGAGATGAGGCCGTGACATGCCTCCTTGGCGACATCCCTCCCTTCCTCCATCATTCCTCCAGGTTGTGTTTGCTGAGCATTTGGGTCCTTGTGCTGGGAGTGGCGCGGGGACTGGAGCTGTGTGAGAGCTGGTGTGTGCTGGACAAGCCTCTCGGATGCCTGAGGAACCAGACTGCCCCACAGGAACATCTAGGCAGCAGTTAGGGCAGGCCTCAGGGCCACCAGCCATCCTTATATACTCAATAAGGTGAGCATGTGTCACTGAAACTCTTGCTCCGAAACTAGGCACGAAGAAATAAACATCAGGACACAAGGAGAACTGACGCATTTTAAGCGTCCTAAGTAAAGGTACTTGAGAAAAACGGTGCCTGTGTCTTTGGAAGGCGAGCCCTTTTCCTAGGGGGTGATAGAGGGAGTGACAGTGCGGACATCTGCTGGTGCTTGCCCAGTGGTCTGGTGCCCCAGCCACAGGCCGGGCCTTCTTGGGCAAGCATTGTGGATGGGCAAAGAAGGTATTCCCTCAACTGAGAGCCAAAGAAATTTGGGTCTCAAGTTGAAGCAGCTAGACGTAAGGTGCCTGAAGTCATGTTTGAGGGTAGAATGTAAAGATCTGCCCCATCACCGGATCCTAGATTACTTGGGTCTTAGCCTGGAGTCCCGAGAGCACAGCGCCTAAGGCAAGGCTTGCGTGCCTCAACTTTGTTAGGGAGCGCAGTGGCAGAGAACTGGAGTGAGGGGAAAAGGGAGAGACGCAGGGAGGAGGGGTAGCCAGTGTGAGCGTACGTTATTGATCTGGCCATCACTAGGTGTCAAGCCAACCAATGGCTCAGTCTTTCGGGACTGTAGAAAATGACCGCTCCTCAGAACAGTCAATCAGGAGAGGAGGGGCTACCCCTCTCCCACTGGTCAAAGGCCTGGTCCCCTCCATTTCTGGGTCACACGGCTTGCACTCCCTGAGGAATCCTGCTTGTCTCATCCCCGTTGTCAGTGGGGAGCCCCAAGCTGGAAGCAAGAGGTGGAGGAAGTAGGCGTAAGTCCAGGCACTGTGGGGTGGTGCCCATGTGGAGGGTGTAGGCTCGCAGAGTGGGTCAGACTAGCGGTGTCTGGGCTGGAAGACAAGGCCGAGGGCCCTGGGGACAGACGCGGCTGAGAGACACCTGATCTCACACCTGCACACCACGCTGGACAGGAGGCAAGATAGTTTTCTTTCGATAAGGACAACAGTGTGGGGCACAGAGTGGGGCTGCAAGGGGCGGTGCCAGGAAGCATTATTGGTTTTCCTACGGGAGATGGAGACAAAGAAGAAAGACACCAGGTAAACAACAGCTGCTACTTAGTCTGCTATGGCCAGACCTCTGCTCAGAATAAGCCAGTGCAGAAGGAAACCATTGTCTCCTCCCGTCCTGGCCTCTGTGGAGCCCTGCACCTCACCCAGCCCAGGGGAGAAGGTTCTGTGGGCTCCTCTGCTAAGCTGAGCACCACGATGTCCCTTGGATGGGTGTGGGCATGTGAGACCATTTTTTTATTTGAGGAAATAAATGAGCCCATAGTAAGCAATATATAAACAGAAGAGGTGGCTCAGGGCTGGTAAAATTGAAACATGTTGAACAAAAGTGACTTCTCTGACACTGCCTACACGTTTGTAGTGCTTTTGCTAAGTTCTTCACCCTCTTGAGTACTGAGCACCCGCCTTCCTTGGACACTTAAGGAAGTATCTTAAAAAAGCGTCTCAGCTGTTTAGTAAAGTCTGAAGCTGTGAGCTGCTGTATCTAGAGCTATGCAGGAAGCCTCCCCAAAACTTAGGGGCTTAAAGCAACAGCCGCACTGTTTATTCAGAGTCCATGGGTCACAATTGAAGCTGGGCTTGGCTGGGACATTCTGGGGGTCATGCCTGGAGTCACTCCTGTGGCTGTGGTCACCTGGTGGCCCAAATGGGGCTGGGTGATCTAAGATGGCCTCGCATGCCCGGCACGGGCTGCTGTCAGCTGGTTGGTCTAGGGCTGAGCTGTCCAACACATAGCAACTTGCTGCATGTGACCTGAGCATTTGAAATGTGGCTGGCCTGATTTGAGATGTGCTGTAAACGTAAATACATGCTGCATTTTGAAGACCTAGAAACTGTCTAATGTAAACTATCTCATTGATAACTTTTATATATTGATTACATGTTGAAATGATAATATTTTTAATATTAGGCTAAATAAAATATATTAAAATTAATTTTACCTGCTTTTCAGTTTTTTAATATGACTATTAGAAAATTTTAAATTACGTACGTGGCTTGTGTTATTATATTTCTATTAGAGAGCATTATACCATATGAATGAAATATATGGTTGCATTGCAAATGGAGTGTGGCTTCTATTTCACAGCTTACACATATAAATGATGAAATAGATGTATGGTCCTACGTTTCTCCTCTGGCCCCTACATTCCACTTCTGGTGGAAGAAGGACCCAGAGCCATTTAAGGATGGGGAGTCTAGGCCAGGATGTAGTCTTGTTTTGCCACACCTCTCTTTGTGAAGGAGGGAAACAGAAGCCCAGAGGGTTAAGTGACTTGGTGAGAACTGGAGCCCTGGCCTCCTGCCCTCCAGGCCTTGGCTGTGCTGCTCACACCTTTCACTGACGCTTGGTCGAATCCCAGGCTTCTCAATGGACCATCTGCTCTCCTCTTTCTAGACACCCAGAACCCTTCTCTAGCCCCATCACATGCTGTGCCTCATACTACAGGCAGCCCGACGTTTTATACTCGATCCCCAGGACCAGAAGCAGACGCTGTAGCTCAGGGTCCTGCAGTCTGACTCTCTGCTGTCATCAGTTGACATTCACTCACTTAACCTGACCATTTGGGACAAGACTCAGAGCAGGGCCCCCACACCAGCCTGGAAGCAGGAATGGAACATCGAGACTACAATTACTGACAGTCCTTGGGCTGGGTTAAGGCACGTCCGCCTAGCCTTCTGACTCAAATGCTCCGGGGACCTAAGGCAGTCTGCAGCTTCTGTGGCTACAGCAAAGCAGAACTGAACCATACACCTTGCAGAAAGCAGCTCAGAGATGAATATTGTTAGGCAGAAGGAAAACAATGATCGGGTTTTGTAGTGATCCAGTTGAGACTTGAACTCAAGCACAGCAGGAAGCGTGAATATTAAGGGACGGAGAAATTGGATGCTTAGGAGCCAAAATAGGAGTTGGATGGGGAGCTTGGAGAGGGAGAAGAGTCCGGTTCTCAGGTCTAGCTAGGTGAACCCACTGAACGAGTGTGTTGTTCACTGAGAACGTGACTGTAAGGAGGGGGAGGTTTGGTAGAGAAGATCATGGGTCCGGTGTGGATTTTAAGGTGCCTCTGGGAGATGCAAGTGGAGATGGTCAGTAAACAGCTGGAAATACAGATTAATTGAGAGAGAAGGAAGGACATGAGAAATTGATATGTGAGTGGTTATTCAGTAGGCAGTGGTTGAAACCGTTAGTGGCGATAAGATTCTCTGGGGGATTGTGGAAACTAAGAGGACACCACTGAGAGTGAGACCCTGGGGAATAGCGGTGTTTGATCTGCAGGGAAAGGAAACAGAACCCTTGAAGAAGGCCAAGAAGGGATCTCACCGCGGGGCCTGCCCCTCAAGCTATAATTGCTGCAGAAAAGGACAGAGATTCCTGGGACGTAGTGTGTCATGCGTTGTTCATCTTTTTATTCCCCGAAGGGCTTTGTACGTGGAAGACGCAGTCAGTGTTTGCTGAGTGAGATTAAGTTGGCGCTGTGTTGCAGCGCACTGATTGAGCTCAACTGAGCTGACTGCTTCCTGGGCTGCTCAGGCAATTTTAGACTTCTCCTCGCTCTGTCCAGCTTCTCCCCCTTTCCCTCCTCTTGGTCACCAGGTCTGGTATACAGCAAGAACTTTGTTGTGCAGCTACATTTCAGGGTCTTAGTAAAAGCTGGTACAGAGGATCTCACCAGTTACCATTTGCCTGCCTTCAGGTGACTCCGACCAAAATACCCAGATAACAGAGGCTTCTGTAAAAGGACATCTAATTACCTCTCATCATAAGCACCTGAAGGTAGGTGGTCTCAGGTTTGGGGCAGGACTTTGGTTATAAAGGACCCGGGCTGTTTTTGTCTTTTCACTTCGGTATCTAAAGTTGTCAACTCTCAGTTCCCAGGTTTATCACCTCATGGTTACAAGGTGGCTGCCGTAATTCCAAGCATCATGTCCTAAAGTAGTCAAGTTCCTGGTAGGAATAAAATATCAGGACTCGCTGTATCTTTGAGAGAGATAAAAATCTGTGCAGAAGTTTCCTTTTACACTCCATTGGCCAGCTTGGCCACCGGTTCATCCCTAAACCAAGTTCTAGCAAAGGCTTATGGCGTCACCACGCTGGCTCAGCCAGATCAGGGCTCACTCCTTGGAGCTGGAGGAAGATGCACCGTCCCTGAGCAGAGGACCACCAGAAAAGCATTGGAGCCCTCTAAACCGGGGAAGAAGGAGGGAATGGCTGTTGGCTAGGAAATCAACGGTGTCTTCCATAGCTGTATTTTTTGTACTTGTAACTTAGGTTTGAAATCATTCGATTCAACATTTATTGAGCGCTTACTGTGTATCAGGAATGGTTATTTCACCACTGAGGCAGATAACAGGTCAGATTTTAAACTGCTGAGCAGATCCTTCTGCCTGCCAATCTTGTGGGCCTCTGTTATTCCTTAGAGGTCTTCCCTGATGGGACTGAACTCACCCCCTAGGTCTCTCCATGCTAAGCCAGTATTCTAGCCAGTTCCCTCTCCATCTCGGTTGATGCAGCTAACCCTGACTTTGAAAATCCTGTATTCCCATCATGTTTGTTCTGTTTGTGATGGACCTTGTCCTCTGTACCCCTGGTCTCCCCTTCAGCTTCTCCCTTTCAAATAGTTTACCAGCTATTCTCCTTTCTGTCTTTCGTCCATCTCCGTCAGTCTCGGTTTCCATCAGTCAGTCTCAGCGTCGCCTACAAGCTTGTTTGCTCGCTCCCTTTTTCTTTCTGCCCTATGCATTCTCTTCTACCTCGTCCCTTGCTTTACTCCATTCTTCAGGAGTCACCTGCTCCCCTCTGCTGACTGTTCCTGATTTGGACGCAGTCCCTGCCTCAGAAGGTTCCAGTGAGTCCCCACTGCCTGGTAGATGAAGTCTCTAGCCTGACAGAAGGGTAGCTACATAGCCAAGAACAGTAGAAGGGACTTGGTGAGAGAAGAGGTGTGGAGGGGGTTCGTTCACGCCATCTGTATTACTCGAGTCTTTTACTGCAAGAATGTATTCTGTCTTACTTGCATTATTACAAAATAAAACACCTCTTGCCTAGCATTCAGAGCTTTCCATATTCTTTCCAGCTCCTCTGCCACAACTCTTCTGCACGAACTTTCCTCTCTGTTCAAATTGACACCTTTCCTGCCCTTGAGACCACCAGCCTTGAAATTGTTGAGCAAAACACAACCCAGTATCAAATGGCCTATGCCTTTCCCTCCTGACTTACTTAATCTCTACCCCTTCCTCAAGCTTCCAAGACCTAGACTGTCTAATACCTTGCCCGAGAGCCCCGTCCCACCTTCTGCAGCCCCCACCCTCCCCGTGAGCCTCCCGGCCTCCTCCTCCTCTGAGCTCCCAATGCACTTCCGCTGTGGTACAGCAGGGCTCCAGGTGCGTCTATCCGTTTGTGTCCTTCAGCTCTGCTCTTGGGGCACCGCCTACGAGAGCATCCATTCTGGCTGCCTTTGGTCCTTCCCTCTCTCATTTTTGCTGATGACACTGAATGTGGCTGGAGTGACTGAGACAGGATTCAGCTGACAAAAGTAGGCTTTAAGATGTGGGCTCCAGAAATGCATTGCCTATCAACTGGAACCCCTGAACTACTCATTTGGCTTTTAGACGTTTACTTCCTGGTGATCGCTCTGATATTGTAGCCTTGAGGCATTACTTAAATGCCACATTGTTACTTACTACTTCCTATCTATTTTATCCCCCCAACAAGATCATAAACAGCATAAGGGACAATGTCATTTCTTATTTATTTCTATTTACCTCCACAGTATCTTTCTCAGTAAATATCTGTTGCTTTGATTTTAATCCTATTTCCTTACATTTTCTTTGTAGCTGTTATTTTCAAAACAGCTCTCACAGACTTCTTCATTTTTTGAATACTTAAGACTCCATATTTGAATTTGAGGGTTGATGTTTATGTAAATGACCCCTCTAACCTCATAATCACCCACTTGGAGGTCCAGAGTCTTCAAGAACCTTCTCCAGGTTTCTGCTTTTCTCCCTAGCCTGTAGGAGGTTGAGAATGAAGGGAAATGAAGGGAATTGGTTCTGCAAATGAGGTAAGTCGCCTGGAAATGGCCTGATGAACGGGTTTTCTTGAGATCACTTTGCTTAGAAGCTTCTCAACTGTACACAGCTCTGCCCACTCTCTGGCCTGAAGGAGACAGCATGGAGTGGGCCAAAAGGAACGAAACGGAGGCGGGGAGCCGGAGCGCGGCAATGAGAACCGCTGAATGCGAGGGCTGAGGTCCGTTGCCTGAAGCTGCTGCGAGATTGGTGGGAGGGGCAGCATTGCAGCCCCCGCCTGTGCTGTTGCTTGATGGGTTCAGTGATTGTATTCTGAGTAGCATTCAGGCTGGCATTTAGACAGGCCTTGAATGTGAATTCTTGCAGGGGAGGCAGCCGGCACAATCCTGCTTTGTTCCAGTTCTTTGAGGACTAAGGAAATCATTTTTTAAAACAATACCCTCCTTCCTGGGCTGCCACTTGTTTGTTTGCTCTGAGGATTTCTCAGTAACTCTTTGGTCTCTTGCTTGTGTTCACACGCTGTGCTCCTAACCAGCTGGGCTTGGTGGAAGGCAGGGTTTGGGTCTCTGTGAAAGGCAAGTGACGTGTGGATTGTGCTCTTCAGCGCGTGCTGGATGCTCACAAAGGGCCGTGTACCAGTGTCTCATTCATTTGTTCCTTTAAGCATCCATTCAAAAAACGCATTCCTGGGCTTGGTTTTGTGTCCAGGACTATTCTAGGAACTATTTTGGGGTGGAAAAGAAGTGAAAGACACATATTTTGCCTCAAGAAGCTGTAGTCACCGTATAATAATATTATTAGCAATAACGGCTGGCACCTCTTACTGAATCCCTTTTACTCTGACCAGAAACCAGGCCAGAGACGTTCTAGATACTGTTCAGTTGAGTCACCCAACATTTCTTGAGTGCTCTTGTCTCGGCACTGTGCCGGGGGCTGGGCGGGCAGCTTAGTCTGGCAGGAAAGACACATTTAAAGGTAACGTTTACAGGTGTGCAAGGGTGTGCTCGCCCTCTCGAAGATGCTCCTCCCGGCAGCGTCAGGGCACTTGGAGCTCGTTATGAGTGCTGTCCCCCAAGATGTGCTGCTTTTTGACAAGATCACTCGGTGATCCATTTATGGGCACTGAAGTTTGGGAGGCACTGGCGGGCAGGCTGAGAATTAGCTTGGTCTGGGGTGAGAGATCAAAGAAGGGCTCCGGAGGCAGAGGCTTTTAAGCTGGGATGTGATGAGGGCCCAGCAGGAAAGAAGATGACATATATATATAATATGTTATACATATATAAATAAAGAAGGTAGAGAGTGGGGTGGAGCGAGTTCCAGGCAACAGGAGCAGCCAGGGAACCTGCTGGGCCTTGAAGTCCAGTGTGACAGCTGAGCTGAGGGGTAGGCAGGGGTCAGCTGGGGGAAGGCCTTGTAAACCAGGGCAAGGGCAAGGAATTTAGACCCAGTGAGAACGGATTAAAGAAAAATACCGCCCCCACTTTATAGATGAGGAAACAGAAGCTCAGATAGGTTGTGTAATTGGCCCAAGGCCACACAAGCTAGTAACTCACTGGTAAACTAGTAAGAGCTGGAATTTGCATCCGGATCTCGAATTCCAAAGCCCATTTTTTGAACCACTATGTAATTTTCCTCTCAGGCCATTAAGAAAACAAAATATACGCATGATAGAATTTTTAATGCATCTGTGTTATGTATGATTTGGAGAATCTTATAATGACTTAAAACAAGATGATTAACTTTGGAATAAAATAATAAAACCCATGAGCTGAGAGAGAGAAATTCCATTTGAGCAGATTTTTTCCCCTAAGTTAGGAGGTATGGTACAAAAGGAGACGATGTAAGTTATATAGATAACTCTTGTTACGTGAAGAAATAGATGTCTGTCTCAGGAAGCACCTTTTTCCGTAAGAGGAAGCATAAAACGGATGGTTGTAAGGGTAAAGCGGTCTGTGATTAAACCAGCGTGAGTCCTCACCCTTGTGCTGCTGGCTGAGCAGCCTGGTGTCCTGCCTGTCTGTCAGCGCTGGTGTGGGCAGCCGTGGTCAGTGGTCTGCGCAGGGGCAGGAGGGAGCAGAGCGGCCGGGCAGCCCAGGGGCCCCACACCTCAGTCAGAGCCGGAGGGGCACTGGCTCCAGCTCAGGGGATGTGCAGAGGCGCCGGGTCTCTTCCCGGAGACTCCCCAGGTCTGTGAGGTTCCCGGTTTCTAAGAGGCCAGAGTAGCCAACACAGCCGCTGTGGGGAGGAGAGAAAGCAGACCCCTCTCCCTGGGGTGGGAGGTTAGAGTGGGAGAGGGGAGCCCTGGGCTCAGAGCTTTCTAAAGCTATTGGGAGGTGTGGCCTTTAACCTTGGGGAGCTGCCAGTCTAATGGGAGAGGCACAGCCCCTGCCTTCAGACAGCTCCAAGTGCGATGAGGGAGGCACAGCCCCTGCCGTCACGAGGTCCAGAATGAAGGGGAGAAACAGACCTGCCCCAGGGAGCCCCCAGGCTGATGGGGAGACGGCACAGACACAGGAGTGATGATAGCGCCGTTATCGCAGTTACACAGCTGTGGGGAAGTCCCGGCACCCCGGGCTCCGCGTGCCGCTGGGACTCTGGGTGTGACAGTTTGCTGCTTCCTGCCTTTTCCCGGCCAGCTGCAAGCCGAGAGGCCAGTGAAGACAGAAATATTCCAGAAGGGGACATCTCTGCCCGCGGTCGTTTTTAGGTTGCTACTTATAGCCCTGGCAGGAGGCGGGGGGAGCTCCTGAGGCTGAGACAGGGATCGGGCAACACTCAGGCCGTCCCCCACCCCCACTTTCCTGTCATTCAAACCCCAGCTTTGCTCATGGCTCACACGCCACCACGCAGCCGAGGCCGGTGGTACCAGTAGTGAGTGACACATTTGCCAGCTCCCATGGGCCATCCAGCTGTTGCTCTAAAGCACCATCTAGCATGCGGTGTATTTATCTGGCCTTGGGAAAAATGGAGTCCTTCTGTCCGCCTGCCCTTCCTCCCCAGCACCTCCCCTGGAGGCCGTGACTGCTGACACTGGGCAAGAAAGAAAGAGAACTTGAGGTTTACTGAAGGGAACGTGGGTTAATCAGGAGGTTCTTGCTTTTGTCCACAAGTGACTTGCATGTCACCTTGAGCAAGCTCTCCTCCATTCCTTTGCCACGAGGAGCCCCGTTCTCCCATCAGTGTTAAATGAGGGGAGCATGGTGCATGGGGCAGACCATGTGATCTAACACTGCAAGACCCAAGGTCAGTTCCTGGCTTTGCTTGCTTCTAGCTGCATAGCCTTGGGTAAGGCAGTTCCACTTGTCCTCAGATAAAGGGTTTTAAAAATCATTTGGGCTTCCGTCTTCTTACGTGTAGGATGAATGACGTAAGGGAGTGAGGACCGTGATACCTACCACACTGGGTGGTTATGAGGGTCACTTATCCTGAATACGTTCAAATGCTTTGAAAAATTTAAAGCATTTAATAACCAGTGTTATTTTTTGAACGGGTGATGGATATTCTTCCCTTTCCTACTCACATGGTTGTGGTGTTGATAATGTTGGGAAAAAATCGTGTATGAAAACAAAAAGTTTATTCGATATAAAAGACTAATATTGGCTAAAATAAATCCTGAGGGCCCCCAGGTTTGAGGCCTGAGCAGTAGGAACCGATTCATGATCACTGCTGCGCGCGCGGGGCTGAGGGGTGGAGGATCGAGGGGAAGACCTCGGAGTCCAGCGGGAGAAGTAAGAGGGAGAACGGCAGCAGTGACACATGGCATTAACTGCTGCGTCTCAGACTCTAGGTGCCGGGGGGGGGGGAGGTGGGGGGGGGTTCAAAGCAATCAGGGAAGCCTACATGGAGGAAGCACTCCTTATTATAGCTACATGTATAAATGTATTCACTTATTCAACAGATATTTTTTACCAGCTTCTATGGGCTGGGCATGGTTCTAGATGTCAGAGATACAGCAATAAATAGATAAAACCCCTGTCTTTCAAGGAGCTTACATTTTAATGGGGGAAAGACAGGCAATAAACGAGGAAAATAAGTAAAATATGTGGTCACTAGGTTGTAGGAAGTGCTGAGGAGTTATGAAGCAGGTAAGGAGCCAGGGAGTGCTGGGGACATGGTTTGCAACTTTACATAGTGTGGCCAGAGAATTCCTTAGTGAGAAGGGGACAATGCAACCAAGACCTGAGGGAGAAGAATAAGATAGCAGGCAAGACTCGAGCTGTGCGCTGGAGACGAGCAGTGCAGGAGAGGGCAGAGAACAGATCCCTTGGGATGGGAAAGGCGGGAGGACCTGCTGATGGCTCAGGTGAGAGCTGAGCGGGAGAGAGAGGAGTCAGAGGTGACGTTAAGGGTTTGTTGTGAACACCTGGGAGAGGGGTTGTCGTTAACTACACTGGGAAGGGCTGTGTGTTGGTGGGTAGAGGAAGAAGGTGAGAGCGGAGCTGAGAGGGCAAGGTGAGCGGGAGACGCTGAGACGTCCGTTAGAAGCAGGATCGCAGGTGTCCGGTTGGCAGTTAGGTATATGGGTCTGAAGTTCGGGGGAGAGGTCTGGGCTAGAGATAAACTTGGGAGTTGTCAGCATATAGATGGTATTTGATGCTAGGAGACTGGATGAGATCACCAAGGCAGAGAGTGTACGTAGAGAAGAGAAGAGACCAGGATGAGTGTGGGACCTCCAACATTAGAAGTTGGGGAGAAGGGGAGGACCCAGCAGAGGAGATTGAGAAGGAATAGCAGTAAGGGAGGAGGGAGACCAGGAGGTTGTGCTCTTCCAGACGCCGAGCAAAGGAGGTGTTTCCAGAAGAACCAGGCGAGCAGTTGTGTTAGATCAAGGAAGATGAGGAGTAGGAATTTCTTCCCTTGGACTTACACTATTGAGGGACCGTGACAAGGCCAGTTCTGATTGAGTTTGGGGGAGAGTCTTGATTGGAGTGGGTTTAAAAGAAGTTTGGAGAAGAGAAATTAGAGGACATAAATGTGGGCAGGTCTTGTAAGGAGTTTTCTTGTACAGGGAAGAGAAATAGGGCAGGACCCAGAGGGGAGGCGGGGCACGGGATGGCCCTCAGGTTGGGAGAGATCGCAGTGTGTGTGTCAGCTGGTGGGAAAGAGCCGGTAAACAAGACAGTCTTGAGGAGGCAGGAGGAAGGGAGGAATTGCTGGGCACTGTCGCTGAGGAGACGAGAGGGGATGGACCTGGAGCACAGACAGTGCATCTGCGGGAAGAGGAGAGAAGCTGGAGCACACAGGCACAGAAGCAAAGGGGTGGTGGCACCTATGGAAGTTCTCTTTCGTTGCTTCTATTTTCTGTCTAATAAACATGGCCATCAGCCAAGAGCCAAAGGATGGGGAACCCCAGTTTCTTTAAAAAATAAGATGTAAGGGAAACAAAGAGAGATGGAACTTATAGATTAAAAGAGACAGAATACACATATCAACTAATGTGTGGACCTTATTTGAGTTCTGATTCAAACAAATAGTAAAAAAAAGATGAGACATTTGCGAGACCGTGGGAAATTTGCATACAGTGGATATTTGATGATAATAAAAATTATAGTTAATTTTGGAGGTGTGATTTTATTAAGGTTTTGTTTTGTAAAAGGGTCGTCTTTTAGAGACAGATGCTGAAATGTCTATAGATGGAATTGTACAGTGACAGAGGTTCGCTTCCAGGAACTCCAGTGGACAGGTGAGGAGAAGTGTGCCGGGCGGGGAGGTGATGGCTATGGGTCCGTAATTGTTGATGTTCGCTGATATGCATGTGGAGATTCATTATACCTTTTCTTACTTCATAAGAAGAGAAAAGAAAAAAGAACGAGGAAGGAGATGTTGGGGATTTCGGAAGCCAGGGGAAGGAAGGAATTGCCATCTGGGAGAGCAGATGAGGAGGGAGATGCGTTTGCTTGTCAGATGCCATTAAGGGCCCACTTGAGATTCAAGAGCATGAACTTAAAGTGAGGCCAGACAGCGTGGAGGTATGTGTCTGCGCAGCCGCGTCCAGCAGCCCATGTGCAGGCCCAGAGAAGGCGGAGAATTGCATTTAGCCGGAATTGTGTGTTTAACCAACCAAGTCCAGGGGTGGGGAGGCTCGTTCTCCCGTCACGTGGATAAAGTCTTGGAGGAGCAGGGTCGCGTCTTGGCTTCAGTGTCTCACAGCTTATTTGACTGGCTGATTCCCCAGTCCACCTACATGTTTTGACCAAATTTGATACTCTATTGCGAGTACTTAAAAATGATTTATTTGGAGGTGCTAAAGGGAGCGGGGGTGGGGAGTTATCATTTGATGGGTCCAGAGTGTCAGTTTGGGAAGATGAAAAACTCCTCTAGATGGATGGTGATGGTGATGCCTGACCGTGTGAAGTACTTGATGCCACTGAACTGTACACTTAAAATGGTTAGAATGGTAAATTTTGTTATATATGTTTTACCACAATTATTTTTAACAGATTTTGTTCCATCTATGAGAGAGAAAAAAGTTGGGAACAGAAGGGTTCCAACTGCCTTGTGCCCCGTGCCCCTCCCCTTGGTCCTGAGTGGGGGATCCTGGATGAGTGTCCTCGTCCCTGGTGCATGTGGCTGGGACAGGTGTGACACTCCGCCTCCACGTGTTCACTGTTAGCTCGTGCTGTGGAGGATGTCCCTGTGGTCCAGGAGGGAATCAAAGCATCGCCTAAAGACACAAGGTGTCCCCACCCCCGATCACAGCACAGCCATTGCAGAGCGCCTCCCTCAGCTCCTCCTGTCCCTCGGCAGTGGTCTTTCCCAGGTCTGTTCACCTGAAGCAGGAGCCTGTCTTTCATTGGATCGTTTCTTCCTAGGTCACAGGTCTGGGAGGCCAAGGGCTATGGCTGACCTGCTTTATCCTCCTTAAGACGAGATGCTTCACAAGTCAAAACATTTCTCTGGCCAGGTCATGTTACCAGTACCAATTTGGCTCTGATTCTTGGTATATTTTAAAACTAAGACATATTGAATATATAAGCTAAATATAGTTACACATTTTTTTCCCTTGGGAATAATAACAATTTTCTGAGATAATCACAAAGAGAACTTTTTAAAGAAATCCTTTGTGGTGTTTGCTCATCTTTGTGTCTTCCACAGGGCCTTTCACAGAGCAGTAGTTGAAATTTTGCTATATTGCTGTGAACTACGTTTCAGCATGGAGTAAAAGGAGTGTGGGCTTTGGGGACAACAACCTGGGTTTGAGTTTTGGTTCTGCCACTTACCAGCTGAGTAACTCTAGACATATTACATAGTATCACCGGGCTTCAGATTTCTAATATGTAAAATCAGGATAATAATGCCTGCCTTATCGGGATGTTATAAGAATTAAAAGGGATAATTACAAGAATGGATGTCTGTTCCTAACTTTCTCTCATTGCTGCTGCTTTTCTTGACAAACGTGGCTGGGAAAGAATTAGGATGTAGACAGCTGAGTGACCTTAGAGAGATCGTTGAACATCTCTGAGCTTCATTCACATTTTTCATCTATCTGTGCATCACTTTTCTCATCACATTGAATGATGGAATTCAATTAGAGATTTCCTTCTAGATGATCTAGGGTTTCTTTGACCCATTGGGACAGATTTTCTTTTCTTTAGGGAGCTCAGATGCACAGCATTGGATTCATCATAATCCTTGGTTCATGACTCATTCTCGTCATTGGTCCCTGCATGCCCTGCTGGTTTTCTTTCTCTCTCTTATTCCTGTTCCCTCCCTCCCTCCTTCCCCTCCCCCTCTCCCTCTTTCTTCCTTCCTTCCTGTCCATCCATCCTTCTACCCATTACTTATTTGTTTATAATAATATAGTAAGTACCTGCAAACCCACTACCTACAACAAAAGATAGGACTTTGATAATTAGCAAATGTCTAATTTTATGGTCCCACCACTGCGACTACCAAGCTCTTCTCTCTCCCTCCTCCGCTGCCAGAAGTAATGGCTCCTGTTTTTCATTTTCCTATTTTTAATTGTGGTTAAATATACAAGACATAAAATTTACCATTTTAACGCGTACAGCTCAGTAGTATTAAGTACATTCACGTTGTTGTGCAGCCAGTCTCCAGAACTCTTTTCATCTTGCAAAACTGAAACTCTGTACAGCTGCTCCCATTTCCGCTCCCCCTAGTCCCTGGGAGCTACCATTCTATTTTATGTCTCTATGACTTTGGCTATGCTAGAGACCTCATAAAAGTGGAATCATACATACTTGTCCTTTCGTGACTGGCTTGTTTCGCTTCGAACAATATCCTCAAAGTTCATCCATGTTGTAGCACGTGTTAGAATTCCCTTCCTTTTTAAGACTAAATAATATTCCGTTGTGTGTTTATACCACATTTTGTTTATCCATTCGTCCATCCACAGACTCTTGGGTTGTCTCCCCCTCTTGGTATTGTGAATAATGCTGCTATGAACACGAGTGTACAAATACCTTTCCGAGACTCTGCTTTCAACTCTTTTGGGTACATACCTAGAAATGGAATTGCTGGAACATATGGTAATTCTATTTTTAGTGTTTTGAAGAACTGTCGTGCTGTTTTCCAGAGGGGGCACCGCTTTACACTCCTGCCCACGGTGTAGGAGGGTTCCAGTTCCTCCACATCCTCACCGACACGTGTCATTGCTGGGGTTAGTGTGGCAGCCATCCTCATGGGTGTGAGGTGGTGTCTCATGTGGCTTTGCTTTGCGTTTCCCTGATGGTTAGTGGTGTTGAGCTTCTCTTCGTGTGCATGTTGGCCATTTGTGTACCTTCTTTAGAGAAATGTCCCTTCACTCTTTTACCCACATTTTAATCAGGTCGTTTGTTTTGTTGTTGTTGAATTGTAATAATCTTTATCTTGAATCCTATTTTCTTTTATTTCGTCTCTGCTGATTATATAGTTTTATTGACAGCACCCTAATTCACTTGATTTTGCTTGTAGTGTAATGTTTCATTGTCTCTATCACAGTTGAATTATTCACTCTCTGTTGATGAGCTTTTGGGTTGTTTCTAGGTTTCTGCCATGGTGAATAGTGCTGTTAGGAACATTTTTGTACGTGCACAAGAATGTCTCGTGGGTGTATATTTAGGAGTTTATATAACTATGCCTAAATCATAGTTTGCAATGTTCAACTTTCGGAGGTGATGTAAAGCTTTTTCCAAGGTGTTTGCACCAATATATTTGTTAGCCGTATGTATTCCTGTTTGTCTCCTGCCTCTATTTCTACTGGATTGTTTATCCTCTTATTTACTTATGGGACTTTTTTTTTTTAAAGATTTTATTTTATTTCCTTTTTTCTCCCCAAAGCCCCCAGTACATAGTTGTATATTCTTCATTGCGGGTCCTTCTAGTTGTGGCATGTGGGACGCTGCCCCAGCGTGGTTTTGATGAGCAGTGCCATGTCCGCGCCCAGGATTCGAACCAACGAAACACTGGGCCGCCTGCAGTGGAGCCTGCAAACTTAACCACTCGGCCACGGGGCCAGCCCCTACTTATGGGACTTTTTAATATATTCTTGGTAGTCATTCTTCATCAGGTGTGTATCCAATATCTTCTCCTAGGTCTTAGCTGCTCTTTTCATATGCCTTGAATTTTTCCCCAGTCAGATTTATTGAGGTGTAACTAACCTGGGATAAAATTCACCTTGCTAGGTGTACAGTCCTATGAATTTTGCAAACACATACAGTTATGTCACCACAACCATAATCAAGATACAGAACATTTCCATCATTCCAGAAAGTTCTCACATACCCCTTCTTGGTTAATCCTCTTCCCCCAACCCCAGCCCCTGGTCAACTGATCTTTATTGTGGTCCCTAGAGTTTGTGTTTCCTAGAGTGTCATACGGCGCATTCAGTCTGCAGCCTCTGAGACTTGCTTCTTCACGTACCACGATGCATCGGAGGTGCCTCTAGCTCGCTGCGGGTATCCGTAGGCCATTCCTTTCTATTGCTGAGTAGAATTCCACTGTATTATGTACCGCAAGTTACTTCGCTCTTCACCTGTTGACAGACATTTGGCCTGTTTCCAGTTTTTGGCAATTATGAATAAACTTGCTATAAATATTCACGTGGAGGTTTTTTATGTGGACGTGTTTTCATTTCTCTTGGATGAATACCTAGCAGTGGAATTCTGGGTCATATGTGTAACTTTCTAAGAAACTGCTAAACTGTATTCTGAAGAGAATGTATCATTTTTATTCCCACCAGCAATGTCTGCGAGTTCCAGTTGCTTCCCGTCCTCACCAGGACTTGGTGCTGTGAGCTTTTTTGTCTTTTGAGCTATTCTAACAGGAGTATAATGGTATCTCATGGTATCTCATTGTGGTTTTAATTTGCGTTTCCCTCGTGACTAACGATGATGAGCGTCTTTTTGAGTGCTTATCTGTCAAACAAGCATCTTCTTTGGTGAAGTGTCTGTTTGAATCCTTTGCTTGTTTTTCACTGGATTGTTTGTTTTCTTATTAATCAGTTGAGAATTCTTTATATATTCTGTGACCAGCCCTTTATCAAATTTGCGTTTTCAGACGTTTTCTCCCAGTCTGTAGCTTGTCCTTTCATCTCTTGGCAATGCCTTTCCCATGGCTGTGCAGGGACGCCAGTCTGTCCTGGCCGTTCTACCACCCCGTGCGGCAGGCGAGCTGCAGGGCTCTGCTGGATGCTGGGCTCCCCACTCTCACCAGGAGGCTCCCTGGGCACCTTTTGAAGGTCCTGATTCTCCACATTGTTTCCTGTGCTGTTTGGACTGGTCTCATTTTGCTGGACCCATGGGCGCGAGTGCTCGCATCTCATCTTGGACTTTCCAGAGCAAATGCCTATCTTCCTCGCGTTTAGAGAACCTCTTTCTCCTCTGCTGATGGCTTCAGAACACGGGTCCAGGTGTCCAGAAATAACAGGGTCTGAGTGTAGCTGGAGTGTGTGCACATTTGGGATGTGAGACCCACTTAGGGAAGCAAATTCTGCAGGAAGGGTAACGAATCTCTTTTCTTGGCAATGTCGTGATTGAACACTCGTGGTGCTACTCTTAGCAGTGAGCCATTTATTCTGAGAAGTAATAGTTTTTAAATACATCTGGGAAGGCTTTTTAGTTTTTAGAAACACTGTCAGAATTCTGTAATTCTTGCTAGCCCATAATGAGAATGTATTTTAAAAAGTTACTTCCAGAGGCTGGCTCGGTGGTGTAGTGGTTAAGTTCACACACTCCGCTCCAGCAGCCCGGGGTTCACAGGTTCAGAGCCCGGGCGCAGACTTACACACCACTCATCAAGCCATGCAGTGGCAGTGTCCTCCATACAAAGTAGAGGAAGACTGGCACAGACGTTAGCTCAGCAACAATCTTCCTCAGCAAAAAGAGGAAAATTGGCAACAGATGTTAGCTCAGGGCTAATCTTCCTCACCAAAAAAAATTACTTTCAGGCAGTTTATATTACTTTATGTGGTAACAGATTTTTCTTCCTAATTTGTTTTTGCATTGACTAACATTGCAAATTGTTAAATTGACTCTGCCAGGGGCCGCCCCTGTGGCTGAGTGGTTGGGTTTGCATGCCCTGCTTCAGCGGCCCAGGGTTTTGCCGGTTCGGATCCTGGGCGTGGACATGGCACCGCTCATCAAGCCATGCTGAGGCAGCATCCCACACACCACAACTAGAAGGACCCACAACTAAAAATGCACAACTATGTACTGGGGGGCTTTGGGAGAAAAATTTAAAAATCTTAAAAAAAAAATTGACTCTGCCAAGAGAAAGAAATGAGGTATAAAAATTGGAAATGAGATAATATCATAGTTATTTACAGATGACATAATTATTTACATGGAATACAAACAGAATCAACTGAAAATTATTTTTAATTAATTTTTTTATTTTGAGAGAATTATAGATTCATATGCAGTCGGAGCAAATAATGCAGCGAGAGCCCTTATATACTTTGCCCAGGTTCCCCCAATAGTAACATCTTGGGAAACTATGCTACAGTATCACTACTGGGATATTGACAATATACTGTCGAGATATAAAACATTTACATGAGCACAAGGATCCCTCTTGCTGACCTTTTAAAGCCACACCCATCTCCTCCCACCACCCTCCTTCTTTTAACCCATGCTTGGCAATCACTAATTTGTTCTGCATTTCTGTAATTTTGTCATTTCCAGAATGTTATAGAAGTGGAATCATACAGTATTTAACCTTTTGGAATTGGCTTTTTTCACTTAGCATAATTCTCTGGCGATTTATCTAAGTTATTGCGTGTATCAATAGTTCTTTCCTTTTAATTGCTGAGTAGTATTCCATGATATGGACATACCACAGTTTGTTTAAAGATTCACTCACTGAAGGGTACCTGGATTGTTTCCAGTTGGGGGCTATTATGAAGAAAGCTGCTATAAACATTCATGTACAGGTTTTTGTGTGAATGTAAGTCTTTTTTCCTCTGGGATAGCTGCCCAGAAGTGCACTTGCTAGGTCATACAATCATTACATGTTTAGTTTTTTAGGAAACTGCCAAATTGTGTTCTAGACTGGATGCACCCTTTTACATTTCCACCAGCAATGTACGAGTGACTAGTTTTTCTGTGTCTTGTCAGCATTTGCTGTCCTCACTATTTTTTGTTGTAGCCATTCTGTTAAGTATGTCATAATATCTCACTGGGTTTTGTTCTTTTCATTGTGGTTTTAATTTGCGTTCCCCTAATGACCAGTGATGTTGAACTCTTCTCAAGTGCTCATTTGCATCTGAATACCCGCTTTGCTGGAAGTTTCCTTCAGGGCTTTGGCCAGATTCTAATTGGATTGTTTCATTGTTACAGCTGAGTTTTGAGAGTTTTTTATATATTCCAGAGCTGGTGGTCCTTTGTCATACGTGTGGTTTCTCCTACTTTTCCTCCTCTTTTACACAGCAAAGTTTTTAATTTTGATAAAGTCTAGTTTATCAATTTTCCTTTTATGGACCATGCTTTTGGCATCAAATCTAAGAACTGTTTGTCTAGACCCGGAGCTCAAAGATTTTTTTCCTGTTTTTATTCTGTAAGTGTTATAGTTTTAGATTTTACATTTAAGTCCACCATCCATTTTGAGCCCGTTTTTGTATAAGGACATAGGTTAAGAATTGGTTTTTTTTCCCTACGGATGTCCAATTGCTGCAGCACAATTTGATGAAAAAGTTGTCTTTCCCTCCGTTGCTTTTGCATTTTTGTCAAAAATTAGTTGAGCATATTTGTGTCGGTCTATTTCAGGGCTCTTTATTCTGTTCCATTGGTTTGTGTGTCTGTTCCTGCACCAATACCACATAGGTTTGGCTACCGTACTGTATAATGAGTCTCTCAATTGGGTAGACTGATTCTTCCCATGTATTTCTTCTTTTTCAAAATTGTTTGAGCTATTCTAGTTCCTTGGTCTTTCCGTATAAATTTTAGAATAATCTGTCTGTATCTACTAAAAATCTTGCTGGGATTTTGATAGAGACTGCATTCAGCCAGTGTATCCGTTTGGGAGAATTAGTACCTTTCCTATGTTGAGTCTTGTAATCTGTGACTATGATATGTCTCTTCATTTATTTAGATCTTTGATTTCTTTCATAATCATGTAGTTTTCAGCATACAAACCTGTGCATGTTTTGTTCCTTTTATACCTAAGTATTTTATTTTTTGACGGATTGTAAGTGGTATTGTATTTTTAATTTTTCCATGTGTTCATTACTTGTGTATAGAAATATAATTGATTTTTGTATGTTTATCTTGTATCCTGAGACCTTAATGAATTCATTTGTTAGTTCTTAGAGGGCTTTTTCTAGATTCCTTGGGATTTTCTACATAGGTCATTGTGTTATCTGCACATAGAAACTTATCTGTTTCGTTTCTTCCTTTCTGACCTGTATGGCTTTTATTTCCTTTTCTTGTCTTATTCTAGTGGCACTATGTTGAATAAGAGTGGTGAAAGCAGACATCCTTGCCTTGTCTCCAATTTTAGGAGGAAAGCATTCAGTCTTTCATCATTAAGTATAATGTTAGCTGTGGATTTTTGTAGATTTTTAAAAATCAAGTTAAGGAAGTTTCAATTATTATTTTTCTGAGTTTTTTTTTTTAATCATGAATCGGCATTGAATTTTGTCAAATGCTTTCTCTGCATTGTTTGATATGATCATGTGACTTTTCTTCTTTAGCTTATTAATATGGTAGATTATGTTGATTTTAGAATATTAAACCAGCCTTGCATCCTTAGAATAAATCCTACTTGGTCATGATGTATAATTATTTTTATAAATCGCTGAATTCTATTTGTAGCATTTTGTTAAGGATTTTTGTATCTCTATTTATGAGAGGTATTAGTGATCTGTGGTTGTTTTTTCTTGTGCTGTCTTTGTCTGGTTTGGTATCAGGGTAACACTATCTTCATAAAAATTAATTGGGAAGTGTTCTCTCCTCTAGTCTGGAAGAGATTTTATGGAATTAGTGTTGATTCTTCTTTAAAAGTTTGTTAGAATTCTGCAGCGAAACAATCTGGGCCTGGAGATTTCTTTTTGGGGAGTATTTAAATTATGACTTCAATTTCTTTAATAATTATAAAGATATTCAAATTATCTATTGTATATTGGGTGTTGTAGTAGTTTGTGTTTTTCAAGGAATTGGTCTATTTCAATTAAGTTTTTAAATTTGTGTGTGTGGAATTGTTGGTAGTATTTTCTTATTACTGCAGGATCTGCAGTGACCTCCCTTCTTCATCCCTGATATTGGCGTTGTGTCATCTGTCCTTTTTTCTTCATCAGTTTTGCTCGAGGTTTGTCAATTGTACTGATCTGTTTAAAGAACCTGCTCATTTCTTTGATTTCCTCTATTGTTTTTGTTTTCTTTTTTTTTTTTTAAGATTTTATTTTTTCCTTTTTCTCCCAAAGCCCCCCGGTACATAGTTGTGTATTGTTTAGTTGTGGGTCCTTCTAGTTGTGGCATGTGGGATGTTGCCTCAGCATGGCTTGATGAGCAGTGCCTTGTCTGCGCCCAGGATTCGAACCGGCAAAACCCTGGGCCGCCGAAGTGGAGCGCGCAAACTTAACCACTCGGCCATGGGGCCGGCCCCTGTTTTTGTTTTCTATTTCATTGATTTCTACTTTTTATTATTTCCTTCCTTCTGCTTGCTTTGCATTTATTTTGTTCCTCTTTTTTCTACTTTCTTGAGGTGGGACCTTATATTATCAATTTAAGACTTTTCCTCTTTTCTATTGTATACACTTAGTGCTTTAAATTTCCCTCTCAGTGCTGCTTTAGCTGTGCACCACAGATCTGGATATGTTGTATTTTCATTGTCATTAAGTTCATTGTATTGTTCAAAGTTTCTCTTTGAACAGTAGAGTATTTAGAGAAATAAAATTCAATATAGTGGAATTTGAAATTAATATGCAATAATCATTTAAAATAGCTTAATGAGAGAAGGATCAAATGCATAGTAATAAACATAACAAAAATGTGTATAATCTATATGAGAAAACTTTAAAATGTAATTGAAAGACTCCAAAGAAAATTTGAACAAATCAAAAAGTATGTCACATTCTTAAATAGAGTCAACATAAATATGTCAATTCTCTCTAAGTTCATTTTTAATTTTAGTATGATTCCAAAAAAATATCATCCAATTTTTTAAAAAGTATTAGAGAATATGATTCTGGAGTTGATGTGGGGGGAAAAAAAGCAAGCGAGAATAAACAGAAAAAATATTTTTTATTTATTTTTGAGGAAGATTAGCTCTGAGCTAACTGCTGCCAATCCTCCTCTTTTTGCTGAGGAAGACTGGCCCTGAGCTAACATCCATGTCCATCTTCCTCTACTTTATATATAGAACGCCTACCACAGCATGGCGTGCCAAGAAGTACCATGTCTGCACATGGGATCTGAACCGGCGAACTCCAGGCCGCTGAAGCAGAACGTGTGCTTTTAACCACTGCGCCACTGGCCGGCTCCTACACAGAAAAATTCTTAAAATAAAATCAATTATAAAACTACAGTAATTAAAAGGATGTGGTACTAGCACATGAAAAGATAAACAGATGAGTGGAAGAGAAAATCCAGAAATAGACTCAAACACATAAAGGCCTTTAGTATATGATAAAGGCGCCATTTCAAACTAGAGGGTAAACAGTGAATTCTTCAATAAACATAGTGTTGGGAAAGTCACTGTGTGTTTGTAAAGTTATACCCTCCCTCCCATGATTTCAAAATAAGTTTCAGATGGATAAAAGACTGAAACATAAAAAATTAAACCATTAAAATGCTAAAGAAAACCTGGGAGCGTTTAACAACCATCTTGAAAGGAGAATGCCTAAGTATGACACCACACATAGGGATAAGGGAAAAGATCCATTAAACTATTTAAAAAACCCGTTTTTTTGCATGGCAAAAACAAGAGTAAAGTAAGGATGAAAACAATGATGTGGACAATTTTCCTCATAAGTAAAGTGTTCCTTCAAACTGATCAGAATAAACCAACTCCCACTAGAGAAATGAGCAAAGAATAGGGACAGTTAAAGAAAAGGAAAATGCTCAACCTTATTCCTAGTAAGGGACACCAATTTCTGTGCAATAGATTGTCACAGATCAAAAAAACTAGGAACACAGCATATGGGAGAAGGAGTGGAAAACAGAATTCTTATATATTGCTGGGGGGAGTGTAAACTGTCACACCTTCTTGGAGAGCAATTCGGCCACATTCCCTTTGACCCAGAAATTCTGCATCCAAAAATGTATCCTAAAAAAAGTCTTGCAAATGTGAGAAATCGCATTTATCCAAAGATATGTATTGTAGCAATTTTCCATATTCAACGATTGCAAACATTCTAAGTGTTTATCAGTAGAGAATTGACTAATTCTCATATGTTCATATCATGGAATACTATGCAGCTGCTAAAAGTAATAAGGCAGTTTTATATGAATTAATATAGAAAGATATGTAAGATATTTGTTAACTGAAAAAAGCAAAGTAGGGGAAAATATGTATAATATGCTATACTTTTTTTTAACATAATGTATCTATGTGTGCATACACAATCTCTGGAAGGATACACAAGAGACTGCTGGCCAGGAGAGGAGCTGAGTGGAACTGGGAAGCTGTGGGACAGAGTTGGGAGGGAAATTTCCTTATATATACTTTTACTGTATCTTCTTTTGTGTCTTTGGAGTTTCATATCATGTAAAGGGATTACCTATTCAAAAGACAAATAAAAAAATTCTTGAAATGTTTAAAACCTCAAGAGAGAAATAGAGACAGAGACAGAATGAGTCTTTGAGCACAGAATAAGTAGCAGGAGGAGAAGGCACATGAACCAGGACTCAAGAGAGGTTTGATTTTGTACTTCTTCAGAAATACGCACTTATAGAATCATAGAATTCCAAGGTGAGAAAGTGTTAGAGATTCCCCAGACCCACCCTTATTCTGTGGCAGAGGGAAGGATGATCTAGAATAAACATTTGCTGAGAAGAAATCTGAACTGCTCCCCAGGCAGACATTAAGATCTGAACACCAAGAGAGAACAGTTCGGGAGCTGGCAGGCAACCCAGACACTCCTTCCTGTCCTCAGTCAGTCTGACAGGCTTTGCCTTCCTCTGGTCCCTGGAGAGCACCTTCCACTGCCCACTGTGCCCCGCTCCAGCCCAGGCCTCGTTCAGAGGAACCCAGCAGGTGCCTGCTGCCTGACGCCTTGTTCTGCCTTCTGGAATCTCGAGGCAGTGCCCGAGATGCCCAGCAAGCTGGCCATGGTCCCCACCATCTGTGACTGAGAGCCACTCTTCTTGAAGTCTGTGAGATGTCAGGGTCGTCTTTGATCCCCGTTTCTCCCCAGAGCATCAGGTGGCCTTCCTAGGATCTTCCTGTCCCTGGTCAGGTGGCCTTCCTGGGATCTTCCTGTCCCTGGTCAGGTGGAGAGTCTGCACCCTGGGTTCAAAGTCTCACTTCTCATTTAACCCCAAAGTCCTATGAGTGATGATAAAAGCATTGGTGGTGACTGTAGTCTCACTCATCTTTAAGGGCTCTCTATCTGTCTTTATATCTGTCCATCTATCTTCAGATCACAGCTCTCACTGGATCCTCACAGCAACCCCATAGGGCAGATCTGATCCCCACTTACCAATTGACAGCAAAATATTTGTACAAAGATTTGTTTTCTAAGTACTTTCCCGTACACTATCTCATTGCAGCCCCCCAGTACCCTCATATAGGCAAGGAAAGTTTTATTAACCCAGATATATAAATGAGGATATTATGGAGACAGCCGTGAAGTAGTGGACCTTTGGGATAAGAACACGTGGGTTTGAGTCCTAACTCAATGGATTCTTTACACTATTTCCTCCAGTGCAAAGTGGGCATAATAATGTCTATATCCTCTGTCATCACACTGGATTGTTGTTAAGATTAAATGACTTTGGTTCAAAAGAGTTTCAATAATTAGCATTCTAATGATTTCTCGTTTCTCAACCTAGTCTGTCATTTAAAATTTATTCTTATTTCAAAAATGTTTTACAAAAGAGCAGAGAATAATGTAACGAACTGATGAACCCATCGCTCTCTTCAACAATTACCAGCACAAGGCCATTCTTGTCTCAGCTGTACCCCTGCCCACTCCTCCTTTTTGCCTTACTGACCAATTTTCACAACAATGAAGTATTTCCCTAACATCTTCAAAATGCATTATTTGGGGCCCTAAAAAATATTCTTAGGGATTCATAGATTTAACCATATTTGTTATGTTTCAATCTGTTGCTGTTATGATCCTTTTTGATGCTCAACTTGACTGTGGAAGCCTTACTCTGGTTGGCTTCTGCGTCCTTTTGCCATGACACTAGTAGCCTTGACGCTTGCTTTGCTTTTTTGGTGTAACGAGATGTTCTAGGCTCATCTTGTGCCTTTGCTGCATCAGACGTTTCTCCTAGGAAGCCTGATTCCTTTATGGGGGAGGGTATTTAGAGTTCAGGGTCTGATTGCTGGGGTGCTCTTTCCTACCAGGATGCCCCTTGTTTCTAGGTTTTATAGGGAACAGAGCTAGGGAGTGTGTGTGTGTGTGTGTGTGTGTGTGTGTGTATAAGATAAAACATGTGGAGTTCATACTGATACACCTGGTGCACGATCAGGACTACTGAATTTTCACCTGATCTCGTCAATCTTATATTTGTGTCTCCTTTCAACAAGAAACTCTTGTTTCTCAGCAACATCAGTATTGTGACTCATTTGATTTATCCCTGGATACACCTACAAAAGTCTCAGCATAACAACAACAACGAAAATAATAATACTGGAGTACCACCGATATGATTATTGGAAACAGTTTACGGGTGGGGGGGGATGGGACAGTTCCTTTTATCCTTAAAATATATCCCTCCATGGAGCCACAGTCAAATCACTGGGTTTTAATTTCTCTGTGTGTAGTCGTACCAACCAAGTGGACACATAGACTCACTACATTTTATTTTTACTTTAGGGATTTCTTTTAAAAATATTAATTGTGTCTTATAATTATGTCAGATATTTACATGTTCCAAAGCAAATCCACAAGGTCCGTTCCAAGTCCAGCTTCTGTCCCTGTCCCCTCCACCTCGTTCCTACCCCTCCCTGTAGGTCTCTATCTCTTACTGTCTTTTTAAAAATATAAGCAAATACATATATATCTTTGCATTCTTACCCCCTTTCTTAAATAAATGGTAGCGTATTAAACACACTTTTTCCTGTCATGTTTTTTTCACTTAACTGTAGTCCTGGAGATCACAGCATGGGCGTATAGGATAGATTCCAAGCAGATGCCTGGAACTGGGATGCGGGTCAAAGAGTAAATGCGTACTTGTTTCGATAGGTATTGCCACATTCCCCTCTGCAAAGGTGGATTGTACCATTTCCTGCAGATACATTTTCATATTAAAGCAAATGACTAAATGAGATGTTATCCGTACTGAGAAAGGTTCAATGATTGCCCAAAACGACAGGAGCCGGGACCTGAGCCTCTAAAATGCTGACTAATGGCCCAGTGGCCTGACCCACTCTACCGCACCTTCTCCCCATTCTACAGATGAAGAAACTGAGACACTTGTAGGGAAGTGATCCATCCTAAAAGATGTAACCGGCTAGAACTTGCAATCCACGTCCCCGACCCTAAAGTTAGATCTTCTTTCAATGTGTCCTAGATTTATTTATGATGAACTCGGTTTGATTACGTGTAGATGGGGAAGAAAAACAATAGTTCTCCATAGTAAGTTAAGAAAATTAATGAGATAATTGTGGGTAAATTCTCCCTCCCTTGGGTGTAGGAGAGATTCTTCGAGATAACGGCTTAACTCCTTTAGGTGGATGAGGAATTGGCAATTAGATTATGGTGTCAGGGCACTAATAATGATCTGATGGATGAGACAGCTGATCCCCCGCCCCCCCCCAAAGGCTCACATGCTTGGGCACCCTGCAGAATCTGTCCCATTTCTTGCAGAGTGCTCTGAACGTCTTTGAACAAAGATGCCGTTATGCTATGCAAAACTTTCCAAATGAGGGTGGACAAAGATGTAATTTCCTGAGTAAAGGAACAAGCTGCAAACCACAAAGGCTTTTCTTTTTCTTTCCTAGAGTGACCCTGGGTTTTTTTTGTGCTTGCTTTGACACAGGTTGATTGACGTATGTGCCATTTGGGATACTGGAGTTCTCCCTCCCACCGCAGACTGGAAGGGAGCCTCCTCGGGGGTTGCAGGGGCGAGGCTGAATGAGGCAGAGACGGTGAGTGGGGCTGGGGCTGGGGCACATGTCCCCGGGGGAGGGAGTGGGGGAATTCTTGCCTCCTGTCCCTTCTCTTTGATGAGAGAAGGTCCTTTGCCTAGTCCCCGAAATCTTCTGAGAGGACATCCCCTTCCTTCTCCCGGAGTCGGCCGCAGAGCCGGGCGTCGAGGCCTCCTCTCAAGGAGGCTGGCGCATGGGAAGCCCTCGCTCCTCCTGCTCCATCAGAGGCAGTCAGCCAGCGTTAGCCTTGCCTTGTCCCGACTGTCCACCTTAATTGAAACATTGGGAAACAGCTTTCTCTGTGACCCACATCCCTTCTTAGCCTGGCCTCCACAACCTGGGAGCCCTCTGAGTGACAGCCCCGGCATATGGGGGACAGTCCGGAACCCCTTCCTTGGGCGGGGCATTGGGCCCTGGCAGATGCTGCCCAGGGCGCAGTAAGCAGCCGAGGCTGACATCACTGAAGCCACACTCTGTGTCCGGGGCTGCACGGTTCCATCCTGGGTTAGAATCTCCTGCTGCTCCCAGCAACTCCTGTTTTAGTCTCAGGCCGTGGGTGGCAGGAGAGGACATGCCAGAAATGAGGGCTGTAGTTTTAACCAAGGGGTGATTGTCAGTGAATCACAGGCCAGCAGCCTAGGGGCTGCCAGGCTGGGGCGTCTGACCTGGAGCCCTGAACAGAAAGATTTCCTTATTCTTGAGTGTGGGTGTCTCTGCCTCATTTCTCTCTCTCACTCCAGCTCCCTCTCCATGTGTCTTCTGTTGTCTGGAAAGAGTTGGAGATGGGTCTGGGGGCACGCAGGGAGGGGTTGAAAGGCGGGAGCAGAGCATGCTGATGACGTGGATTTCGGGTCTGGACAGAGTCCAGCTCTACTTGCTTTGTGACCTTAGGAAAGTTTCTGACCACTCCAGGTCTGAGTCTCCTGGTTGTACCTGGGGACAATAGTGAACATCTTGTTGTAAAGATTAACCCTACAAGGAGCCCTGCCCAGTGCCTGGCTGACAGCTGGTGTTAGGCCGTGACGTCGTCGTTTCTCCTGTCGACAGTGGCTCAGATGGACTTGTTCTGTGCAGGTAGTTTCTGTGAGGGCCCTTTTAGGGCTACAACTTGCCTTAGAACAGAGTCAGGTTTCAGGGGCCACCTGGGAACTCCATCTGACCACGGGCTTTTTCACCCCATCACGTTGTTACTAACTATGGGACTTGAGCACGCTGACCGGCAGTGGCGGGGGACACCGTCCTGTTGATTTGCTGCCTTGGGAGGATTCTGATTACCTAGCAGCCCAGGTTGTTATAACGGGCATGGAAATATGTGGACAACAGCGTGAGAACAGATCCCCAGGTTTGTGCCAGGATCGGGAGCTAGTCCAGCTTTGTGTCACTATGCCTGCTCTCTTGGCACTTTTTCTTGTCCCCTCCCTACATCCTCCCTCTGTGCCCCCCAGAGCCCCTCCACAGCCCTCCCTGGGCACAAGCACTCTGGCTCGCCTATTGAGATCCCCGCCTGAGGAGCCTGGGGTCCTCCCTTCTCTGACGGTAGCAACATCACTGCCCACTGCACATCTGTCTGGCAGCTGGTCGTGCCCTGCCACATCCTCCTGATGCAGAGCACACCTGTTCCAGCGCACACCTCCAGACACTTCCAGTCTAATCAGCAGTGCCTGCCGCTGGCTGAGAACTTTATTTTTATAGTGTGTCTGTTTGTGTTAATCATGTCTTTTGACTTTCACAACAGTTCTGTGATGTGAGCAAGGCTGGTGTCATCATTCCCATTCGATTGATGAATAAACTGAGTCTCAAGAAGTTATTTCTCCAAGGTCCACAAAACTATCAACAGAGCCAACACCAGAACTTAGATGCTGTGACGCCACACTGCCTCCTGCAGTCTGAGACACTCACACATTCTGAGGGGCCAAAGGGTCAAAGGACTTTCAGAGACACAGAGAAACCTTAAAAAAAGGCATATGGCTATTGAGGAAACAGTAAGCTCTGGGAGGAGGAGAGCTGATGCAGGTTTCTTTAGTGGGTGGTCAGTATCATCAACATTTGAGTGCTCCCCATGCACCAGGCACCGTGTGCTGTGCCCCAGGGGCATTTCCCATTTAATCTGCCTCACAACACCCTGGTGAAATAGGGGCCATTGTTACCCACGTTTTAGTGGTGACGGAAATACAGGAGGATGCAGGAGCGAGCTCAGAGCTCCCCACCTCAGAGTGCCAGCACCTGGGTTCGGATCCCAGCCGTAGACCCACACAGCTGAGTCTTTGGTTTGGGGCCGCAGTGCACTTTAAGGGCGGCTCGTTGGAATCTCGCTGGAAACACGGCCCTGTTTCTGAGCGAGCCTCCGGCAGGGTTCAGCCAGCAGCTTGATGCTCTCATTGCATCTCAGAAGCTTCATGGGAGCGAGTGCCCCCTTTCTCCGTCCTCCTTCCCTTTGGCTCTCCTTTTGTTCCGAGGCCACTGCCATCTGGAGCTGCCCCAAGCATCTGCTCTCAGCTGTGTCCTCCGCCCGCCCCAGCGTGAGGCACCCTCCCTCACTCAGACTAATCTCTCCCCTCCGTCCTCTCCCTCACCCCCGGCGCTTCAGCTCCCGCTCCTCTCCAGGCAGAGGAGCAGACACCTGCCGTCTGACGCAGGGCAGGGAAACCACCCACTTCCCGGGGCTTCGGTTTCCCACATGGATCCATCTGGCTAATTGCACCCACACTCCTAAGTCCCTCTGCGTGTGGGTGGGAAGCTGGGCTTTCTCTCTCCAGAAACATTACAAAAGGCCACCACAGACAACGGACAGTGTGGCTCAGGACACACAGCTGTGGGTTGATTGGGGAAGGGCCCTGCCCCGCCCCTTCCCTGGGACAGATTCCAGGCCCTCGCGGCAGCACCCATGCCCAGCCCCCTTCCCCTGTGGGGGCTGAGACCTGCAGGGCCAGGTGCGGGGACGTGGGTGGCAGCAGTGAAGGCTTGTCCCCTTATAGCTTGTGCTGTCTGCCTTGTTAATGCTGAAGCGATGCAGTCATTTCTCCACCTGTCTCTGCCTTTCCTGCTGGCCCACTGAACCCACCTTGTTACCAAAGGCTGGGCTGTCCCGCTCTGAGTTTCTGTTTCTATAGGAGGACCACAGACTATAGCAGAGGGAGGCCCTCCTACATGCTGGTGTTCGAGCTTACTCAGGGCACAGGACACAAAGCTTTCCTCTGCACCGCTGGAGCCAAGTGTCTTTGGTGTAAGCGTTGTAGCTGCCAGGACTTTGTACCAGACTTCTAGACAAATAGTGCACCTTATAATGCAGGACTTTCCCGTCTGCTCTCCCTCCCCTCCTCCAGGCTCCTGTATTTTCACACCTCCTGCAGCCCGTGGAAGCCTGCCGGGATGCCAGTTGGATCCAGACTGATGTCTGTGTTGGATGTAAATGCAGAGAGCTGGAGGGAGGCAGGCTGCCACTCCCTCCTGCTGTCTCAGTCCTTTCCTCCCTATATCCGCTTATCACGTCAAACAGGAATTTTAAAAATGCAACTGGGGGTGTGCTGTCCTTGGACTATCAGCCGCTAGGCCAATATTGACAGCAGGATGGAAGTCGCCTCCGAAGAATTGACCCAGCTCCCTCTCTGGGGCCGACTCTGGCCACGTGCAGTTGACGTCATAGGTCATGGGGCATTGGTGGAAGGAGTGGGTGTGAATAAGGGGCGGGGGTCTCCAGGAGTGTGAAATGCTTTGGTTCAGGCGACCGTGGCAGAGGCAGGAGAGAGGGGAGCCCAGGGCTGCTCCGGGGCCGGGATCTTGCAGGAGCCTTGCCCTCTCTGGTCCAACGTAGACAGCGCCTGTGCAGATAACAGTGTGTTGGCTCTAAGAATGAGTAATGCCTCCTTGGCCCCAGGCGCTAAGATATCGTTATTTGCACAGGCATTGTGTGTTTTGTAGGTCTGCAAAGTGATTTGTAGGTTTGAAAGCCCAGCTTGTCCAAAGCCATGTAGCAAAACAGTTCACCAGCTGCAACTGGGGGGAAATGAGAAAGGACCAGGGGGGTTCGAGTGCTGGGTTTGCGCCAGGCCTAGGGTTAGATGCTACACATACACGTTAGCTCCTTAACTCGTTTTAAGTAAACTAAATTAATTCATTTAATTAATAATTGTCACAAGTGCCTTGTAATAAGTCAGTTGTTTATCCCACTCTTAAAGACAAGAAAACTGAGGCTCTGGGAGAGAGTAAACCAATTGCTAAAGGCCACACAGCACGTAAACGGCTGAGGTGGGACTGAAACCCAGGTGTGTGGCTCCAAGCCCCTGCCCCGGCCACAAGCCGGGGGATCGTCTGGGACTTCCTCTGGAAGCTGCCTCTCTGAATCCGCGTTGGGTGTGCTTCCCCTGGTCTGCATGACTTCCTAGCTGGCTCGTGTCCGCTCGCTGGTAAAGCCCAGCCCTGCTCCGCTTTGAGCTGGCACTTGCTTCTGTGAAGGGAGCACAGGAAAAAGGTGGGAGCCACTGCCCTCGCCCTCACAAAGCTCAGAGTCTGGTTAAAGGCTGCAGGTCGGCTCCCTTTAACCCACCACTCTTCTTTTCCTGCTTGAGCTCAGCGCGCTGTTTTCAAGTGGCTTTAGAACGTAGGTCTGTTGAAACCAGGCTTGGAATCCTGCAAATAAAGGGCAGAGTGAGCAGCTTGACACGAGTGACGTCATGAGCAGGGTCCTCAGATGGACTGCGGCCTGGACTCCAAATGGACGCCCCGCTCAGGGAGCCTGGGAGCCCATCGGCCAGTGCCCGGGTGAGGAAGCCAGGGTTGGAAAGAAAGATGGTGGGGTCTGTGCCGCCGTCGCCCTTTGGAAAGCTGCTGAGAGAGCTGGAGGCCCAGGCTGCCCTTTCTGCACGCCCCTTCTACAGCATTCTGCAGTTTACTACAGAGGTCGGGACCAGACAGCTTGTGACTTTCTCAAGGCGCCAGACAAGAACTGAGCCCTAGGTCTTTTTTTTTTTTAATCAACATTCAGTGTGTTAACGCTATAGACCTCAAAACCTAATTCTTCCTGAAAATTTTAATTTTAACCAAGAAATTTTACAATTCTCCTCATAAATCTTGTAAATTTTAACAATCACTTCTTTGATCCCATTAATAAATTTAGTTAATTAAATTCCTTTGAACATTTTAAACTCCATTTAAAAATTAATCATTCTCTTTTCTTTCTGAAGTATCACAATGTTCTGTCTTCCAAGTCCTTATGTAATTCTTTTTTCTCATTAATATTTTAAATAACAGCTTTATTGAGATATAATTCACATACCATAGAATTCACCTATTTAAAGTATACAATTCAACGATTTTTAGTGTATTCACAGAGTTGGGCACCCATCCCCACAGTTAATTTTAGAACATTTCATTACCTCTCCCCCACCAAAAAAACCCATACCCATTAGTGTCTCCCCCTTCCCCCCACCCTGGTCTTTCTCTAGCCCTGTGCAACCGCTAATCTACTTTCCGCCTCTATAGATTGGCCTATTCTGGATGTTTTATAGTAATGGAATCAGACAATGTGTGATCTTTTGTGTCTGGCTTCTTTCACTTAGCAGATGTTGTCAAGGTTCCTCCATGTGGTGGCATGGATGAGTACCTCATTCCTTTTTTATGGCTGAATAATATTCCGTTATATAGATATAGCACATTTTATTTATCCATTTGTCAGTTGATGGGCATTTGGGTTGTTTCCACTTTTTGTCTGTCATCAGTTATGCTGCTCTGAACGTTCATGTACAGGTTTTCACGTAGACATGTATTTTCAGTTCTCTTTGGTATATACCCAGGAGTGGAATTGCTGGGTCATATGATAATTCTGTGTTTCGCCTATGAGGAACCTGAGGACTTTTCATACTAAATCTAAGCCTCTCTTTCTGGCCTTCTGCCTTCAGTCTCCATCTTCTCTCCCACCTTGGTCCCTCCTTCTTACCCTCCTGCAATCTTGGCCCCACCCTTGGACACCTGTCACATAGGACTTTGCCCACTCCCCGCTCCAGCTGTCCTCTGAGCCGTGGGGAGACAGCTGCTCTATCTCGCAGGATGGGGAGCCTCCCAGCTCTCTCTCCAGCTTGAAGAAAGATGTGCGTCTAACTGCTATGACACTTTCTCGCTGAGGGTAGAGGACAGGGAGCCCAGACGAGTGAGGAGCTGGGAGCTAGGGTCTTGCGTTATTGAGAGGTGGGGCCCTTCCAGGAGGTGGCAGAATTCCTCCCGGGGCGCACAGGGTTGTTCCCTGCTGTTCCTCCCAGGCCGTCTTTCCTGGAGTCAGTTTGGTTTTGCTGATGGTTCCAAGGCAGAGGCTGTCCTATACCCTCCCTGTTAACTTTTGTTTCCTTTATGATCTGCTTTATCTGGTGATCTTTCTAAGTGAGGAGACAGGTCAGAGCTCAGTTAAGCATGAGCAGAGCCTGTGAGTGGAGCCTGAATAGTGGAAATGCACAGATATCCACAAACTTTATTTAAGCCAGCCCCTGCACAGCACATTAGATCTACTAATCCGCAGCCACCCTGACTACATTCTAGTTTTTTCCATTCCATGTATATTTTCTAGTCCTGCCCCTCAGAGGATGAGCGAATAAGCAATGATAATGAGGAGAAAATTCACAGCCCCAGAGAACCTTGGAAAGCTGGCTGGATGGTAGCACCAGCGATGTCCTTCCCAGTGTGCCCAGTGACTGCCGGCCTGTGTGTTGGGCTATCAGCAGGGCAGGGCTGGGGACCCGGCCGCCTGTGTACTTTGGGCTCCCTTGCCATGACAGGCTAAGGTGTGCCGGGGTCCAGCTGGTCTGGGGTGATGCGGCAACCCCACTTCATCCATATATTGGGCTATGTGTATGTTCATTGCAGCATTGTAATGGGGAAAAAATAAAGAAAAACAACCTCGGGGGCCGGCCCCCTGGCCGAGTGGTTAAGTTCGCACGCTCCGCTTCGGTGGCCCGGGGTTTCACTGGTTCAGATCCTGGGTGCGGACATGGCACCGCTCATCAGGCCACGCTGAGGTGGCATCCCACATGCCACAACTAGGGGGACCCACAACTAAACATACACAACTATGTACCAGGGGGCTTTGGGGAGAAGAAGGAAAAAACATGAAAGAAAAACAACCTAAAGGTCCACTACAAGCAGATGGCTAACAGGTCTGTGTTAGGCCCACACGATGCGGTTCAGAGACAGGACCAGCAGGCCCCCATGCCCGAGCTCCGGGGCTCAGGGACCCCGCCAGCTGTGCCGTGACAGCGAGGTGCATGCTCCTCCCACCCTAGAAGTGGCCGCACTTTCTGGGTGGCTGCAGCCTGCTTGTGGGGCCCAGCCGGCCTGGTGGCAATGGCAGCAGGCTGCCCTGTGAGTGCTGGCGCCCCTAGAGGGCCCGGTGGCAATGGCAGCAGGCTGCCCTGTGAGTGCTGGCGCCCCTAGAGGGCCCGGTGGCAATGGCAGCAGGCTGCCCTGTGAGTGCTGGCGCCCCGAGAGGGCCTGGTGTGAACACTAGATGTTCACGGTGGCCACCTTGAGGGAAGGGTCTCTTCCCCTTTCCTCTTTCCCATCCCCTCCCTCCCCCAACTTCATAAAGAGCCAAGCGGTTCCGGTTTCAACCTATAGATTAATTCCGGGTGTTGAGCAGAAAACAGCTGTTTTCAGCCAAATCCCTAATCCTAAACCCAGGTGTGCCCTTCCACCCCCTCCCCAGGCGGGAATCCGGGCCACCTGATACCGTTGTTCCCCCACCCCACTCCTGCTGAGACCCCGTGGCCTCTGTGAACTTAGCCGAGGCAGGGAGAGGAGGGGCCTGGCCTGCTGGTGCCCCTGCCACCACCCCGACGACGTGGATGGCTCTCAATGGTTAACACACAGCCCCTCACTCCTCGCAGATCTCTCCCCCTGACAATGAAAGGGAGCCAAGCATGAAACACAGCCACCGAGCAGATGGAGACCACCTCCCTCCAACCCCGAGAAGAGCGGAGGGGGAAGGGGGAAGGGGGGCGTTCACTCCCATATACAAGATTTCCTTGGCTATTGGAAAATCCTAGAAGACAACCGGTTGGACCCCACACAGGCGAGGAAGCTGGGTCTCTGCCCTGGGCGTGGGGAGAGGCAGAGATCTGGAAGCACCTGGTGAGTGCTCTCTTAGGCCGTCAAGTCCTCGTGCCCTGGAGGGTTGGGTGCAGATCCAGCCCTTCGAGGGGACGTGGGAGCGTGTGTGGGCAGACAGACTTTGTTAAAGACGCTGGGCCGTGCAGTCACTCCGTGGGGCTACAGAGGCAGATGTGGGGAGTTGTGATTCTTTGGCAGGTGCTCTCTGAAGAGGTGGCCAGGGAGCCCCTCCCTGCTGCCTGCCTTCCTACTCTCATCTCCTTCCAGAGATCCCACTGTCTTTCTCCTTGCTGGACACTCTCTCTTTGGGACAGGCTGATGGTCTTCGATAGGGAGGATCTCAAGTTTCCTGGGAAACCCAGCCGCTGGCTTCAGACGCCTGTGAGTGGAGGGAGGGGAGCAGGCTGGGTCACCATCTGTTGCATCGTTCCTTCCTTGGTGTGAGAGAAACGGAAGGGAGGTGGCAGTGGGATGGGAGGGGATGAGGACGAGGGTCCTGCATAGTGCCTGGGTGATCCCCCTGCTGCAGGTGGACTGCAGAACCCGGGCAGCCAAGCTGGAGCCCTCAGGATGAGGGGGCGGGAGGCTGGGAAGGGAGGTGATGCCGGTCGTGGGGCTACTGCCTGGGTTCCGAGAGTCTGTCCGCGGGATAGAGAAAAGCGGGCGGCCCTGACTGGGATCAGACAAAGCTCTGGGAGGGAATGGGGGAGGATTTCAAAAGAAAAGGAGACTCTGCTTCAGAGGATGGTGAATAGATATTATTATTGGGTTATTGCTATTATGTTTTACTCAAGCTTACACTTAGAACAACAATTTCATCATATATGAATTTAACCTAGCATTTATAATATGTTGTACTAATTCATTGATGGGTTAAGTATCTTCCAGCAGTAGGAAGTATCTGATAAGAAGGCTGTACACGCATCCTGTGAATATTCATCCTGCTGTCTCGCTACAGAGGGACACAAGACAGACTCTGAGCTCAAGAAGGTCAGAGTCTGATGCAGGAGATGGACGTGGGGACAGTAATCCCACAGGCAGGAGGAAATGACCGCTGGAACAGAGCAGGGTGGCATGCTGGGGGGCACGTGGAAACGGCAGCCTACTTTCAGTGGGAAAGCAGGGTCAGCGTCATGGACAGCTGCCTTGCCGGGCCTTGGCCAAGAAGGGAGCTTGCACTACAGAGAAAGAAGGGAATAGCATTGCTGGCTGAAGGAAAGCGGGGGCGCGGCCGGCCGAGGTGAGGGGGTGCCCGGCCTGCTGGGCAGTGGAGGGGCCAGGCTGCACGGGAGACACACCTGTGCAGCGGGTGCGGGGGCAGAGGCTCCCCAGAGCCACATTGCAGGGCCCTGGGAGCTCCGCCGCGAGGGGTTTTTGTCTTTTAGGCCAGCTCCCTGACTGCTTTTTCTGCCAAGACAAATGTGATAGAGGATGGCCACGGGCAGGACACACACAAGCTCTTTATTCTTTAAGAAAAAGCAGAAAGTGAGTGAGAATGGGATGATTATAGGGGTAAGCTGAGCCAGTCTGGTTTATGTTTGTCTATAAGTCATTTGCAGCTGTCCCTGGTTTGTATTGGGAAGTTACTGGAGAAATCAATCCTGGGCTCCGGCTGACAGGGCCTGGCTGGCCGTCTGCGTGGAGCCCTCCACCCGGTGTGGCATGCGTCTGAGCGCTCTCGGGTCCCCCACTCGTGGCCCCTTCCACTCCTGGTTTTGACGTGCCTCGTTTCCTCTCTTGTTTTGGCTCCTCTCTCTGCTTTCTGCACAGGCTGCTGCCGGGCTTCTCTAGTAAGAAGCTCTGCTGAGTTTGCGTTTTTTAACCTAGTGCGCGATGGCTGAGTTTTGCTGTGTCTCTGTGGGGCTTTTATCGTCTCTCTGTTCCCCTGCGGTATCCTGTGGCAGTGATGTGTGAGTGTATCTCTGGGTGGGTTCTTCAGTGCTAGTCTAGTCGTTTCATTAGTTTATTCTGAGAGCTGATGGCTGGCGTGTGGCTCATGGCGCTGATCTGCTGGTATGTCCGTAGGTGTCAGTTCGGGAGCACAGCCTCGGAGAACCTGCAGGACGGTTTTGTTCATGGCGTTCTGAGGCGTTTCACACTGAACGTGTTCAGTCCGAAGCTCGTGGTCTCCCTGCACCCACCCCTACCAGATTTCTTCCCCTTCTGTACTTTTGATGCCAGGTATTAGCTAATCCAATTCCCCAACCTAGAAACCTTGGTGCCCCTCTCCTTCTCACCGTCCACCACCAGTCAGTCATCAGATCTTGTCACTTCTAACCAGAAACTCTCCTCGCATCTCAGGGAGGCCTTGGAGACCATTGAGCCATCCGTCTGTCGCACACGCTTTCTCTGACACCCTGCGCAGCCGCACCTGTAGAATCTGGAGTCTGGGAGAAGGCGAGTGAGTGATGGGAAGAGGAGGCGTGGTCCGAGGAGCCTCACTCCTGGGCTTCACTCCCAGAGCAGGAGGATGCTGTAGGCCAGAGAGTGGCCTGCGGCTAAGTCCTAGACCAGCCACTCGATGGGCAGGGTGACGGGCAGATCACAGGCCCTCTCTTGGACTTGGCTTTAGCCGATATGCAGAGAAAACCTGAAGGGCTTGCATGGAGTGGAGTCTCCTGAGCTCCTCAGGAAGGCGCGCAGTAAGAGCAGTAAAAGTGACTCACACTGTGCGATATGGAGAATGATCTTTTGATTTTGCTGTAAGATGAGAGAAGCGTGAAGGTGTCCTCTGCCGAGGCAGGGAGCCAGTGGAGACAAGTTTGGAGATTGAGGAGAGAGCAGACGGTTGATGGTCGCGGTCCTGGCGGAGGGTTGGGGCTGGGCTCGGGCAGAGGCCGGCAGGAGGAAGGAGGGACACTTTTTATCCAGAAAGTGGAGCCAGTGGGAAGCGGATGCGTTCAGCCAACATTCTAGGGGTGTTCGGGATTCTGGTAGCACTGCCAGTTGCAAGTTTTAGGAAGCTCCACTCTAACTGTTTTCAAAATGAAAGGGACTTTTTAAATTGAGGTAGCATTGCTTTATCGCATTGTGTAAGTTTCAGGTGCACATCGTTGTACCTTGGCGTCTGTATACACTATATCGTGTTCACCACCATAGTCTAGTTTCCATCCGTCACTGTACACACGTCCCCCTTCACTGAAAGGAATTTTCAGTGTAAACGTGTATGTAATTTAAAAATCCACAGGTAGGCCCTGCTTCCAGAAGTGCTCCATCAGCGACTCAAACAGTGGCACGAAGGATCGGGTCTCCCTGTGTCTTCTCTCTGCCTCAGCAGGATTGGCTTACCCCCACGGGACACATGGAGACCCCCTGCTCCCATCCGCCCTGTAGCTCCGTCCTCGCCGTAATGGGGATTCCTCCCTCTGTCTCTCTCAGAAGACAGGGAAATTTGTCTTTCCCAGAGGTCTCAGCAAAGTCTCCGTGGAGCGCGCTGCCGCTCGCTGGGTTAGACGGCCGTTCCCAAGTCAGTCTTGGTGGTAAGCGGGCAGGGAGTGCTAACTGGCTGACACTAATCAGAGCCCAACCCTGGAACTGGGGTAGGATCACGTGGAGAAAGGGTTAGAGATGAATTCTCCAAAGAAAAATACGGTTACTGTTCTGGACCGAATCATATCCGCCCCTCCCCCCCCCCCAATTGCTGTGTTGAAGCTCTAACCTGAAATGTGACTATATTTGGGAATAGGGCCTTTAAAGAGGTAATTAAGGTTAAATGCGGTCATAGGGTGGGGCCCCAAACCAATGCCACTGGAGTCCTAAGAAGAAGAGGAAGAGACATGAGGGGTGCCAGTGTGGAGGAAAGGCCGTGTGAGGAAGACATCTGCAAGCCAAGGAGGGAGAGGGTGCAAACGGCTGTGGTGGGGTTGGGATGGAGGTTGACCAGGGGCACTGGGGATTATGAAGCAGTCCCGCGAAGCCCCTGAGCCTGGAGAGCACCCAGGCCTCAAGGCGAATGGCTTGCATGGGAAACCCAGGGTGCTCCAGGTCGGCCCTGCAGCCCCACCCGGGTGCCCAGCGCACGGTGCTCCCTCTGAGCGCAGGCCTTCTGTATTTGCAAAGTTAGGCTGCTGCACAAGGGGTTTCGGTTCTTTGTTTTACTAATGGAATCCTTTCTTCAAATAAAACCTTATACAAAACCCCAATGTAAAACAGGGTCTGTGAAGCCCCTCTGGCCAGAGTGGGGTGGAGGGCCTGAGTCCCACCTCCCCAAACCGTCTTTGGAGAAGGCCCTTGAGGCACTTCCCAAGAACCCACGAGGCCTCTCTGGACCCAGTGAGAAAACCCAGTGCTAAGAGATTCTTGAATCTTTCAGCTCTGTCCTCATCACCCTGAATACTGTGTGTGACCCTGGGTGACCGTGAGGCTGGCTGCAGTGGGTGACTCCGTTGAACCGGTGGTGAAGCTCTGGGTTTGGAAGCTAAGGGGCTGGCCTCGCCCGGAGCCTCCTAACGGGTCTCCTCGCACCGTTGCCCGTCCACATCGCGCCCTCCGCAGGGCAGCCAGAGCAGTGTTTGCGGATGAATCTCATCAGGCCCCCACTGCTCAGAGCCCTGCAGTAGCTTCCCGACATGCTTAGGGCATCAGTTAGACTCCTCACCCTGACCAGAGCCCTTCGTGAGTGTGCCGCCGCCCCTGCCTCTGCCGTGTCCTGTGCCGTTCTACCCGCGCGCCCTCCGAGCTGCAGCCACGCTAGCTGCCTTCCGTTCCGTGCTCGGATCCGCCTGCTTCCTGAGCAGGACATTTGCACAGGCAGTTCTTCCGACCTGGGATGTTTTCCTGACCTGTCTTTACAAGGTTAGCTCCCTCTTGCCGTGTAGACCTCGGTCAGTGTCGCCTTCTCACAAAAGCCTTCCTTGACCATTCACTTCTCTGTCACATCACCATATTGTGGTTTCTTTTTTTTTTTTAATAGATTTTATTTTTTAGAGCTCTTTTAGATTCACAGCAAAATGGAGCGGAAGGTACAGAGATTTCTCATATGCCCCTTGCCCCCACCACGCATGGCCTCCTCCACTACCAACATCCCCACCAGGGCGGCACGTTTGTTACCACTGATGAACCTGCATTGGCACGTCATTATCACCCCAGGTCCGTAGTTCACATTATGGTCATTCTCGGTGGTGTACATTCTACGGGCTTGGACAAATGTAGAAGGACAGGGATCCACCATTGCAGTATCATACAGAGTGCTTTCACTGCCCTGAACCTCCTCTGTGCTCCACCTCTCCATCCCTCCCTCCCCCAACCCCGGGCAACCGCTGATCTTTTTACTGTCTCCACAGCTCTGCCTTTTCCAGAATCCGTGTCATAGAGTTGGAACCATACAGTATGGAGCCTTTTCAGATTGACTTCTTTCACTCAGTGATGTGCGTTTAAGGTCCCTCCACGTCTTTTTGTGTCTTGATAGCCATTTCTGTTTAATGCTGAGTAATAGTCCACTGTCGATGTGCACAGTTTATTTCTCCTTCACCTGCTGGAGGGCATCTCGGTTGCTCCAAGCATTGGCCGTTGGGACTAAGGCTGCTGTAAACACCATGTGCAGGTCACATTGTGTTTTCTTCATTGCTCTTAACTGCTACCTGATTTTTTTGTTCAACATTTATTTCCTGTCTACCCTGCTGGGAGGTCAGCTCATGAGAGCAGAGAAACTTTCTCTCTTGCCCTCATGGGTAGTCTCTGGACCAGCGCTTGCTGCCAGCTCTGTTAAGTGAATGCATGGCCCACCGTCTGCCACCCAAAAGTCCGAGACAGGCTCTGCCCTGGGGACTGGAGCTGCCAGCCGAGCCGTGTCTCAGTGCCCCTGTCTTTTCTTCCCGTCACTTCAGCTGTGTTGTGACCACCAGTGCAGCCTGCCCAGAATGGGGCTGCGGGAATGTGGGAGCTCCCGACGGTGACAGCTTGCGGGAGCCGTGGGCCTCTTGTCTGTCCGTCTGCCAGGGACAGCTTGTGGAATCAATACCAGGGGCCCCCCAATCTGGGCAAAGAAAGCAAACCAGGACCCAGAAAAAAGGAAAAATGGAAAAGCAGGCTGTGGCTGGATAACTATTATTGCACTTGCCACTGTTGCTGGTGGGGTCTCGCAGGCAACCACAGAGCTGCCTTCACCGCACCGGCTCACAGCCCACCGTGGCTGCAGCGAACATTTGTGGAGCTCCCACCCTGTGCCTGTCTTTGCTAAGGCCCTTATAGGAATTGTGTATTGTCGCCACAGCAGGCCTCTGAATAGGTGCTTTTATTATCTGCGTTTTCAGATGAGAAATACGAAGCTGTGAGGGTTCAGCACTCGCCCATGGTGCCCACCTCGTCAGTGGGGAGCTGCTTCAGACCCAGGTGACCTTCCTGCACGGCTGGTGCTCTCAAACCCCACAGAGGGCCTGTCATGTCCAGTGGTCCCCACTAGTGGCCGATCATCACCCAACTCACATACTCTTTCCCAGGCCCCATCTCAGACGTTTTGAATCTGAATCTCCCACCAGGCTTGTAGATTCAAAGGCCTCGAGTTCAGGGAGATGGCCTGGCTGTGGAAGCATCCCCGTGTAGGCTAACAGAAGTTCCAAGGGATTCAAATTCCAGAGACAAATTTTTTTTAATCTGAGGCCTGATCTGGCCCTGCCTGGAAGCTGTGTGTTCAAACATGGCCCGGGTGATTCGGATGGGTGTCCTGTTTCCTTCCTGCCTGGCTCATCGTCAGCTGCGTACCTGACCACGTGGCACTGGGACTCTGTGAGACAGGGAGCTCCCTACTGCACGGCAGAACATTTCACCCTTGGGTGACTCTTATCTCTCTTATTTTTTTGCTTCTCTTTTCATACACGGGGTTGGGGAACCTCAGATATACAAGAAGTAAATTAATCAAGTTCCCAGTTCATATGTACCATCAGTCCACACAAGATTTCTCCTTTGGTTTTATTTTTTTTTTTTAATATTTTTAAGGTATGCCTTTTTTCGGTGAGAAAGATTGGCTCTGATCTAACATCTGTTGCCAATATTCCTCTTTTTTTTTTTTTTCTCCCCAAAGCCGCAGTACATAGTTGTGCATCCTAGTTGTAAGTCCTGGTTCTTCTGTGTGGGACGCCACCTCAGCATGGCTTTATGAGTGGTGTGTGGGTCTGTGCCCAGGATTCAAACCAGTGGACCCTGGCCACTGAGGCAGAGTGTGCAAACTTAACCACTACACCACTGGGCCAGCCCTATGGTTTTATTTACTTTTGTTCCTTCCTTCACACTCTCTCCCTGCAATAGGCCCCCTCTAGTGTATTTTGTATCCTTACAATCCCCCTCTTACCTGGTTGATTCGATATAAAAGGATCCTTCAAACATGTCGTGTTGGTCGCATGTGTTTTGTTTTCGTGAATGGTATTGTAGGATGGCTGTGTTTATTAGAAAATTCTTCCTTGCTTCTCAGAGAAACACCTGGTCCTAGCTTTTCCCCCACGGAGCTAAACAGAAAAATTCCACACCCTCTTCCAGCATTCCAAGGCAGCCATCACGGCCCCTGTCGCAGCTTCCTGTGCCCTCCCATGGGATATGGGATTTTCCTTGTTCCTCCCCAGGATGCTCCATACTTAGATGGCATTCCCGTTGAAGGGCCCTGACCGCTCTGCCCCGTCTGATGGGCTGCTGCTCTGCCCCAGCGATAACCTCTTGTGTTGTTGGAAGGGCTGGGAGAGGAACCTGAGATATTATGAGACTGGGCCACACAGCGAGACAGTGCAAGAACTAAGATTTGGCTGGAAGCATGAATGTAATTGCTTTAGGTTAGAAACACCTGCCCTTTCCCTCCCTGCCGGTCATCAGGATGGGGGAGCTGTGACCTTGGTGACGTGGGGGTACCTTCAGGCAGGGTGTCTCCCTCCTCATTCCACGCTGGGTTCTTGGAGTGCAGCACCAGAGCCCCTGTACCCAGACAGCAGTTGGCTCTCCCCTTCCTTTGACTTGGGGGGAAATTTCCTCAGAATGTGTGGGAAGAGTGGCAGGCCGCATGTCTGTCTTCCAGGCTGAGTGGATCCGGCCCGGGGAGCTGAGGATGCCTGTCTGCCCCTGTCCTCTGCTCCTTTATCTTTATGAGCACATATACACACCCCTGTTACACATTCCTTATTTATTGAGGTGAAATTTGCATATCATAGAATTAACCAAGTTAAAGCGGACAATTTGGTGGCATTTAGTACATTTGCACTGTGTGCGACCATCACCTCTAGACCCAGACATCATCATCATCCCAAAAGGAAACCCTGTACCCATTCAGCAGTTGCTCCCTGTTCTCCCTTCCCCTCTGCCTCTGGTAACCACCGATTTGTGTTCTGTCTCTGAGGATTTCCCTATTTTGGATATTTCATATAAATGGGATCATTTAATATGTGACCTTTTGTGTCTGGCTTCTCTCACTGAGCATAATATCCTTGGGTTTCATCCACATTGTAGCACGATCAGTCCTTCATTCTTTTCTGTGGCTGAATAATATTTCACGGTGTGGATGTGCTGTAAGTTGTTATTCACTCACCCACTGATGGACACTTGGGCTGACGCCGCCTTTCGGCTGTTGTGAATGATGCCGCTGTGAACGTGGGTGTACATGGACTTGTTTGACTATACCCATTTTTAATTCTTAGGAGTGGAAATACGAGGTCATATGGTAATTCTATGTTTAATTTTTTGAGGAGCTGCCAAACTGTACATTTCCTTTTCTAAAATATGTTTATATATTTAGGTGAGGAAGATTGTCCCTGAGCTAACATCTGTGCCAGTCTTCCTCTACACGTAGCAGCTTTACTCTGGAACTTTCCTGCATATTGAGAGAGAGGGAAATTGAGTGGAAAACTCTGGTCTGGGAGTCAGGAGACCTGGTTTCTTTTCCTAGCTTTGCCACTAACCAGCTGGGTGACTTTAGGCAAATCACTTCCCCTTTCTGGGCTCTTGTTTCCTCATCTGAAAAGTAAGAGGATTGCATAAAGCTGAATAATCTTTAAATTCTCTTCCTCTTTTAAGATTTTATTGGAAAAATTGGATTCTAGAGAGAAGAGAGAGAATTGTCAAACAGCTAAATGTGATTATCTCTATTTTTTTTCTACTGTGTTTTTAAATTGTGAGTTAAAAGCACCCCAAATAATTGGTTTTTTTTCCTGCCAGTGTGTTTCTAGTTAATGAATAGCTTCTGGCTTCCTTTTTCCATCCAGATTCCCAGAATAAGCGATCCCCTTTCCCATCACTTTCTACTGCTTGGCAGCTCCTGAACGAAACGCGGCAGTCCTGTGGGCCGGGCTGGAGCCCTGCCTGGTCCTCCGCGCAGGAGCGCTGAGCCTCCGCCAGCTGGTTCCCTCGACACGAAGGCTTCAGCTGGGTGACCTGGGCCTGGTCTTTGGAGATTAGGAGCCAAGGAGTCAGCAGACTCTTTCTGAGACAGTGTCAGGACCATCTCAGAGAGTCAGGAGGAAGAACCGAAGACCTCCTGGGATGCCTTCTAGCCGGAGGTCCCAGGTCCAAAGACGGTGCTCTCCTACACCACCTGGTGGTTTTCTGGGGAAACATGAGGTTAAAAACAAACCAGAAAACCCCCACTTGACCAAGTGTGTTGTCTCATCCAGTCAGTCATTCGTTTGTTCATTTTTCATCCTCCCTCACATATTTGTGAGTGGCTGCTGTGTTGTAGGCATTGTGTTAGATTCTAGGAATAAACAAGATGAGGCACCTTCCCTTTTATAGTGGCTACAGACGAGTGGCTTTTGGAATAAATACAAAGTGACAAGTGCTATAATGGGGGCAGTAAATGGTGTTCAGGAGTGCAGGCAAGGGCCATGTAAGTCACACTTAGCGAATCCTAATGCGAGAGGGCAGATCCAAAGAATGTTCTAGACAGGAGTTAATCTGTGCAGCAGGCAGTCGGTACGACGGCACGATGCACTGAGAGGCCAGGAGAAGAGCCACACTGGCTGGCACACAGAGCCCAAGGGGAGGGTGATGAGAGACGAGACTGTGGAGGGGGCTGCACCAGGCGGGGCTGCGGAGCCGTCTCACCGACTTCGGCTTTAACTTTCGTCCCGTAGGGAGCTAGTTGAGTTTGCCTAGGGGAGTGGCGCATTTATATTTGTACTTTAGAAATGACAGCTCTGGTTGTGGGTGGAGAATGAATCAGAGGGTGAGAGTCGAAGTGGGGAGACCACTTAGGAAGCTATTGTAGTAACTGGCATGAAACGATGGTGACCAGAACCAAGGTGGAAGTAGCTGGGGTGGGGGGAGGGGGACAGTCCAGAAATGTGCCTGAGGCTGGGGGCTGGCGTTGGGCCCAGCTTCCAGGAAAAAAAACTGCTGGAATCTGAATCAGAATCCTTTAGGTTGCCCCACGTCCTGGCACAGGGGAGGTGCGTCATCCTCCAGGTCTCAGAAGCATCGCCTTGTCCCCAGAGCGAGCCCTGGAGCCCTGCTCCCAGCCCCTCCACCTCCGTCAGGAGGGCTGGGAGACAGTGGGGGTACTGGTGAGAGCAGGCTCCAGGCGGCTGCCAAGTGAAACAGGCAGAGGAGAACAATGGCTCCATTTTGGTAGCTGGCTAGTAGTCCAGGAAAGCTGAGCGAGACCTGGGGAAGCACCCCCTGCTGCCCTCTTCAACTTGCCCCATGGTGGAACAGCAAACTGGACCAATTTCTAAGACTCGGTCTCAGAACCTTGGGCAATCTTTGTTTGTGAGGAAGAGTGGCCCTGAGCTAACATCTGTTGCCAATCTTCATTTTTTTCCTCCCCAAAGCCCCAGCACACAGTCGTATATCCTAGTTGTAAGTCCTTCTAGTTCTGTGTGGGATGCCCCCACAGCATGGCTTGATGAGCGGTGTGCAGGATCCAAACCTGTGAACACTGGGCCGCTGAAGCGGAGCACGTGAACTTAACCATTCGGCCACGGGGTCGGCCCCAACCTTGGGCAGTCTTAAAGCTCTGTATTTGAGTGTCAGCTGTAGGCTGTTCTTGCTCTTCTCTCCCAGGAGGAGGGGAAAAGGGTTTGTCTCTTAAGGACCCATTCCAGGCTCCTTGGACAGTCATTTTTAACACCGCTCCCCCGCACCCCCCCGGCAGGGCCTGGAATGATTTCTTGTGTTTGAAGATGTGAACGTTGGGCTGTCATAATGTTGCTCATTCTACCGGCCCCCCTAGAATCCCCTTCTCCTGGGCCACTGTCTCAGCACTGCCACGATCTCTAAAGGGACAACATCAGGGACTGCCATACCTTAGCTGCACAAAATATCTACAGAAGTCATTCATTTAAAAAAAAAAAAAAACAATGCTTAGGCAACCAAATCTCACCTGTCTCCCCCCGATCCCCAGGGCTGGTCCCTCACCCTGCCCCCTCTCCCTGGGTTGGAGATCTTGTCTCTCTGCCCCACCCAGACGCACTCAGCCCCAGACCCACTCGGCACAGCTGGCTCAGAGGAGCTGCGACTGGTGTGTTTCCTACTGGCCCCGGGCGTCTCATCCTCCAGATGCGATGTGGGCCAGTGTTCATTCTCACGATTGTTCTGTGCAGAGCTACCCTTCCTTCTAGAACAGTGGTTCTCCACTGGGGGTGGTTTTGTCCTCCAGGGGACAGTTGGCAATGTCTAGAGACGTATTTGTTTGGGGACAGGAGTGGGCTCCCCTGGCATCTAGTGAGTAGAGGCCAGAGGTGCTGCTAGCCATCCTACATTAATACCCAAGACAGTGTCCCACACAAAGAATTGTTGGGTCCCAAATGTCAATAGAGCAAGGTTAAGAAACCCTGTTTTAGGGCCGGCCTGGTGGCACAGCGGTTAAGTGCGCGTGTTCCACTTCAGAGGCCTGAGGTTCGCCAGTTTGGATCCCGGGTGCAGACATGGCGCCGCTTGGCAAGCCATGCTGTGGTAGGCGTCCCACATATAAAGCAGAGGAAGATGGGCACGGATGTTAGCTCAGGGCCAATCTTCCTCAGCAAAAAGAGGAGGATTGGTGGCAGATGTTAGCTCAGGGCTAAACTTCCTAAAAAAAAAGAAAAAAGAAACCCTGTTTTAGAGCATTGGTCTGTGACCAAGGGGACCCTTGAGGGGACCCTCCAGGCCCTGTAGGATTGCTAGAACAAAACATGTGTTCAAGAAAACCTCACTTGTCATTGTATTTCTTTCCACAGCTGAGCTCTATCCAGGAGGCCCAGTTAGAACGGCTGGAGGTGGCCACACCCTGCGGGCCGGGGAGCAGGGAGCGGGGCCCCGTGCTGAGGATGGCCAGGCAGCAGCTGCCACCCTGGGTCCATGCAGCCATCCTCCTCTGCCTCCTCAGCCTCGGCCGGGCCATCGAGATTCCTATGGATCGTGAGTCCTGCTCTGTCAATTGCTTTTATTCTCCGGGTTCGGGGCAGAGGAGTTGAGGGTAGGGGAGGTCAAGGGAGAGTTAAGACCATTCTAAGGAGGTCGGGGAGAGGGGAAGCAGTGGATGCTGGGCTCAGAGCTGGGTTTCTCTCCAAAGAATTGACGTGGCGGGCTCATGTTTGGGAACCCGAGACTGAGTCGTGGAGCCTGCTGAGCAGGACCAGGGGTGGCAGCGTTTGGAAGTCTGAGCGTCACTCAGGTGGTCTTCCTCCCTTCGCTCCGGGGGCCTCTGTGGTTTTGACTTGCCCATCGAAGCAGTTTCCAGGGACCGAGTGTAGAGGCCACTTCTTATTTGTCTTTCCAGGATCTGAGCTGGGCTCTGAGGGCCCTTTTGGCTGGACTGAGCAGCAGGATGGACGGCCTGGGGAGGGTTGGGAAGGGGATTATTTCGCAATAGACTGTGGCTAAATGCGACATTAAAGTGGAGCCCATTATAATGCCACTGTGGGAGAGCCAGGCACTGCCTCCTTCATGTTTGTTTCTAACCCTCCTGAGGTAAAGTTGGAGAGTAAAATCTGTGTCCTGGTTTCCCACAGTGGGGGCATTATTTTGCCGTCAGGATCAGAAAGTAAGGGGCTCTGAATGCTAATCTAACAGCCGTGTCACCGCCAGGCACGTCTGTTGTTACATTCATAAATGGCCCGTTGACTGGCAGCCATGCTCCTTGGCCCTGCTTTTAGGTGTGTCCCACCCTTGCCACAATTCTGACATTTCTGCCAGGACGTCTTGGCATCTCAGTGCTATGATATGGGCATACCACCTCTGTCCCCTGTTCCTTGCTTTCGGGAGTAGATGGGACCCACATGATGCCACTGTAGACTTGGGCTCTCTCCAGGTGACAGACGTCTGGGAGGGTGGCAGAGGGATCCAGCCTCCAAGAAGTCTCCACTGAGCTCTCCAAAGCCAGACCCCGGGGCCTGGAATGAGCGTAGCTGGAGGAGAGTTGCAGGTGTCTCAGCCACCCACCCCATTTCACCAAACTGCCCAGAGGAGTGAGCAATGCGGGGTGAGAGGAGGCCGGTGGAGACTATGAGCTGGACCCAGAAGCAAGATGGGCAAGGCCCCCGCTGCCCTCTCAACAGCCCCGAGTGTGTGTACACGCGCGTGTGCATGCATGTGTGTGTGTGTACACTTAGGGAGGGGGGAGAAGGGAGTTGTGAGAGGAGCCATTCCCATGGAGACCGTCTGCACTGCTGGCTCGAGGCAAGTCTCATTAACAGACCCGGGCCGACAATCTAATAAGGAGCGTGATAAGGCCACGTCCCTGGGGAGGAGGGGGTGCACAGGAAATTGGGTTATCAAGGAAGCGGTGAAGGCTCATTTCTCTTCTGCCGCCTCTCCTCACTCCCTCCCCTGCCGCTTTGATCCCCAGGGCTAGTGGGTGAGGGGTTCCTGAAGGTGAGCCTATAAATAGATGGCTTTCAGGTCCGTGTTAGGAATCTGGATTTCTAAAGCTCTGCTGGAGCCACAGGCAGGTGACCAAGTGTGCGGTCAGTCTCCAAAGTACTGCCTGTGGCGCAGACAGCTGCAAGGGTCCCCACTGCCACTTCCCCTCACCCCCTGCCACCTCCCCACCTTCCTCCCTGTCCCCCCCTCCAACCCCCCGCCATGTCCATGAAGAGAGTCCTCCAGGCCTTCACAGAATGCAGGGTCACACAGCAAGTGGGTGATGGAGTCACAAGAAGAACTCAGGTCTCTTGACGCCCCCTCCCCCCAGTTTGGCAGCCAACATGCCCCACCCCAACTGCTGGCAACCCTGCCTCCTTTAGCTCTTCTAGAACTCACTGGAAGAGCACACGCCCGGCAGGGAGCTCAGTGCTCTACAGGCACCGTCTCCATGGCCCCCACAGCTAATCCGTGGAGTAGGCATCTCCTCAACCGACAGGTTAGGAAACTGAGGTGCAGAGAAGGAACGCCGTGTCCCGCTCGCACGTGGCAGAGCCGGCCTGGGACCTCAGTGTCTCACTGAGTGAGCAGCTGGGTCCTCTGGACGCCGTGCCCCGTGCCGTGTCACACAGGAGCTCGAGCCCCGCCCAGAGCGCGTCACATGCCCTTGCCTGCCTGGCTGCCGCGGAGCGGGGGCCATGCCAACACCTCCAGAACATGTCCACGAGAGCTGAGCACGAGGCGAGAGAGAGGCAAGCCCTTTGGAAAGTACCTAGTGCCCTGGGAAGAAGTCCTCCCTGCCAGGCTCCCCTCCCGCTGGGCCCAGCGCAGGGCACGCCTCCCGGGGACCCAGCCGTCCGGGCCTCTCGTCCTGAGTGGAGGCCCAGCAGGACTGGCTGGGGAAAGGCCAGACACCCTGACTTCATTGAGACATGGTGGACATATGACTTCTGTAAGTGTAAGGCGCCCAGCGTGGTGATTTGGTACAAGTATATATTGCAAGACACGTCCCTCGGTGAGCTGAGTTAGCACAGCCACCCCTCACATAACTCGCTTGTGTGTGCGGTGATGACTTCTCAGATCTACTCCCAACTTCCAAGTACATGATACAGCACTGTTAATTATACACCGTGCTGCAATTGGACCCCCAGGACTTATGCATCTTATGGCTGGGAGTGTGCCCTTTGACCGACACCTTGTCCCCAGCCCCTGGCAACCACCATTCCACTCCCTTTTTCTTTGAGTTTGACTTTTTCGGATTCTGCACATAGGTGAGAACATACAGGATTTGTCCTCTCTCTTGGACTTATTTCACTTAGCACACTGCCCTCAAGCTCCCTTCATGATGTCGCAAATGGCTGGAGAGATACCTGCACCATGTTCCTTGCGACATTACTCACAACAGCAAGACGTGGGGACAGCTTAAGATCAGGCACTCAACTTTCCCTGTGTGTTGGCCGAGAGGGCCTAGGGGCTCAGGCCAGAGGCTGCCCCGGCGGGTGTGCCCTTCCACTCGCTTGCCCCTTCAGGGGCACTGTCTGTGCCTTGAGGACTGGGGCATTGCTTCTGCGCTGCAGAGTTTGGGCGCAGCAGGCTTCCTGGAACAGAGCTCCGGGCTGCTACACAATCCCTCATTGAAGCCTCAGCCCTCCAGCTCCCACCACTCCGCCAGCAGAGTCACACGCACCCCTCCTACTCACCCCTCCCCTCCTTGCCAGCCCCAAGGAGAACAGTGTGACCTTTGAAGAAAGTAAAGTGTCGCCTCATCAACCAGAGTGGGTTTGCCAAAAAGTGCTTCTGCTGGCATCTTGCCCCTCCGTCCCCCTCCGTCCCCCTTCCCACTTCAAGGCACCGGGCATTTTTCTCCTAGGAACTCAGAGAGGGGGCAGTGGTGTGGAAGAAGCATTTTCTCCTCACTGTCATCCCAAATAGTGCTGCAGGATGGCCTCAGCAATGACAGCACACACACACAAACACATACTCACATACTCCATCCTCCCAGGGACGGGGCCGGTGCTGCAGATGTCAGAGCCGGGGAGGGAAGAGAAGGGCGTGAGCAGAGGAGCCTTGCAGCCTGGGCCGCGTCTGCCTCACCACTGCAGAGCCCACAGGAAGATCCCTCCCCCTTGGAAGCCAAAAGAACAAATTCATTCTCCACTTGACATTGTCATCCAGCAAGTTCCATAGAAGGAGAGAAGGGCAGGTGGTGTGACACGAGGTGGGGGGGGGATTGTCACAGGACTGGGTAGGTCGCCCCGTCCCTGGGCAGTCAGTCCCCATTGTCTTCTCGCTGTGGTGGCTCGTCTTCTGAGTTGACTGTGTCCCTGTGATAATTCCTTGGTTGCACAATGTGGCTGCAGATGTCATTACATCTTTAGGCAGGTAGTTTCTCAGGAGGCCTGTGGCCTGATTGCCACTGTGGGCTGAGGACAGCATCCTAAGAGCCTGCCCCCCACCCATTCACCTTTGCCCAAGATGTCAAGGAGAACAAAGTGCCGAGGCCCCACCTGGCCACCTCCCTTCTCTGGCCTAGGATGGATTTGTGAAAAGAGCTCGGGACCAGGCAGCGGGAGAGCTCTTCTCATTCCAGTTCTGGAACAGACTTCCTGTGTCACCTTAACCGACTGACTTTTCTTCCAAGAATTTGAGACCCCCCTGGACAATGTCTGGGGCTCCTTCCATTGAACCAGCCTTTGATCCTATAAAAGAGAGACTTGAGACCCACATGGGCAGAGCAGATGCTTTGTCAGGCGTCCCATCCAGGGCGAGGCCAGGGCCCTCCACAGTATGTGAGGACCCGAGAGATGTTAGCTGGGTCTTGAGATGAAGAAACCAAGGGCCTGGGCTGGTGGTCAGAAGGAGTGGGTCAAGCATCAGCCCTGCTTCTCCTGAAAATGGGCCCTTCCCCCACCAGCCCCTCTGCATGACTGACCCCACTGGCTTTTCAGAATGACCTCTCTTGGGCCCCTGGCAGGAAAAGTATATGTGGGTGAAGACACTGCTGTGGGGAGCTCCATGGAGCAGGTGTTCAGAAACCATAGATTCTGCTTTTTCGCTGGACTTTTCAGCCCTTTTTGTTTCCTGCCCAGGGACCTAGGCAAATGGTAGCGTGGCCTGGCCCACCTGGAGAGTTATCTTGAGCCTTTTCACGGGTCTTACTCTCAAGACTTTCACGCACTGACAGCGTGTGTAGGAGGGACCTTGTTCCTGCCGCACTCCGCCTCCCCTGTCTGTCTGTCTTCGCTCTCCTGTGGCTCTTCCTGCGTCTCTTGGTCCTGGCTTAACTCAGCCTTCTCCAGCCTGCGCCCTCTCCAAGCCCCTAAATTCCTCTTCCACACCTCACTATGACCAAGTCAGGAAGCTTCGCAGCCATCATGGCTCACCAGCAGCTTCCGCTTGCCCCCGGAGCCCTCACTCTGAAAACGCCAGCCCGCAGCCCCAGCACAGTATCGGACGTCCACGCCCGTGTGAGATAAGAATGGCACATTGCTTTCTGATAGAATCATAAGGAAAAGATATCTTAAAAAGTGACAGCAACACGTTGCCTTCTCCACAGACAAATTTTAACCAAGACCTTCTCCCCACAAAGAACATACATCTAAAACCTTTCTAGTCGGAGTGTGGTCCACAGACCACCAGCATCGGCATCACCTGGCTGCTTGTCAGAAATGCAGGCTCTCCTGAATCAGAACCTGCCTTTTAGCCAGACACCCCAGGTGATTCATATGCTTGTCAAAGGTTGAGAAACCAAACCTCAAACACACACACACATGTACAGGCGCACGGGCGCATCTCAGGTGAGGGCTGGGGGAGGCTTGCGCCACCTGCCCCTGCACCCACTTTGTGAAAGGCACAGAAAGCAGTGGTGGGCTCTGCTTCGTCCCCACAGCTTTTCAGAAGCGGGATTTCCACCGGGTGATGCCCTTCCACCATGAGCGGGGCCACCGTGGTCCATCTGTCCCTAGGGTTTTTTAAAGGATGGGAGGAGGAGCCAGTGGGAAAAGAAGGGGCCCTGGGACGAGCGAGGCCTGTGGCCCTTCTGGGCCCCTGCAGCTTTGCCCTGAGGTAGTTCAGATCCACTGCTTCCCGGGCCCTCCGCCTCTCCCTTGTACCCTTGACCCAGGAGCCCACTTCCCTCAATGGCATCTAGAGATGACGGCAGCATCTCCAGAGCCCAGCCTCTTTCAAGCAGCATTGTCACTTTTGATATTCAGACTTCCCTGCCGCATCATTTGGTCAGAAGCTGGTCTTCCTGCTCAGCTGTGTGGTTTGATCTCCTCGAGAGGTGTCACCTCTCCATGAAGCACTCACTGGGTCTGGCCCACCCCTGCTTGGCTCTTCTACTGAGCTCTGCAGCAGGGAGGAGTGAGCCTGTGCACCGCACCACGCCCCCCCCCCACCTCACCCCTCTCCCTGCATGCTGGGGCGTGAGGACACTTGGGCAATTCGTCGTGTCTGACGACCAATAACCAGTAACTGATGTCTTCTTTTCTCCCCTCACCATGCTAACCCCTCGGAACTAACAGCAAGCATTCAGAACGAGCGTAAGTCCTCCAGCCGCCTCTCTGTGCTTGTGCTTCTGGGAGGCCGGAGGGCAGGGAGGGCGGGAGAAGGCCAGGTGAGGAGCTCCCTGGGGATTAGCGGCCTCTCCACCTGCCCGCCGGGCCTCCTTGACCCCAGAGCCCTGTTGTGAGGTCGCTTCCCACACAGGAGAGAAGAGGCTCCCCCAGAGCTTCCTACTGCTGGGGAAGGCAAGTGGGTAAGGGGCCGCTGCTCCCTCACCCTCCGGTGGCTGGCACAGGGGCAGCCGGAGAACAGTGGAGCCCGGGGCCGAGAGTGAGAGGAGCTGGCTCTTTGGCATGCAGACAAGTCCCCGGGAGGGTCTCTGGGGACGAAAGCCTCTTTCGGCTCCTGCCTCGCCACAGTTTGGCCATCTCTTGACCCTCCAGGGCTCAGAACCATCATGGCCACTAGGTTCTGGAAATCTAGCTGCTTTTTGTTCCTTTATTCATTCAACAAACATTTATCAAGAACTGCTGTGCGCTAGGTATCGTGCTAAGCGCTGCGAGGTGAGAATGGGTGAGACGAAAGCCTGGCTTTCGGTTTCTCACAGGGATACCATGAGACCCTCCAGGGATTCTTCCTATTCTTAGTCTTTGACACGCACCCCCTGTCCTGTGGCCCTGGTTAAGGAGCGAGGTCGCTGGACCAGGGCACCGTCCACGCCCTGCTCGCCTGCTTGTCTGTGTGGCTCCTGAGGCTCTTCATTTCAGCCCTTCCCCAAGCCAGGGCCGCAGGGTTCCTTGCAGCCCTGACCGCCCACTGTGTGCTCTGTTGCAGTGTCCCAGCCTCCGACCATCACCAAGCAGTCGGTGAAGGACCACATCGTGGATCCCCGGGATAACATCCTGATTGAGTGTGAGGCGAAGGGGAACCCCGCCCCCAGGTGAGTGCCCTGGCAGGGGCCTCAGGGCTGGGTGGGGGCAAGGGGCCCGCAGGAGGGCGTCTAAACCACCCCTGCCCCTGGGCCTGATGGTCATCGAGGCAGCTGAGAAATTAAACATCATTCAAAATTTATCCACGAGGCGCCTACTGGGTGGAAGGGACCGTCTGGACAACTAGGAAATTTAGCTGGTGAGGAAAGTGGGGGCCAGAAAACTTCAGTGGCTAAGGCACCAGAATGCCAGGACCACATATGAGGTTTTCTGCCCTTCAGTGTGCCATTCTTCCCACTGTCGTATGTTCCTGTCATCCCCCGTGCTTAGCTTAGGGGAAGTTCCTCTTCCTGACTAGCCTGAGTCTTTCATTCTGAGCGCATCTCTGCTTGTACATCAGCATCGCATGAGATGTCAGCAGTCACAAGCTGAAAGCCTGCTGTGTGCCAGGCTCTGTTAGTGGTGTTCCCCACACCGTCTCTTTGACTACCTCACTGCCCTTCGAGAAGCACCCCTGTCCTTGTGAAGAGGAAGTGAAATGGATGCACAGAGATATTAAGTACCTTTTCCAAGGTTGCCCAGCTTGAGAGGGGCAGAACCTTGATCTAAACCCAGGCCTCTGATGCCCCAGGCCGGGCTTGTTAATAGCGAACGGTGAGCACTGGAGACAGGGAGATGTTACGCTATCCATCTCCCATCCTCAAAGCCGCACCACAGAAGGGACCCCTCAGACGCTTCAGGCAGATTCAGACCCAGAGGTGGCAGGACCCCACCATGTAGGGTGTGTGTGTCAGCAGGAGAAATGAGGCAGAGCGGAGCCGCAGGTGTGTGGCAGCCTCCCCCTCCCCACGGCCAGGTTTGCGTGGGACGGTCTAGCCCAGAGCTGTGAGCCTGGAAACTAGCGGGGCCTCTTGCCCTTGGTGGGAGAAGCAGGGGTCACCCTGAAGGGTCAGGCAGGGCATAGGTGACCTTGCTTCTGAGGTTTGGTCTTTCTCCCGTGGTCCCTATGAGGGGACGGTGACTCTGACACTGAGCAGCCACTGCTGCTCCTGCTTCTTTTAAGGGCGTGACCTGGGCAGCCGCAGACACACGTCCCCCAGGAGAAGCAGGGGGATGTGGTAGTCTCTTCACTCCAAGCCTCAGTTGTGCTAAGGCTGCTGTTTCTCTCCGAGCTGCCCCTCCTGGGCTTTAATGAGTGGCCGCAGCTCTGTAATCTCCACCTGCGGGCAGGGCACAAGAGCCTGAGCCGCGTCACTTGGCTTTAGAGCCGGATTATCAAGTAAGGAGGCGAGAGGAGCAGAGCCAGCTCCCCAATGCTCTTGGGCAGGGGGAAATAGGCATTTGGGTTTGCATTCCTAGTTGGGGGTTGGGAATGCCCGGGGGTGGCAGTCACCGCTGACTCTGCCCCCAGCTATTCCCCAGGGTGGGACCCGCAACTCTGCATTTTACCAGGCTTCCCAGGCGGCTCTGCTGCTCAGCTGGGGCGGGGCCCCCCCGGGCTGGAGGTGTGGATGTGGGACCGAGTCTGGGGGGCCCAGAGAGCCTCACCTGGAGCCAGAGCCCACCGTTACTCTCCGTTGTCCCTGCCCCTCGCTGTCCACAGCTTCCACTGGACTCGCAACAGCAGGTTCTTCAACATCGCCAAGGACCCCCGGGTGTCCATGAAGAGGCGGTCTGGGACCCTGGTGATCGACTTCCGCAGCGGCGGGCGGCCAGAGGAGTACGAGGGGGAATACCAGTGCTTCGCCCGCAACAAGTTCGGCACCGCCCTGTCCAACAGGATCCGCCTGCAGGTGTCCAGTGAGTAGTGTGGGGCAGGGCCGAGTCCCTGCTCCGAGGTGGTTGGAGGGAGCCCTGGGGGTCCTTCCAGAAGGGCCGGTCCTGCCCTTGGCCTCTTGGTGCCTCGACGTCCTGCATGTGCCACTTGCTTTTCTGATTCTGAGCAGGGGCGCACCTCCCCAACTCACAAAGTTTCCTTGGAAAGGAAGCTTCTAGACCGGTTTGGAACACTTCGCTGGCCGCTCTGGGCACAGGAGGAGGGGAAGGAGAGGGGCCTTTGAAGATGTGCCTCCATTCAGACAAAAGCCTTCTCTCCCCCCGCCCCTCGGGTGTGCCTCGCTTGGACTGGCGTGCCCTGCCCCTCTCTCCTGCTCCCCCGTCTCCCATCTCTCCTTCTCCTTCCCCTCCTTGCACGCCAGCCTCAGCCCTGCTGCTTGCCCCGCCCCAGCCGTCGCCCTCATTTCATCCTCCTTTGTCGCTTTCTCCCCAGAATCTCCCCTGTGGCCCAAGGAAAACCTAGACCCTGTCGTGGTCCAAGAAGGCGCCCCCTTGACACTCCAGTGTAACCCCCCGCCTGGGCTTCCGTCCCCAGTCATCTTCTGGATGAGCAGCAGTAAGTCTTGGGGGCCTGGTGTTTTATTTCTGTTTTAATCTTAGGGAGTGGGATGGGTGTGTTAAGTGGGGAGGGGCTTGCCCAAGGCTGGAAGACCTTGAGTTGTGAGGGGCAGATGTAAGGTGGCCGCATGGCTGAGAACACAGGCTCAGCAGAGAGGGGTTGCTTGGGCTCCTTGGTCTTTCTAGTAAACTTAAATCTGATAGTTTCATTCATATGCTCAGTGCCCTTCACTGGCTCCTCTGTCACCTCAGGAAAAGGCCAGACTCCTTTCCCTGGCACACAGCTCCCTTCCTGATCTGGTCCCCTCTGCCTCTCCAGCCCTCCTCCTGCCCCGGGCCGCCGGCCCCGCTGTGTGCTCTCCTCAGCACACACTGCTCCTGCTGCTGAGAAACCTTTTCGCTTCTCTTTCTCCTCTGCCTGGTAAATGTCCTGCAGCCTTCAAGCCTCAGCTCAAGGCCCCCGAGAATGGACTGCGTGCTCCTCCTCTCAGCCCCTCCCCGTCTCTGGGGCTTCCCACTCACCACACTGCATTGTAACTACTTAGCCATCCACGTCTCTATTGCTTGACTACAGGCTCTCTGAGGGCAGGAGCTGTCTTTCTTATTCGTCTCTATTTCACCAGTACCTTGCACAGTGCCTGGCACATAGTAGGCCTACAGTAAATCTTTAGTAAATACTTTGGAGAGCTGACCAGCCCATCATTGGGAAATTGGCATATTAACCTGTGCTTTAAGAAACGGTGCCTTTAGAAACTGTCATGGCGGGTAGGAAGGAGTTGGCTATGAGTAGCCAGCCTTATAAGTATTTTTTACAAACCTAACAGCCTGGAAACCTGGTCTTAGAAGTCTACATCAGCTGCCGTGATGGCGTGAAAAAATATAGATAACGTATTTGGCATTCTCCTATGATGTCATTAATTCTAAAAAGTACACGTTTTCATATTTTAACATCTCTAAAATTGGGAGGCATCCTAAAATTGACGGTGTGCATCATTGTTTGATGTGCATCTTATAATTGGTTAGTGCTTTTTTCTTTCTTGAGGAGGGTGCTTAAAAATAAGTGAGTCTGACTCCTGATTTGAGGAGTATTTGAAAGATGGTGTTCCCTCTCTCTGGCCTTGGGTCAGACCCTCTGTGGCAGGAACGAGATAGGAAAGTGTGGTCATTGCGCATGGGCGCGGCGGGCAGGTCTGCATCCAAACCCTGCTCTCTCCTCACTGCTTTTGCGACCTACGACACGTTAGTCCTCTGCTTTCTTACCTGTAAAATGGGAGTAAGCCCCTCTCAGAGTTGAGGGGATTAGACCAAATAGCGCCGAGCTCCAGGCCCTCTGTAAGTGCTCAGTGGTCAGAACCATCATGGTTGTCATCACTGTTCTCATTACTGCCAACCCCCCACTGTGCCTCTTCTTCCTTGTAGCCATGGACCCCATCACCCAAGACAAGCGTGTCTCCCAGGGCCACAACGGAGACCTGTATTTCTCCAACGTCATGCTGCAGGACATGCAGACTGACTACAGCTGCAATGCCCGCTTCCACTTTACCCACACCATCCAGCAGAAGAACGCGTTCACCCTCAAGGTCCTCACCAGTAAGTGCAGGCCCCTGCCCGGGGCTGGGGTCCGGGGCAGCAGCCCGCCTCGCCCAAGCAGCCCTGGGTCCCTGAGTCTGGGGGGAGACTTGTCCCCAAGGCTGACCTAGAGACCCTCCAGCCCGTTGTGCCTGAGCTACTTCATCTGCTTGATTCTAAACCCTTGAGTTAAACTTGGTCCTACTCTAAGTCAGTGCTTCTCAGACTTTGGTGGGAATCGGAATCACCTGGCGAACTTGGCAGCCATACCCAGGCCTGGCCCCATCCGGCCTCAACAGTCCCCGCCTTGTCCTTCATTAGCTCTCCAGGTGGTTTGGGCACACCCCAGAATTTGAGAAGCACTGTTTTCAGTGGTCATCTGGCATCTCTCTCATGCATTCAGCTTGATTCTTTCTTTTGCTTCCAGCTGTTGTTTGGTTATCTCTATTTCTAGAATAAAGCCATAGCACAGAATATCCAAGTTAGTGGGTACCTCGACATGAATTGTATTGATTCTGTAATATGTATATTCTGCGCCATAAGGAGTCGCTATGCTCGCAAGTTGCAGGTTTGTGTTTTAGTTTTATCTGTTTTGTTTTTCTTTCCTGATTCTGTTTGGCTGGTACCAAAGCACACCAGCATTTCCTGACCCATTATAGTGTTGGTGGCCTTCGCACAGGAAAGGGAGGCTAGTCGGTTCAGGGACACTTCTTGCTGGGGACCCGCTGACCTGGAGCTCTGGCTGCGAAGTCCCCAGCCTGCTTAGGACGTTGAAAGGGGCTGTGTTGTTTACACCATGGATTTGTAACATGCCTTCCATAGAAACCCCCTAAAGACCTTAATCTGTCTGACTCAGCTGTGAATGTTGTTTTCAACACTGTGGACCCTGGTGATTGTGGGGGAGGCCAGGCAAAGGGCACCACGTGGGTGCTGGCAGCTTCCTCAGGTTGGAGAAAAGAGGCTGAACCCTGGCTTCCCGGAGCCCACACGCAGACAGGTCGTTGACGACGCCTCCAGGGGCTGGGGGGAGAGGCTTGGGCGAGCTCACTCCTCACTCAGGACGGGTAGGGGCTGACCCCTCTGCTGTCCTCTTTGCTCACGATGATGAGCTCTTACGGATGAGAGTGGCCCAGCCCCACACCCAGTTGCCACCATGGCGTCGAGATGGACCCACAAGACGCAGTTTCCTTCCTGGTCCCCTTCTCCTGTTAGGGAGTTTTTCTCTTTTTTTCCTTTCTCTTCATTTTCTTCCCTTTTCTTTTTCACCTCCTTCCTTGCTGTTTCTCCTCACTCTTTCTTCCTTTCTTCTTTGCCCCTCTCTTGTCTTCTCTCTCTCCTGTAACCCCATTTTACCCTTTTCTAATCCTCCCCCTCCTGCCTCCCCAGCTCCCCACACGCTGTTCTGGGTTGGTGTCAAGCTGCCTGTAATTTGGTACCAACCAGACAGCCAGAAACCCAGGGACAAGCTGCAGGTTCCTGGCAGGGTTACCTGGCTTCGCTCCACTTGCTGCCCCTCCCTGGCTTTCTTATTCCAGACCCAGGCCCAGAGAGGACCCCTGGAGAAGAAAGTTGGGCTGTCTGAAATGTCAATGTACATCAGGGGTGACCACCTGCCAGCTGGCTGAGCTGGGAGGACAGTGTGGTCTGCCCAGGACCTCAGAGTGGCTTCCAGAGCCAGGACAGGGCTGGCAGCATTGGGCCGTGGGAGGGGCAGAAATGTCTAGAGCAGTCCGTCCTTCTGCCCGGGGCAATGCTTGAAGTCAGCCTGCTGTTTGGGGACTGACTCAGGTGACCTTCTGCGGTCCTGGGCCGAGGCCTCACTGTCACACAGCGGGGGAGCAGGGCCAGGAGGTGGTGGAGAGCCATCCTCTGCAGAACTAAGCCGTTAGAGGTTTCAGCAACATTTAGACGTTGGACTTTCCAGAAACATCCTTTTCTTTACCAGGGGAAGTAAGAATATTTGCTTCTGATTCATTTCTGGGTCCCCTACTCCACTGAAAACTCTTTCCTCCGAATGCTGAGAAACCCCATGGGTGATGGGAACAGATGCCTGTTGGCTTCCTGGAGTTCTCCCAGTGGCAGCTTTGGCTGGGAGCAAGTCCTGGGCCTCCAAGCCAACCCAGAATTGGGCGCAGTTGCTTAAAATAGCACAGTGGTGCTCTCTCTCCTTTCCTGCCTGGAAAGGACACAGCCTTTTTCTTGTGTTTTCAGAACCAGGTCTGGGGGTGGGGAGGCAAAACAGACAAGTTGAGACAGCTTCAAAGACTCTGTTCTCACCAGGGGTTTTCTCACAGTTTTCCCATTGGGGAAGAAAGAAATCTCACCACAGCCAACTTTGCATGACCTTCATTAAAGGAAGGGGAATACAAGATACTGGGCAATCTACAGTCATTTTTAGAATTTGTTTTGGGGTACAAAGACAAACAGTGGAGTCAGGCAGCAAAGATGGGCTTGTCCCACTGTGCCCAAGCCAGCACAGGTTCCCAGTCCCTTCTGGTGCCTCTGCCAAATGACGGTGATGGAAGAGGTTCCCCCTGAGGGAGCACTAACCCTGCTTCCTTGTGGTGTCTGTTGTCTGAGTGATCTTAGAGGAGTCAGAAGGTCTCCCTGAATTTCTCAGATGTGCAGAATCCACAAACTGAGGTCAGTTCTAAGCTCGGGTCACTTCTCTGGAAAGAGAGAGGTTCTATTTCACCTGGTGGCGTGGGAGCATGAGAGCATGAAACAAGGGCCCCTTCATCTGTGCGTGCCCCCAACCTCCCCCAGGAGAGGAGCAGTACCTCCCAAGTCCAGCTGCAGCCCCTCCTGCCTCTGTGCCACCCGCCTCTTCATTCCTGCTGCAGGTCGCTTCCTACCTTTAGCTCCAGATAAACCCAAGCGGACTTCCCAGACGCAGGCTAGATCTTTTACGACACACCCCATCTTAAGAAATAGTTCTGAATAATGAAAATCTTCCTATAGGGTGTTAAGCAGATTTGGGATACAATGCAATGCAGGACCCAGAAAAAAGCTCGCATAGCCTCCAGCAGTCAGCTGTACCAGGATTTGCTCTGTCTTCAGATGTGCGAATGTTCTGGCATGGCACCCTTCCTCCCTCAGGCGGTTGGATGTGTTCCCAGCTCCTCAAGGCATCTACTTGGCTTCCAGTCAGCTATCCCGCCCCCCACGCCCTGTTGGTACTGTCAAAGCTTGAACCCCAGCGCTGGAAGGGGACAGTGGTAGAAGAGTGAAAGCTGCCTAAGGGTGTTGGCATGGTTATGTGCCCTATTCCAAGAAGGCTTGTTCACTGAGGAGTAAATGCCCGAGGGTCTTAATTCCCTAACATTGGAACTGAGGCCACTGGTCCTTAAGAACGTCTTCACCCCCAAGCCAGCCCAGAGATCTCTGAGTCTCCAGCTTAGTCAGCAGGCCTTTCCTGGTCCCCACTGTAGAGCCACAGCTCACTCTTCTGTCCTGGGCTTTCTTTATAATCCCCAACTCTGAACCTCAGCCTACCAATCCTAGCCTCCTCACCGTGAGGCCTTTCTGCCAAACAATACATCTCAGAGACCAGGGTGGTGCCCATCTGGTCAGGTTAGGGGGGGTGCTTGTTGCTGGGCAGCGCACGATTGCTGGGTGCTGCCAGGGGTCCCGCTGTCCCTCTCTTTGCTGACGAGTTCTTTCTCTCGAACTGTCTTCTCCTCTCACTTACTCCTTAGCTTCTGCCCAGGTAGGGCTGTGCCCTTTCCCCAGGGCTCACTGACGCTCTTTTCTCTTTAGCCACCCCAGGAGCTGGCCTGGTCCACAGTCCTGGGAACTGAGGATTTTGGTGGGAAGGAGTTGTTCAAAAGACCGCTTTGGGATACCACTAATCCTTATCTCATTTGTTTGAAAATATAGTAGGACCAAGCAATTAAAGGTCAAGCCTAATTTCTTTAATTAAAAAAGAAACTTATTCTATTATTGCCTTTTTTTTGCAGGATTTAACCTTTTCTTCCCTTTTTTGGGCTGTTTTGTGTTGCTTGTTCTTCACCAAGCATATTTCCTTTCCAAATATGCCACGTCTTTCCTTTGCAGGAGGCACTGGTGCTCCTGGTTGTTTTTATGGCTTGGCGTTTCTGTTTGTCCTCTGCCATCTGTGCCTCCGCGACCTCTCTCTGGCCTCCTGTGTGCTCACCCTCTTTTGTTTATTGCAGACCACCCCCATAATGACTCGTCCTTAAGAAACCACCCTGACATGTACAGTGGTGAGTCGCCGCGGTAACCTTGGGATAACCTTGCCTGTCCTAACCCCAGTTTGCCTAACTTGACTGATACCATGTCATTAACTCGTGCTGGGTGGTAAGTCTGACAGTCAGCCAGGCCAGGGTGCCAAGGGGCCGTCCCCGGAACACTGCTCGCCGAGAGGACGGCGGCCAGTTTGGGAGTTTGAGGTGCTGGTGGTGTGCAAGCCTCCAGTTGCTGAACTCTGGGCAAGTCATTCACACCAGGGTAGGGCTTCAAAAGAGCTGCCTGGGGAGTTCAGTAGGAACTTAGGATCGGTGGTAGCTGGATGAAGAGTGTCGGAGGGTAGTTGAGTCCCCACGTGAAGAGGAAGCAGGAAGCCTCATTCCTCTTAGTAGTTTAAGAGCACGGGAAGCTTTGCAGTGTGTTTACTTAATTCGAGTGCCTGGATGTAAATTGCCTGCGTTGTAGAGTAGGCTTAGTTCCTGGGGGTACCGTTTCACAGGGCCACGTCTCTTTCAAAATCCATCTGGGGCCGGCCCTGTGGCTGAGTGGTTAAGTTCGCAGGCTCCGCTTCAGTGGCCCAGGGTTTCCCTAGTTCAGATCCTGGGTGAGGACATGGCATCGCTTGTCAGGCCATGCTGAGGTGGCGTCCCACATAGCACAACCAGAATATACAGCTATGTCTTGGGGGCTTTGGGGAGAAGAAGAAGAAAAAAGAGAAGATTGGCAACAGATATTGGTTCAGGTTCCAATCTTTAAAAAAAAAAAAACATGCATCTGGGAAAGATGAGTAAGGGTCCAGCTCTGAGTTCCCTTTCAAGGTGAGTATAAATGAAGCAGGCCATCCGCTGTGCTCCATCACTGGGGCCTCTTCTCTCCTCTGGGAGTGCACGCAAACGCTGCCCACCAGTCTACACACTTGCAAGTCATGGAACAATTTCCATGAGGCATGTTCCTAGCTCATCACAGCTGGTTTCTCAGGCTGATTAGGAGAGTAATGGGCTATTCCACACCTGAGTCACCACCCCCCACCATGGCTCAGGAGTGTCTTGTTTTCCTTGAGCAGCCAGAAGAATCATTTCCTGGCTCTGGCAAGGCAGCTGGCCCCCGTCATCAGTTATGCCTTGGAAGCTGAGGCTGCAGGTCCCCAGGGGGGTGATTGTGAGCTCAAATAGATAGAAAAAATAGATAGGAAGTGTCTGTATTGTGGTGTGCTAGTATAGACAATGCTGGTGTCTGGAGTGAGGGATGGGGACAGGGAGCGAGAGCCAGGGAGCAAGGAGGGAGCTCTAACTTGGCGGCAGCAGCAGAGCCACACCGAGATCCTGCCAAAGAAATTTACTGCCGAGGAAGCTGGGACCTTTATTAGATTCTGGGCACTGTCTGTTTTCAAAATAACGGGGCCAACCACCATTGTGTCAGGAGCCCCAGAGCACTGGTCTGGAATGTGCCTTTTTCTAAATTGGATTCCAGGTAATCTATTATGGAAGTATTCTTAAAGCTGGAGTTTATCAGAGTCAGAAGGTCCAAGCTCCTCGCTTTATAGAAGATAAACCATTCAGCAGACACGCGTGTCGGGTTCTTTCATCAATAGGGGAAGTTCAAGTGATGCCAGCCACTTTAATCAGTTTGTGACCAGTGGTGGATATTATTACAAGCGAAAGGGTAGGGGGTATAAGAACCATCTGGAGCTATGAAACTAAGCAGAGCTCCCAGGAGCTCACGTGGAGATTGACCCCTTCTCCTCAGTCCCAGGTAGAACAGGGCTGAGCACGGATAAGCTCGGTGGAAAGGAGAGAAAGTCAAAGGGAGGCAAACAAAGGACAGCTGGGTTGAATGCTTCTAGAAAGAAATAAAAGGTGAAAAGGAAGAAAGGAGGAGAAGGTCCTTCCTGAGGGCAGGGGGCTGGGCAGGGAGACAGTGCGATGAGAAATGCACAAAGGAGACGTGAGCAGTGGGGCCACTCCATCATTACGTTTTGTTCTAGCAATTTCTACTGTGGTTTGGTATCCTCTGAACATATGCCAGATGCCCCCTGACCTGCTGAGCGGCAGAGGGAAGCTGGTCTGAGATTGTCACTTGGTGCCCAGCATTCACCCAGGCCAGGAGACAGGAAGGAAGTTCCGAGCATGCGCTCTGAGATAGTCTGCCCTGAATTAGGCTGGAGGGTGTGCCATTGAGAGACCTTGGCCACATCACTCAGTGTGCCAGAACTTTAATATCCCCATCTGCAAAATGGGTACATTACCTGCTTCATAGGATTATTGTGAAGATTAAAGAAGATAATGTACATATAGTTCCCAGTGTGGTGTCGGACACATGTCGATGATTAAGAAATGTTACCCATTACTAAAGAGAATGGTTTGGTGTTGACTGTATCAAGTTTAATTGTTCTGCGCTTCTGAAATTAGGAGGGACATGGAGAACTTGAAGAGAGGCCAGGGGGAGAAAGGCAGGCACAATTATGGGAAGAAAGTGCTACAGAGGGAGAAATTTTAGAGCAGACTGGAGCCTGAAAGCTATTCAGATCCTCAGCTGTGCTGAGAACATGAGGGATTTAGGTGAGACTTGGAGGAGATTTCCTGGCAGTGGAAGGTATCAAATATCACTAGACACAGAGTTTTTCCTCATCTTCTGGGGTGGTTTGGTCAGCCATTGCTAGAGCCAGAGAGGTAGACGAGATGCCAGGAATCCAGCCCCATGAGTTCTCAATTCTGAGAATCGAAAGCAGCAAACGGAGGACCCAGCCGCCCCTGACAGCGGTTCCTGGCAGTTTCTCGGATCTGTCTGATTCGCTGCGTGCTCTCTGCTAGCCGACAGCACCAGCAGAGGGGAGCAGCTCAGAGCTTCAGCAGTCTTGACCTTTCCTCATGCAGGAGACAATCGAGGCGTTTTCCACTGGCCCTTTAAAGCCAAGCTGGTTGAGGCCATGTCACCTCCTGATGCCCGCTGCTAACCACATTCCCCTAGAAACCCGTGGGCCGCTCTCCAGCCATAGCTTGTGAGAGCAGGAGAGAAGATTGTCCTTGGGCTCAAGGTCAGGTGGGCCCGCAGCTAAGTTCTTGCTGAATGCACACAGACACGAGCTTTAGCATCTGGATTGATCAGGTATTAGGTCTAACTCGAGCCCTGGAGATGAGGGAGAGGACGAGAAGCATCATCAGGCTGGACAGGCTCTCCCAGGACCCCGCCTCCAGGGTCAAAGAGGGTGTCCCGTGACACCAGGAGACTGTCGTCTTCCAGTATTTGAATCTCGTAGAGTCTCGTGTGGTAATCGCCCTTGTCTCGGAGATTCTTCAGGGAAAACGATTAGCCACCCTCCTTTGGGAGCAGCGGCTGCCAAAGCCACCGGCTGGATTATCCTTCATAAATTTGTGTAGAGCTCCTGCTGCAGCTGACCACGTTTCTCCAAAACCTCCCCTGTGGGTCCAGCCTTATCATCCCTTAATGACGCCCCGTGTCGCCCTGACTCCTCTTCAAGTTTTCCGTGGCCTTAAGAATCCGGTTGAGATGCCTTTGGGGCCTCTTCATTCTCAACCCAGCTGCTTTTTTCCAGCTTGGGCCTGGGTTTACTCACTTGCCCCGAGGAGAGCTGGAGCCTTAGCTGAGACAATGCGAGCGGTCTGTGAGGACAGCCCCGTGGAAGAGTTTCACCACAGCAGCTCACTAAGAGGAAAGTCTCTTTTCTCCTTCACTTCTTTTGCCCCTGCGTTTGGTTTTCTTTGGTTTGAGCAAGGAGATTCCCAAAGCTGACTATCAGAAGTGGGGACAGCGGGGCACCCGTCTTGAAAGAGAGAGGCAATGTAGTTTAGATGTGGGAGCACAGGCTTCAGTGCTAAAGGGTCTAGAATCCAAATGTAACTGGCTCGTGTTCTTGGGTGAGTCTGTTGACTCCACTGGGCCTCAGTTTCCTCTGCTGGAAATGGGGTGTACTCTCCAGGTTGTCCTGAGGATTAAACATGATGGCGATGTCTAGCTGGAGCTGTTCGCACAGCATGCGGCCCACCATAAATGCTCACCAAGTGGCGGCCCTGATTATTATCTCTGACTTTTAGGATGTTCTTCCCTATGTTTTTGAGCTTTGGCTCGCTTCCCAGCAGCGTCTCCTCCTTTGGGGTAATTCTGTGCTTGCTAGTCCACATCCCATAAGTGAAGTATTGCTGGAACCTTTTTCTAGTCACAGCTACAGCGTGTCAGGCACCCACGGCAGGCCTCTGTGCTCCCTGCTCCTCTCTCCCACACTTAATGCTTTGCTGGTCATGTGTGCTTGTGGTGCTGCATGCTGTGGTGTCAATTAAATGTCCATAGGGTCACAGATTGGTGCCTGCAGATTTTGTGCCTTCATGGAAGGAGTGTGCTGAGCTGGGACGTCTTCCACGTAATCCCAGGGTTCCCAGCTCTCGACAGATTCACCAACTGACACCAGAGCCTCCTGCCCTGAAGTCTTCTCCCTGGCACGCCTGACCTTGTGTTGTCTGTTTGGTGATTCCATGACAAAGGATGGGAGGAAGCTGCTGCTCTGGTATCAGGCTTCCTTGGTACTGAGAGCTGGATGCTACAAGAGTTATAGATGTAGACGGTAACCAATTAACCACATAATGGATTAACCTCTTCAGTAGCCACTGTTGTATATGTGTGTGCTGGTGGGACAAATGAGGACATCTACAGAAAGAAAACTAACCTGGGGGGTAAATTGTTGCCTTCTCTTTTGTTCTCTTCTCCCCCTGAATTCATTCACCCCACAAACACTTATTGACCATGTGTCGTGTGCCGTGTATTATGCCAGTAGCCTAACTACGTCTGCATGTGTTTCATCATTTCTTCCCCTGACAAAAGGATAAATAGATACAAACTCTATGAAATGTGCTGCCCCGATGGCCAATGGAGAGGAGCTGAGTGCCCCTAGGAGAGGAACCCCGCTGCTCCAGCCAGACACCAGCCAGCCAGTGCGCTCTGTTAAGAAACACCAGTGTCCCAGAGACAGAGTCCCCTGCCGTTCTGTCCTCACTCTGCCAGCACCCGTTAACACCCCTGCCTGGAAGAACACCTTTGTTCTCACCCCAGGCCTCTCTGAGGGCTCCTAGCTCCTGGCAGCGCTGCCTTCCTTCCGCCTCTCACCTCTCCAGCTGAGATGAAGACCCGTTAAACCCACGGGTGGGCTCAGCTTATGAAAACTCTTCTCGTTCACGGTCACACGCCTTTGGGCAAGGTGCCTCCTCCAGTTTCCCTTTGCTTTGGGTTCCTGGGTGGAAACTCCTTGTTCTCTGTTCCATCGTATCTATTTCTGTGGAAACGTGCAGACGGCTCTGAGGGGAAGGTGCGGCTCAGTAAGACGGGTCCACTCTGCTGGTGTACCCAGATTTGCATGACCCCTTCCACAGGGAGACAGCCACCTGACACTGTAGACCTCTGTGAGCTGCCTGGCCTTCAGGACCTGGTGCATCGCCTTGATTTCAGACCCTGTGGCTGCTCCAGCCTAGTTGGATTATAGATCACCTCCTCCATCTTGGCTGCCACTCTCCTCTCACCCCTCCCCCAGTCTCTCACCTCCAATTAACACCCTCCTCCCCAACCCCCTCCCAGTCATTAGTGAAGAAGCAGAATGGTCTTGGCCCCAGAGTGATTTCCTGTCATCTCTGCTCATTAATTCTCTCCATGTCTTTGCTAAACCGTTAATAACGCTGAATGCATCTCTGACTGTTCATCTGAGTCTTTGTGGCTTCATCCCAGCTCCTTGTCTCCAGGGTCCCCAAGAGCAGGTTGTGTGTCCTGTGGCCTCAATGCGAGCCTTCTCTTTCTTCCACTGCTGCTGAGATGGCCTCCTCGGGGGCCACGGCATTGGCCTCTGGGGCCCCAACACAAGATGCTCGGGGAGTAAACGCTCAGTGCTCCAGCAACCCTGCCCCTGTTCCAGAGAAGGATTGGTTTACTGAACTGTGAGGGAGGCTGAGCTCCTCTGAGGTCCTTTCAGAACTTAAAGCTGCTCACACACATGTGCTGGTGGGGCCGAGGAGCCGGCGCTTCCTAACACTCCTCTCTTAATGATGCCCGGCCCTTGGGGTGGTTTCAGCTGGGAGGGACGGGGCTTGGTGCCTCTGAGGTGAGGGGGTCAGCAGGGGCATGATGACGTTTCTTTCTAGCCTGACAGCTTTGGCCCAGCTGGGTCAGCCCTGCAGGCAGTAGGCTCACGAGAGCTTGCTCTATCCTGTTTCAGCCCGAGGAGTTGCGGAAAGGACACCCAGCTTCATGTATCCCCAGGGCACTGCGAGCAGCCAGATGGTGCTGCGTGGCATGGACCTCCTGCTGGAGTGCATCGCCTCCGGGGTGTACGTACCATTGGCACCCCCACTTCTGGCCACCCTCCAGGAAGATGGGGTGGGAGTTTAGGTGTGGTCTGTTCTTGCCACATTTTGGGGGGCAAAAAGAGAAGCAAACAGCCCCTAGTGAGGACTTTGCAAGTCATAGTCCTCTCCGTCCCGTTCTGGCCGTCTCACTTTGGGATAATGAGGAAAGGAAATGGGTAGGCATGCTGTGTGTGTGTTAGAGTCTCGTGTGACCTCAGATAAGTCCCTCACACACTCTGTGGCTGAACATCCCATCTGAATAGGAGAGATCAGTTCTCAGAGGACATGTCTTCCTGGACCCCGTACACCTTAAGGACGCCCGGGTGTCCTGGGCTCCATATAAGAAAAGCAGGGCTGCGGTCAGTGCTAAGTCCCTGTTTCCTGCTTGGTCCTTCTCCTAGCCCGACACCAGACATCGCGTGGTACAAGAAAGGTGGGGACCTCCCATCTGACAAGGCCAAGTTTGAGAACTTTAACAAGGCTCTACGTATCACCAATGTCTCTGAGGAAGACTCTGGAGAGTATTTCTGCCTGGCCTCCAACAAGATGGGCAGCATCCGGCACACGATCTCGGTGAGAGTAAAGGGTACGTGGTGTGTATTTCTCATTATGGTGATCTGCCAGCCCCGAACACCATGGCCACCCTCCCTCTGGGGGCAGTTGCGGGTCGGGTAAGGGAGACACTTCCAACACACTGGTTAGTGGCAATAGTGACCTGCCAGGGATGGTGCCACCCCCGGATATGAGTGTGTGAGTGTATGTGTGAGAGAGAGGGAAAGGGAGTGAGTGTGAGCGTGTGCATGTGTGGATAAGCATGGAAGGTATTAAGGGAAGGAGAGCCACCTGACCATCACCCAACTCTCCTTTGTGCTCGGGGCTCCCTCAGCAGGTGAATTTTCTCCGTGGTCTGTTTGGATCACCCCCAGAGCCTTTTGTTTCTTTCATTTGCAGCTGTTCACGGTGTGGCATCTTAGCCCTGTGCTGTCTGTGTATTGTGCATGGTTATTTTTAAAAATGGAAGTCATCGTGGTCCAAAGTATTTTTTAAAGAATCCCTTCCCTCCCCAAAAAGCATAGAGGGTCCCCCGAGCTACTGCAAGCACTAGAACACGTGCCTCTCTGGTCCCAGAGCGCGTGGTGGGCACGCCAGCCTCTGCTCAGCTGGGGGCTGGGGGATGGTTGGGGTCACGAGGTCTGACACCACAGTGTAAGAACTTTCTTAGCTCACACTCAGTTGACCTTGTCACCTTGGTTTCAGCACTGCACTCAAACCAAGGGTTCTTAACCTTTTCTAGGGTATCAAGATCTTTGAGAATTTGATCCAAAGGATCTTCTTCTTAGAAAAATCCACATATTTGCAAAATTTTCCAAACAGTTGGAAGAGGGGGCCAGCTACGAGCTTCTGCTACAGCCAAAGCTCAGTGCCTAAAAGAATGAAGATGAGGCCTTTCCTGAAGGGGCTGATCTTGCAGCAGAAATCCAGAGGGCCAACCCTGTGCCCACTTTACCACAGTCCCTGGCTTGAGCCCTTGGCTGCCCATCAAGAACCCCTGTGGAGCTCTAAAAGCATTCGCTGCCCAGCCCCCCGAGGATTCTGACTTAGTGGGTCTAAGACAGGCCCTACCGTCCGTGTCTGTTAAAAGCTCTTCAAGGGACTCTAATGAGCAGCCCGAGTTTAGAACTATTGTTCTGGGGCCAGCCCCGTGGCCGAGTGGTTAATCTACATGCTCCGCTTCGGCAGTCCAGGGTTTTGCCGGTTCAGATCCTGGGCGTGGACATGGCACCGCTCATCAGGCCATGCTGAGGCGGTGTCCCACATAGCACAACCAGAGGCCCTCACAACTAGAATATACAGCTATGTACTGGGGGTCTTTGGGGAGAAGAAAAAAAAAAGAACTATTGTTCTGTGAACTCAAAATAGACTGGTCAGCATCTGAGATGCCAAGCTGGCCCAAGGCAGGCTGGACCGAATCATCCCATGAGGATGAGCCCTGGGCAGGTGGTGAGGGCTGGGGCTGGCACACAGGGGCTCCTGTCTTCCTAGAGGGAGCCCATCTGGTTTCTTCTGCCTGCCCTGTGCCATCTAACTCCCAGCCTTTGCTGTCCTTGTCTTCCAGCTGCTCCCTACTGGCTGGATGAACCCAAGAACCTTATCCTGGCTCCTGGCGAGGACGGGAGACTGGTGTGTCGAGCCAGTGGGAACCCCAAGCCCACCATCCAGTGGATGGTGAATGGGGAACCTTTGCAATGTGAGTAACAAACCACTGTCCCACCTGACCCTGCTCTCTCTCCTGTCGAAGGCTCCAGACCCCACTCCCTGCGGGCCAGCCTGGTTGTACCAGAGGCAAAGCTAACAAGTGTTCCTTGGCTGCTGCTTCTGGAGCAGCCCACCTCTTGGACATCTCAGGAGGCAGGAACCCTGCCTCTTCTGTGAGAGAACAGGAGGCCTGTGGTCATGTTCCCATATTTAGGGGATTTCTGCTCTTGAGGGTTTTCCCTAAATCTCTGCTTTCTGCCCTTAACAACTACAGAGCCCAGGTAAAGGTCTAGGGATGGCAGCCTCCTCTCCTGAGTTGGGGCTCTGAGTGCTGCTGGGGCTTAGAAGGGGCAGGGAGCTCAGTAACCCACTGCTGTTGGTTGCCCAGGGCCTGCTGTCTGCTGAGGGCAAAATAAGAGGCAGGGTTCCATGATGATACGAAAGATAATGGTCAGATATGAGGAAGAACTTCCCCTTGAGAGCAGAGATGCACCGGTGCGGGTACTGAGTATGCACAGACTTTGGCGAGATTTTGTCCTGCCCAGATGGCTGGAGTAGGTGACTCCAGGGACCTTCCAGCCGGAGGGCTTGGTCAAGTCTTCACATCATATTCTCTCCTGTTGCATTTACTTTTTAAATGTCCTGTTGTTACTTCTGTAAGAGGTCAGAGGAAATGCCAACAGTGATATCAACCAAACGGGGCAAAAAAACAGATGATGAGAACTCAGAGCGAAACTGTCGAGCCACGGGGGCGCAGGGACGGGGGGAGGAGAGCATGGGAATGCGCCTTCTGAGACGCGCACTGTGTGCCCAGCACAGCGCCGGGTGCTGCGCCCCGTTCTCTCTTTGACCTGAAATGTGGAGGATGCGGAAGCATGGTTTCTGCAGTGCCGTGAATTGCCTGAGGTCACGTAGCTGGTCCGTGGTGAAGTTGTGGGCTGCTGTGTGCTGAGCACATAGTTGCCCCAAGTAAATACCCTTTTCCCGGACACTAGCGGAGACACAGACGGTGCGTGCCCTCTGTGTTTTTCCCTGTCTGACAGCACTTGGAGGACAAGGCACACAAAGGCAGTGAACCTCATAGCACCTTAAACGAGGTCAGAGCCCCAGGCTCACAACCGAGCCTTGGTCCTGGAAAGGTCACCCGTCACTTTCTGGGACTGACTGGAAGGAAAGTTGCGTTCATGAGAAGTGCCGGGCAGGGAGGCATGAAGCTGCGGGCGCTGCCTTCCTGGTGCCTTTTGCTGAGTGCAGACTCAGAGACAGATGATAAGGATCTGCTGACCTTGTCTTCTCTCACCTCCTGCTGATTCCCCAGTTCTGGGCTCAGACTTGCTGTCTATGAGTGGCACCCGTGGGGCCAGACCCTGGGTCCTCCTCTGCCAGCTGCCCCTATGGGTCTGAGTGATCCAGGACGGGTTCATGGACTTGCAAGCCAAGTCCTCTGGCCCAGTACAGAAACCTTACAGGAGATCACCTGCTAGAGGTGAAAGATGGGAAAGTGGCAATTCCTTACAATTCCAGAAACTTTCATTTGTACAGCTCATTATCACTCTGTTAACCTTCCTCAGAGTAGGGGAAAGATGGGAGTAATTCTCCCCGTTTGACAGATGAAGGAAATGAGGCCCAGAAAGATTCACTGACTTGCCCTGAGTCCCAGATTGACGTGTGAACAGGACAAGGTCCCCAGCCTCTGCTGTCTGCATTCCAAGCCAGAGGTACTGGGAGAACCAGGAAGAAATGTTCTCTCGGTTTAGGGTCCATTTCTTGGGATGATCAGTGGCTTCGGCAAATGCAAGGACTCATTTAGTTTTCAGGAGGCATTGGCTTATGGTTGTGGGTTCCACTCTGTGACTGTTGAAGAATGCTCTTCCCAGAGGGTGGGAAGGTGGTGGCTCCCATCCAGTTGTATGTTGCTTTGTCCCTTTCAAAACACATATAAGTACATGCACGTTGGGTTAAAATAATAACGAATAATAATTGGCTTGTGCCAGGCCCCCTGCTAATGACTTTATACATATGTGAAATCTCAGGTCATCCCCATTAAAACCCCACAAGGTGCCGTGTTATCCTTATTCTGCAGACAAGGAAACTGAAGCTGAGGCGGATTGAATAACGCTGCCGGGTGATGCGGTTAGAATTCAAACCCCTTTCTGTCTCCACAGCTCATACTGTCAGCCACACCCGCCCGGTTACCTTATAGGTAGAGCAGGGAGTCATATCCCTGTCGGACACATTGAGAAATGACCTCTAGGACGTTCAGTGGTCGGCCGAGGTCACAGAGCGAGGTGATGGAGGAGCCAGAAGCTGAGTCTTCTGGGAGCCGCCCGGTGCTGCTGCTTCCACAGCCCCCAAGTCCAGCTACCCAGTCCCCCACGGTGCCCTTCATCCTGCCCTCCCCCATTTCTCACGAGAAGCATCTTTCCTGTCTGCAGCGGCACCACCCAACCCAAACCGAGAGGTGGCCGGGGACACCATCATCTTCCGGGACACGCAGATCAGCAGCAGGGCCGTGTACCAGTGCAACACGTCCAACGAGCACGGCTACCTGCTGGCCAACGCCTTCGTCAGCGTGCTGGGTGAGCACCCCCACCCACCTGCCCGGGGCCTCCCAGGCCTGCTCCATCACAGCCACACTCTCTTCTCCTGACATCAGCCAGGCTGGCTGGGAGGGAAGAGCAGCAGGCTGGGAGAAGCATGGAGACCGAAATGAGATTTACAGGGCGGATGGAGGACTTAAAATCCAGAGTTAATCCCCTGCTAGAAGTCAGTCTTGGTCTTCACCTTCCCTGATGAGAGAGAGAGTGGACCAGTCTCATCTCCTTGGTGTGTCCATGTTGATGCTCCCTGGGTTCCCAGAGGGTCTCAGCGGGGAATGGTTCTGAGTGTGTTTGTGGCACTCCCAGAGCAGAGAGAGGGCGGACGGGCAGGGGCAGCTAGTAGATGTGGAGGCTGTGGAGGGGCAGGTGCAGAAGCCGCTGCATAATTCGGGGAAACCCTTTGCAAAAGCTAGATTGGATGTAGGGTAGATTGAGGGCCAGTGGATAAGCTGTCTCCTTCCTCACCTCATCTTTAGAAGCTTCTAAAAGGAGGGAGGTCCGCAGGGCAAGGTGGCCTTGGAAAGTTACTGTAGGGAGAAGGCTCATAGAGATAAGAGCAAAGGGGAAGATATGGAAGAGTCAGACTCCTCACCCAAGACGAGTTCTCTGGGAATTGCAGACGTGCCACCTCGGATGCTGTCACCGCGGAACCAGCTTATTAGGGTGATCCTGTACAACCGGACGCGGCTGGACTGCCCATTCTTTGGGTCCCCCATTCCCACGCTCCGTTGGTATGTTCCAAGAGACCAGGCCTCCCCCACAGGGGTCCTCTGTCTCACCTTGCTCGTTCCCATCTGGCCCATAATAGGTATTCAGCAAGATGTGGGAACCTTAAAGGGTCGAAGCTGGGAGGAAGTTGGCAGGTCATCTGGGTCAACCCCTTTATTGTGCAAAGAAGGAAACTGAGGCCCAGAGAGGGGCAGAGACTTGCAGGGCCACCCAGTTGTTGGAGCAGACCCTCCAAGGCTCAGGGCTCCAGACTCCTAGCATGGGCCTCCTTCCTGTGTCCTCACGGTCGCTCAAGTGGTTGCTGCCCTGCTCCCTTGGGCCGGTCCTTTCTCAGGATGCTGTGTGTTCTGCTGCTCTGTTGTGAGGTTTAAGAATGGACAAGGAAGCAACCTGGATGGAGGCAACTACCATGTCTATGAGAATGGCAGTCTGGAAATCAAGATGATCCACAAAGAGGACCAAGGCATCTACACCTGCGTTGCCACTAACATCCTGGGCAAGGCAGAAAACCAGGTCCGCCTGGAAGTCAAAGGTAAAGGAGAGATTCCTGGAGGACAGGGCGAGCCAGGGAAGCCATCTCCTCATGGTCGTCCATGGTGATGGTCACTTTGAAAATGCACCACACCTCATGCTTAATCCCTCCCTGTGGGGCAGGGCGACCTCCCAGAACTTCCAGCTGCCCCAGGTGCTGGGAACACCGGGTCATTTTATTATCAGCCCGGTCCAGATGGAATTAGGAAGGCATACCTGCTGCCCACACAAATGCCCTGCCGCCCAGAAATTGCACCGTACGTTCCTGAGCCAGACAGGCAGGCTTGGGGACTGTTTACCCTGAGATTGCCCACAGCAGGCCTCCCTGAGCTCATACAGCTGAATGCTCTTTCTGCTGCCTTCCATGGCCGGTCCAAGCTTGAGGTCATGCATATATCACACTGTGTGGCCACACGGGGGTGGTGGGGAGAGAACGTGTTGGTGATGAGCTCCTGGGGCCTCTCCACAGACCCCACCAGGATCTTTCGGATGCCTGAGGACCAGGTTGCCAAGAGGGGCACCACGGTGCAGCTGGAGTGCCGGGTGAAGCACGACCCCTCCCTGAAGCTCACAGTGTCCTGGCTGAAGGATGACGAGCCGCTCTACATCGGGAACAGGTTTCTGCTCCTCCTCTGCCTGCTGCTAGTTTGCGGGCATGCTCTCTCCCTTGCCCTTGGTGACACATTAAAGAAGCCAGGGACGGAGAACCTGTGCATGTGTGTCACAGAGGAGCTGCTGAACAGGGCGTCTCAGCCTTTGTGCCTCCCCCACCCCGGCTTTCTCCCTCTCTCCCGTCGTCTCTCCGCTTCTCTCTCCTCTCTTTCCCACTCCTTTCTCTCTCCACTGCTCTCCTGCTCTCCCCTCCCTCCTCCTCTCTTCCTTCTCCCTTTCTTTTGACCCCTCCCTTCCTCCTCTTTGGCATCACGGCCAGGACTCCGCTCCATCCTCTCAGCCCTGCTTGCAGTGCCCCTGTTGTCCGGCAGAGGGCAGGGTTGGCCCGAGCCCACAATGACCCTGTGGTCGGCGTGGTTCTCAGCCCTGACTGCCCTCAGGGATGCTTTTATTTGACCCACGCCTGCCCCTTCTCTCAACTAAATCCCAGACTGAAATTTAATTGTCATGGGGGGGAGGGCCCAGGCGCTGATAGCGTTTCAGAATCCCCACAGGTGTTTCTAGTGTGCACTCGGGGTTGAGAGGGCTGATCCTGCCTCCCCCAACAGGGCTCTTTGCTGTACCCTCTTCCATCTGGGGGCAGCTTCTGTCCAGCCATCACCTGGTTTTTGGCAGGGGTGTGCCCTGCAGTCAGCTGCAGGCACCCCAGCCCTCTGTTGGTGCTCACAGCCTGCCCTGCTCTTTGGTGCCCCCCTCCGTGTGTGGGACAGTTCAGAGGAGCCGGCACCTGGCCTGAGCCTGGGTGCAGAGACCTGTCTGGGCTGAAGACAGAGCTGGAAGTCCTGGAAAAGAAGGGGCACCAATCTGCCTTTTGGCGAGGGTGCCTAACTGGGCCCTAATTTCAGAGGGAGCACAGCACAAGAAAGCCACAGAACAGACCCAGCGTGGAACTGGAGGACAGCCTGGTCAGGGCCACTTGGGCTCCACCCACTTTCTTTCTCCCTCCATCCAGCACCTACATGACTGTGAGGACCCTGCCTCTCAACGCATTGAAATGGAGCCTCACGTCCCCTAGGAGCAGCTGTGGCTGCCCAGCCCAGCCCGTGACGCTGTCCTCTCCCTTCCAGTTGGCCATCCCCCTCCAGGGAGAAAGCAGCGGCCCCCCCAGCCCCCCCCCCCCGCCTCTCCCTTTGCTGTGCCTCCACCCGCCTCCTCCGACCACTCCTGGTCCCTTTGCAGGATGAAGAAGGAAGATGACTCCCTGACCATCTTTGGTGTGGCGGAGCGGGACCAGGGCAGTTACACCTGCGTCGCCAGCACTGAGCTGGACCAAGACCTGGCCAAGGCCTACCTCACCGTGCTAGGTAACTGCTGCTGCCCATGCTGGCACTGACCTCCCCTCCTGTCCCCACCCCTTCCCGCCGCCAGAGAAACCCTGACGGTTCTGAGCGCAGCATCCGTGGTCAGCGGGCCGGCCCCACGTGGTGCTCTGCTGCCTGTTGATTTAGGGCTTAGGAAGCTGCTCCCTTCACAGCAAGCTGTGCCGGCCGGCCTAGCTCCTGAGTGTGATCGTCAGCCCCCAGTCCTCAGCTGACGGGGGCCTGACAGAGAGGGAAGTGGATGGGGTTCCTGTTGAGATCATTTTACCAATTTTACCGCTAACTCTAAACCACCACGTCAATTAAAATGACCCGTTCTTGAAGCAAGACTGAATTTCGTGTTTGTCCTTCCAACACCGTCTGCTGTCCTTACATGCCTTCCCGCCCTGCCCCCGTTTCTTGAGGGGATTTCACGGAGAGCCACGCACTTAGCAAGACCATCCCATCTTGTCCAGGCCGGACTGTGAATACCCAGCCGTCCCAAGCCCCAGGGGAAGGCAGCCTCTCATGCCCACTGAAGTAAATCCCGTTAGCACTCCTCATCTGTCCTCTCCCTGGACACCTGCTGCCATTCCTGTGGGCACGCCCTTGTCCTCTCCCTGGGCACCTCCTGCCATTCCTGTGGGTGCACCCTTGTCTCCTCTGCAGCGGAGGAGCAGTTGCGGGAGTGGTGGGCCCAGGATGGGAAGGAGAGAGAGGTTCTGCCCCAGCCACGGGGACCACAGGAGGCCTCCCTGAGGGTGAGGGTCTCCGTGGAAGGAGGACGAAGCTGTGCCTGGAACACCTCAGCCCAGGGGCAGCTATTGCATCTCGGCTGCCTGTTCCCACCCTTCTAGAACACCTTTAGCCCCAGATAAACTGCTAACCTGGATAACCCATCAGATAACCTGCTAACCTGGATAACCCATCTTACCTTTGCAGCTGATCAGGCCACTCCAACTAACCGTCTGGCTGCCCTGCCCAAAGGTAACGCGTACTAATCACGAGCCCTCGCCGGCCTCTCCAGCGTTGGGCGGGGGGGCATGCAGGACAGGGTGTGCTGTGTGCAGGCAGGCGGGTCATGCTCCCACCCCCTGCCATCGGTCCCATGCGCCCTCCCTGGGCCTGTCACAGCCCTGCTCCCCACCTTGGGGCGCCTGCTCTCTTCCACCAGCCTGGTCTCAGAATTCTGTAAGGTCCCGTCAGGAAGGCCCACTTTGAATTATCCATAAGCCCCTCTTTTTTGCAGCCTCTCCACATCTGCTACTGTACACCCATTTACAATCTACACACGTGTGCACACGCACAAATGTGGGCTCATGTGACTCACCTTCCAGATCCTTCCAGTAACTGTCCACAATGTGGAGATAGCTGGTTCAAGGAACCAGGATGGGGAAAAGTCATGGCCCACCCCGCCTGCCCCAGTCAGTGGCTGGATAGCTTTATCCCCAGGCCAGGATGGCGCTCACCCCCACTAAGGGAGTTCAGTGAGACTGGAGCCCCCAAAATGTGCCGCCCCTGCCCTCTGGACGCCTGCCGGGCTCTCTGTCCTGCGTCCATCACTGAAACTCCTAGACTAGCCCCCCTCGCCTCCCTGGCCCAGGCCTCTGTCTGTGGACCTCCCACCTCTCTAACCGGGCTGCCTCCTCAGCACGCCACACACCCTCCTGGCTCCTGCCCGTCCCGCCAGAGCCTTGGGACACAGAGTAGAAGATAATTATGACAAAATGAGGCAATCCCACACCTCCTCACTGGCTTAAACATGGGTCTAATGAAAAGGGCAGCATTTCCCAAATGCATGCACCCTGAGAATCCCCACAGAAGTGGGGTGCGCTGGCCCACTTCTCTCTGGGGCCTACATTCTTCTGTACTCTGGGGAGGCTGGAATTTGAGGTCTCCTCTTTGTTCTTTCTCAGCCCCCTGAGGGAAGGGGGTGGTCCCTGCCCTGACCCGCCAGGCAGGCTGGGTGGTGACCTCAGCCCGTCAGGCACCTGTCCATAGGACAGTGTCCGGGGCTGGGGCCGGCACCAGAGTGGGCCTGCTCTGACTCACGAGTCCTGTGTGGTGTCTTCTCCCTCTGCTGCCAGGACGGCCAGACAGACCCCGGGACCTGGAGCTCACTGACCTGGCTGAGAGGAGTGTGAGGCTCACCTGGATCCCAGGGGATGACAACAATAGCCCCATCACAGGTCAGCCAGGGGCCCTGGGCTCCAATTCAGAGGAGAGGGATGGTAGCAGCCTGGAAGCCAGAGGCCTTGCCCTGGCTGCTGGACCCACTTCTTCCTCACTGCACGTTGCCCTAGGCTATTCACAGCCGGCTTGGAGGCCTCCGCTTCCTTTTAGTGTTTTGGGCGGGGTTCTTCCTGTGCCTTTGTTTACCTAAGGGAGATTAGAAAGACTAGTGGAAACCACAAGGAAGTGCTCTTAGAAAGAACTCTGCCAACTCAGCTCCTACAACAGCTCAGTCTCGCCCATTCAGACTATGTCGTCCAGTTTGAAGAGGACCAGTTCCAGCCAGGGGTCTGGCATGACCATTCCAAGTTCCCAGGCAGTGTCAACTCAGCTGTCCTCCAGCTGTCCCCATATGTCAACTACCAGTTCCGGGTCATTGCCATCAACGAGGTCGGCAGCAGCCACCCCAGCCTCCCATCTGAGCGCTACCGAACCAGCGGAGCACGTGAGTACTCGGAGGCTAGCAGAAGGTGTTAGGACCGAGTGCCAGTCCCCAGACGCACGAATTGGGGCAAGTGACGTAACCTCTCCAAGGGTCGGCTTCCTCACCTGTGAAACAGAGAATGCTAACACCACCTCCATCGTGGGCTGTTGTGAGGATGGCGTTTGAAAAGGCAGTTCAGGTACTTACCGTAATGCCTGGCATATAGTAAGTGCACCATAAATGTTGACTGTCATTTTTATTATTACTAACATTGTTAATAATTCTTAATGATCTGCTTCAAAGGGAAGAGGCATGGCAAAGATTTGCAGTAGAAATATATAATCTGGTGTTATATCAGATTTCTTCTCCTAACACACTTGGTTAGTGTTTAGATTTCTGAAATCATGCCAGCTCATTGAGGGTGGTGATGCTCCCTAAAAATGTTAAAGGCCACGGATACACCAGTCTAGTATTAAACATATTTAGTGGATAATCCACGAAGGGGATAACGCACACTGAGTTGGCTGTATTGATCATCTAAAGTACGGACAGCCTTATGATAAATGCTGTCTAGTAAGGGATTAAAATTCAAAAGAAATTAGCCCTGCTTTGAGGGTTTACATCTTAGCTGGGAAGGCACATCATACGCATGAGAAAAAGGCACAGAGAGTTCAGTTGCCTGTGGGACAGAGTATGCAGGGAGATGCTGAGAAAAGATGGAGTGTAGAAGGGACCAGTCAGGCGGGAGGGAGAGAGATTGCTTACTGTGCCCTGGAAAGGCACAAATTGGACTTGAACTTTGCATCCATTTGGGTTCCAGCCCCTGAGTCTAATCCCGCTGATGTGAAGGGAGAGGGGACCAGAAAAAACAACATGGAGATCACGTGGACGGTAAGAGTCCCTCCCAGCCCCCCCCCTTGATGGGCCTGCTCACCTGGCAGGTGTGCCTGGGAGCCCTCACCCTTTCACCCTTCAGACCCCAAGGCCACAGGGTGGCTCAGACTACCTGGCTGGCTTGGTGGCCACTTTTCTCAGAGTTGGGCACCCAGAACCAAACAGGAGCACCTCTAAGAGAGAGATTTGAGGCAGGAGACAGGAGCAGAGGGGACCGAGGGACATAGACTGCCAGCCGCGGCAAACTCAGAGAGTACCAGCAAGGTAGAAGGGACTTCTTTAAAGGGGGCGGGATTCCGGCGAGACTCTAGGAGAGATTTCGCCTAAACACTAGTACCTAACTTTCGTGTGACCTGGGGTCCTTTCACTGGAGAGTGTTGGGGGCGGGGAGAGACCAGCATCGGAGGCATTTTCCAGCAGAGACCTTCTCTGAGTCCAGGAACGGACTATATGACTCAAAAGGCTCTCTTTAGGCCAGGATTGGAAGAATCTCATCTTCTCCTTTGCTCACTGACTACATTTTCCAAACCAAAACTGGGGTGTGTGGCCTCAAAATGACTTTTTCAAACCACTTCCAAGTCTAAGATGCACATTCTCCCTCTGAAATATTCACCTTTCTGCATTGTTGCCATGAGCAACGGAAGCCTGGAGATCTGGTTTTTGGAATCATGACCATCACCGTCTTGCGAGGGCCTGGTCTCACAGCCTTGGCAACTGGGCTGAGTCTGGGTTCAAGACACTGGAACTCATCTTTGGGACCTTGCAAGGCTTGGTTCTTGGTCTGCAGCTCTGTACTGCAGGCTCCCAGGGGACTGCTTCTTGGAGCAGGCCCCTAGGGAACAAAGAACAGAGTGACAGCCACTCTTAGCTCTGACCTCTTATGAAGGACAAGACAGACATGCATGGATTTGATAGGACTGAGATGAGTTCTGGAATTTCAAGTTCATTGACAGGAGGCATGCCATGGCTAAACCAAAACTCATCCCTTTGCAACTTGGAGAATGTTGTATTATTGTGCATCTCTTGTCTTCTTGTTGCTCAGTCGTAGGCAGGAGTCTTGTTGGAAGGAGAGCTTTTGCTCCCTGCACACTTGCAGATGTGGGTAGCCCTGGGAGTCAGAGTGACTAGGTCCTAGGTGAAGCCTTTGTCCCAGAAAACTTACATGCTGCTGAATTCACAGGATTCTGGCCTTTTGGGGGACTCAGTGAGGTACGACTCAGAGTTGTCCTCCCAACTCTGCAAGGGGCTGGCCATTGTTGGGCAGATCGAGGAGGGGTGCCAGGCACAGAAAGAGAGTGCAAACTGTAGGGGGGTCAGGCTCCTCGCCTGCACCCCCCCACCCTGCCGTCCATGTCTTCCTGCTCAGCCCATGAATGCCACCTCCGCCTTTGGCCCCAACCTGCGCTACATCGTGAAGTGGCGGCGGAGAGAGACTCGAGAGAGCTGGAACAACGTCACAGTGTGGGGCTCCCGCTACGTGGTGGGTCAGACCCCTGTCTATGTGCCCTACGAGATCCGAGTCCAGGCCGAAAATGACTTTGGGAAGGGCCCTGAGCCAGACACGGTCATCGGTTACTCCGGAGAAGATTGTGAGTACCCTCCCCCGTCCCCGACGTGGGACCCTGTCAGCTGGGCTCCACAAGGCCACCCTCAAAGACCAGGAATCTCAGGGTGGGTTCTGGGACTTCCAAGACCATCCTGGGAGGACAGCACTTCCCAGGAAAGAGAAATCCCCTACAGCACCTGAAGCAGACGGGCCCCTGGTAGTGTCAGGAGCGGACGTGTTATCGTCTGCACACTAGTAAGAATTACCGAACGTCATCACCTGGCCCGATATGCTCATTTTATGGATGTCACACCGAGCCCCTGCGGGGGAAAACCTTTGCCAATATTACAATAATAAATATCAGGCTTGAAAATAGAACCCAGGCCTTCTGATCTCCCCCATGGCCAAGCCTGGCTAGCACCAGCAGACTCCAGGACTGTCCATCCCAAAGAGCCATAATTAGACTCCTCCACAGGAAATGGGGCCACAGGCCGACTCCTCCCTGGGCTCCCCAGGGGAAGCCTTGATGGATGGAGACGGTCTGCAGAGCCCCAGACAGGAAGGATCCAGACCAGCACCTGCCAGTATTCCCAGGGTTGCTCTTAGCCCTTCAAATTGAGCATAAAAAGAGCAGTTCTTTGGAGGCTGGCACCGGGCAAATCAACAAGATTCTGGCCATGTCTGTGAAAGTATGTGCCTGGTGGCCTCTCTGTCCCCAGCACATCAACGTAGCAGGCTGCTGAGCAAAGGAGGAGGGTCAGTGGGGGCCCTCATGGTCAGGGAGCTGCATCCCCGGGTGGGTCTGGTCTGATCTAAGAAGAGATCATTAGTGGCTGGGCTGACCAGGAGGAAGGGAGGGTGGGGCCAAAGGGGCAGTGCTGGGGTCAGCAGTGGGGCCGGTGATGGTCATAACCGTGATGGTGAGCAGCGGTGGTTGGGCCCTGTGTCCCATATTCCTGGAGGTGATTATGGATTGGACCCACTCAGGAGATAAGCAGAGGGGATCAGCAGCCCCTCTGTCCATCCCACCCCGCATCTTCATGGTGGCAGACACTTCCGGACAGGAGACCTGTGGGGACTGGACGGTAAGTGTGGGATGGGCAGCGTCTAGTCACAGACTTCATGGGCACGCCACTTCCACTGCATCCGTCTGCCCCCGCAGCCTGTGCTCCGATGAGTTAGAGGGGATGGGGCAGAACGGCTTTTGCAGCAGAGTGGAGAAAAAGGGGGCTGAGAATCAGTTATGGAGGAGAGAGTAACCCTCCCTCTCCAGGTGGTCACAGGATCAGATCCCCTTCCTGAACGAGGTTAGGGCATCTTCAGTCTGTGGGTAATGTTCCCTGCAGGGTCTTGGCAGGAAACGGATGTCACTCACAGGGGACTATTTCTAATGTAAGGACAGGGCTAGAGGGGAAACAGCAAGGTGTGGTGAACCACCTGGAGGGGTAGCCACGGCAGGACTCCATGATACCGCTCTGAGCCTTGAATGGGCAGGAGACGGTGAGTCTCCACGGCCAGCGAGGCCTACCCACAGGAGCCGTGGCCTAGGTAAGAGAGTGCCACGCTGTCAGCCTGCAGCCCTGTCAAGAGGCAGCCAGGGGAATAGATGCCCTCCCTCCCTCTCCTCCTGCCCTGGCGTCTCCTTTATGGTGCCTCCCATTGGGCAAGCCCATCCAGAAGCCTGAGAACAAGGGAACTGAGCTGACGCAGTCCAGAGAGGGCAGCCTCTGGGGCATGGAGCAGGGTGGGGAAGGGTGGAGAAGGGATGGAGGGGCAATTGGAGAATGCCTGGCACACAAAGGTAGCAAATAGTTGTCCCCAAACCTCTTGGCAGATCCCTCCCATCTGGACTGCCCCCTTTTGTCCTGAGCCTTGCCCGACTCCTCCAAACACAGTCTGATAGAGGCGGCAAGCCCTGCCCTCAGGGAGTACCCAGTGTCCAGAGTAGGCTGCTGTCCAGATCAGCAGAAAGCAAGTCTGAGGGGAGGCCTAGAGTCCAGGCGGCGGCCCTGCCGGCATAACCAGCTCTCTGTCCCAACACGTTGCAGATCCCAGGGCTGCGCCCACCGACGTTAAAATCCGAGTGCTGAACAGCACGGCCATCAGCCTTCAGTGGAACCGCGTCTACTCCGACACGGTCCAGGGCCTGCTCAGAGAGTACCGAGTGAGGAAGCCAGCTCCCAGCCCCGCCTAACCGCCAGCTCGCTAACCAGGGCCAGGGGGTAGCAGATGCGGGCCGTAACATATTTGGAGGGGGTCCTAGGGATAGTTATTGGATCCAGAGTTGACTCAAGAAGATGATGTCTAAGGTTAGCTGTTCAAAAATTTACCCAGAAAAAAATACATGTACCCAGATGTGTCCTGTAACAGATATGCCAAGAGATATGCTCAGCAGAAAGTCACGCGAGGGTGGTGGGTTCGGGCTGACGTCACACAGCACACTGTGTTTGTGATACGCACGTGAGTGGACACACGTGCGTCTCCAGAAGCAGTGTGGAGGCGCCGCTGAGCTACACCCCTCCCCTCTCCTAATGCCATGCGGGCCGCTTGCCTCGCCCCATCTGATTTCCTGAAGCCCCCACTAACAGGCAGAGCCCCTGGAAGGGTGTAGACGTCTGCCCTATTGTCGCAGCCAACTCCAGACTGTCCAGCACGTGGATTGTCAGGACTCTTGGCTCCTCCTGGTCTTTTCTGCCTGTCAGCAGCTTCTGCTCAGTCTTGAAAGGGTGACCCGAGGTGGGGAGAGGGAGAGAAATGCAGAGTATGCGAGGCTCTCCCTTATAAGTAGCTCTATTTAAAAGTTGCTTGGGAAGCGAGGGAGGCTGTGGCCATGGGATAATGCAGATTCTGTGACTAGAGGTCATCGAGAGTTGGCTGGTGGACAATTGGGGGCAGAACGGAGGGGTCGGTGTCTTCTTGGGAGGTGAATTCGGAAAGAGGGCGTGAAGGCACAGTGATGTACACACTTGAACCAACTCTTCCCCGACGCTTGACTGCACCTTAACCTACTCGCCTGGAGAATTTTCTGGCTAAAGCTCCCGTTGGGTCCCCTGCTTAAGTCTGGGCTTCCTCCTTACCTGGCTGTTGGAGGCCCGAGTGATGCTCGTGTGGCAGCCTCTCTGGAGCTCCTTACCCACTGCTGATGAGCCTCGTGCCAGTCTCTCCGCTGCACCTGGGGCACTGCTGCCTTCCACAGGCCAGCCTCTCCCACCCCAGCTCTTACCACCCCACAGCCCGGCATCCCACTGACTTGGACATGTCACCATCCCATCCCTAAAGGTCTTCAAACTATTAAAAGAAACATTTGACTTCACAGGATTAAATCAACCCTTTCTCGTACTCAGACCTCTGGGGTAACCCACTACTTTTCCACTCCTGCCTGCTGCCAATCTAAACCGTACTAATCCAGCTCAAGGGGACGCGACCTGTGAGCATGGAGCAGAGCGCTCCGTGCCTGGACCCTTTGCTCGTGTTTGTGGTTCTGGCATGGACTCCCTGAGCAAGTGGTTCCCCAGCTTGGAAATCAGTCTCATGATGGAGCAGCTCAGCTGTAGGTTTGGCCAACTTGCCTATTCCCCAGAGGGGTGAAATGGCTCAGAAAATGATTGAAACCAAAACCCCTAGTTCTTGTTTGATACCAATTCCTACTCACTAGTGGCTAAAGAAAGGGGACTCCAAGGCCACTCCACCAGCCCTGAGCGGGACTGATGAGGTCATTTGGGATTTGGAGCCTGTGGCAAGCGAAGGGAAGACCGGTCGCTACCACCAGCACTAACTACTAACCCAGCTCTGCCTGGCCGTGCCCTCACGGCCCGCCTCTGTCCTGAAGGCCTACTACTGGAGAGAGAGCAGCTTGCTGAAGAGCTTGTGGGTGTCTCAGAAGAGACAGCAGGCCAGCTTCCCTGGTGACCGCCTCCGCGGCGTGGTGCCCCGCCTCTTCCCCTACAGCAACTACAAGCTGGAGATGGTTGTGGTCAATGGGAGAGGCGATGGGCCTCGCAGTGAGACCAAGGAGTTCACAACCCCAGAAGGAGGTAGGTCTGACCTGCAGCTCCTCAGGGTCGGGCAGGACAAGGGTAGCGATCCGGGGGGCCTGGAGCCGCTCCAGCGTGGCTTGGCACGGACAGCACCAGTTGACCTCTGAGTGACCTCGAGGAGCTCCCACCGTTTCCCCAGCGCACTCCAGCACCGAGGCGGCCTGCCCCAGCAGGAGGTTGTCTCTCGGGAGAAGACTGTGCGGTCTGCTGACGTAATTCCAGACAGGCTATGCAGACTGACGCTCCTGGGCACCATGGGAACCCGGGCTGCCCGACTCCTGAGGCTGAACCGCAGTCACCCTGACCACCCAGAGGCATCTGGTTCGTTTACCAGCACCCAGGACTTTCAGAGCTCTCTCGCCATCGTGATGCAGATGCTCTTGCTGAGATGGGCGGCCTGAGTGTGGGGTGGCCCTTCAGAGGACGTCCTGCCTGCCGCCGGTTTACAGGCCCCTGCTCGGAAGGCGGACGGCTGCACGTCCCCGGCGCGTCCTGCCCATTCTCCTTCGGCGGCTTGGCATTTGCTGGGCCTCTTCTGCTTCTCCTCCCTCCCTTCTCAACTCCCACCTTCCCTGTTTTCCTTCTCCTCTCCTCTGCTCTTCCCTCTGGCTTTCTTTATTCCTGTCTTCCCATCGTCCCTGTTTTGGTTTTCATCATCAGCCTCTCCTCATCACGCACCCCCTGGCACCCTGCCCATGTGTTCCATCTTGGGTTTCTTTCTCCTGCCCTCCGAATCCAGCATTGTTGCTGGGAGGCCTGGGCACTGCAGCCTCTGCACGAAGCCTCCGCAGTCTCAGCTGTAGTTGGTCCCTGCGTGGGACTGACTCTGCCCAGCTTGGAGGTGTCTTTAAGCATCAGAGCCTAACGTGCTGAATCAAGGGTCGTTACTAAAGGGAAACTTGACTGACTTCTTCCCTATTGAGACAGAATTTTGAGCCATGCTTGTCCTGACCTGGGGGACACGCCGTCCTGGACAGCGATGGGCTCTGGCCACCGCGCCGTCCTCCGGGTTCTGGCTTAGCAGTGACCCAGCGTGGGGGTTGCCCAGAGGTCAATGCCTTCATACTTGTGCTTTGTCTTTGTGTTTTCCTCGCCCTGCCTACCCCCTCCTGCCCCCTATCTCCCTGTGCTCTCCTCCTTCCTCAAGTACCCAGTGCCCCCAGGCGATTCCGAGTCCGGCAGCCCAACCTGGAGACCATCAACCTGGAATGGGACCATCCGGAACACCCCAATGGGATCCTGACTGGATACACCCTCAGATACGTGGCCTGTACGTTCTGCCCTTGCTTCTCTTAGACAGTCTGGGCATCAGACCCATTCTCATCTCTCCTAAGGAATCGAGGCAGCACACCTAGGGGTGTGGAGGGAGCGAGGGGCCATGGGAAAACCTCCCCCTGGGATTAGGGGAGGCAGGTGTCTCCTGACACAGCTCCTCCTGCAGGAGCTTCCCGTCATCGGCCGGGTGAGACAAAGGGAAGTTCCAGTCTAATGACGGAGACAAGCTGGCCCTCAGGGCTCTTAGCATCTCCACTGCCTACAGAGGCTTCCTCGCCTGACGGAGCTTCCCTCCGGTGGGGCAGACAGTGCATGTGCAAGAGTGCACACGACTTTCAGAGGCACCCTAACAAGGTGCTGCCGTTTATGGTAAGGCAGCTGTATGTGGAGCTGCCGAGGGACTTGGAGGGACTCCGTCAGGCCCAGGGGTGGGAAGACCGCACCTCGAGAGCGTGTCACCATGCACGTGAAAAATTTTCAGCTTCTAAAGTAGGTGATGATATCCCTCTTTGGGAAGCTCACAGGGCCAGCTGTTGTGTTGTTGAGGGTTTTCATAGCCAACTCTGTGCCCGTATGCTATTTTGAATCATCTCTGACCTTTCACAAAGGAGCATTGACAATCAAAAGTTCTAATGGTTTTGCCCTAGATCTGTTTGAAAGGAAGAAAGGAACTCAGGAGTTTTGTCCTTGTTAAAAAGGCTTGGGGATTATAAACTAAATCTTTCTGAATCGGCCACATAACTTGCAGTGAGCTAGAGATATTGAGATCAGTGGGAAAGTATTAACCCTGGTGTGTCACCAAAGAGCCGGGAAGGAGTTCTTGCCCAGCACTCCAGCTGTGTTCCCGAGTCTCCCGTCCCCCAGTCTGTAAGATCACAGGCCTGGTCCACAGGCTCCCTGTCCAGCAGTCAGGAAGGCTGCCTCCTTCCAGCTGCAGATTGTATAACCCGTCGTGGTCCACGTTGCTGAAGTTCACTTCCACTTACCTATCTCTCCCCAGTTAATGGAACCAAAGTAGGAAAGCAGATAGTGGAAAACTTCTCTCCCAATCAGACCAAGTTCACGGTGCAAAGAGCAGACCCCGTGTCGCGCTACCGCTTTACCCTCAGTGCCAGGACGCAGGTGGGCTCTGGGGAAGCTGTCACAGAGGAGTCGCCAGCACCCCCGAATGAAGGTAGGTGCATGGCAGCAGCCTCGGGGGTGAAGGGTCCCCACTCCTTCAGACGCCTAGAGAAGCACACCCACGTGGCCTCCTGGCTGCCGGCCTCCTGGGGCGCAGAGGCAATGTGGCTGGAGGTCCTCCAGCCCTCGAAAGGAGAGAACCCATCTTGTATGCTGAGAGGTAGGTTCTGGCGATGTGTCTGCAAAACTCAGACCTTCTTAGACTTGCAGTCAGACCTGAGTCCCCACTTTGCCTTGACTTGCTCAGCTGCTACACATCTGTCATCTTTCCTTCTAGTGGGGGCATAAGGAGGAGAGCATGAGTCCACAGTGGAGAGGAGGAGGAGAGGGGAAGAAAGTGTGTTGGACATAAATGTGCTAATGAACTCCACAGAATCAAGAAAGTGTTCACCTGTCGAGGGAGGCAGCAGTATTACTGAGAGTGCCCCATGAGGGTGCCCCTTCTTTCCCCAAGGCTGCGTGGGGCCAGGGACGGGGGGGTGGGGAAAAGCCTTGACTCAGTCTACTTGCCCAGATCATGAGTAGAGCAGAGCATATAGTCCCTCCTTGCAGCCCGAATTGGGTGAGTTGTCAGGCTGCAGAGAGAAAGGGGAGTTGGGAAACAGCCATTTGCTGAACCAGCTTCATGAAGAGCAAATGAGCTCACCTCCTGCGTCCTGGCGTCTTCCGGAAGTCTAACACCCTGACCAGAGCTGCACCTGCCTGAGGACTCCACCAGGGGGCGCGCCAGGCCCGCTGCGCCTGTGCTGGCTTCCAGGAGCCTCTCGGGGACGCGAGGCTGTAGAAGCCTGTTTTGGCAGATCCCCTAGGAAAGCGGGGAACCCCTCTGCCTCTCCAGAAGTACACAATGTGAGTGCCAAACAACGCTGCCAAAAACAAGTGATACAGAGGTAACGCTCACACCGTCCAGAAGGGAAGACAGCCACAAGAATGCCTGATTGCAGTTCAACATGGGAAATGCCCTGTTTCGATGGGGAAAGTGCAGGGGTTGCTCAGAGGACGGGATTAATTCTGCAAGGGAAGACTTCCAGGAAGAGCTGATGTGAGTAGGGATCCTTGAAGCTGACAACAGATTATCGTGTTCTAGTGCTTTCCCCAGACGGCTGAGGTCTGGTGGCCTGACCATGGACAGGATTGGACCTCCCCAACCCAGGAGAGCATCAGCACTTCCTTCACTGGGGCTGCAGTCCCTGCTCCCTCTGCTGCCTTACCCGGGGCTCCCAGTTCAGCTCCATAAGCAGCCCTGCCTCCCTCCCCAGCCCACGCCTCCCTGGCCAACAGGCCAGCACTGAGGCAGGGGGAGAGAGGCTGGGCAGAAGCTGGAGAAAGACTGGCTGTCCTTTCTGCATCCCTCCCTGGTCCTGGAAACCAGGAATGAGCCACCCAATATGCTCCCCTCCCAGAGCGCCCTTCCGACCCCCTGGGCACACAGGCAGTCATTAGGGCTGGGGGACGTTGCGTAAGTGGCTGATAGGTGCCTGTTACCAAAGCCCTGGCCAGATGGGGTGATGCGCTGTCTTGATACGTGGAGAGCCCCCATCTTTACCCCAGGACAGAACAGGCAAACAAAGCCCCATTGTCCAGCCCAGTGACCACCAAAGTGACAGTTTTGCAGCCCCAGGGAACAAGGGAACAAAGGAACAAAGAGAGACTTTCTTCTCATCTCAGGGATTTGCAGCAAATTCAGGAATTCCTTTTAGGGTTCTCAGTCCACAGTGGGTTTCTTATTTCATAAAGTATAACTGGTGGGAAAGAAGTGGGGCAGTAGGACATGAGGACAGGGGCCTCGGGGCTCCTGTCTGTCACAGCTCTGGCCTTGCCCCGCTGAGATGGTGGGGGGAGCTCCCGGTCCCATGCAGCCCCACACTAGTCAGCGCTTTGCCCTGAAGACACAGGAGCCATCCTTTCAGCGGGTTCATGTCCTCCTACACC